>NC_134951.1:77182209-77487924 GCF_965638725.1 Aptenodytes patagonicus
TGGGGAGCAGAGAGGCTGTATGTCGAACAGCTGACTCAAGTCTGTTCTTCAGTTTTCACTTAGCACAGTGGGTAAATATTAACCCTTCTCTATTGCAGCTAAAGATAGTCTGCTCTGGTTACAGAATCCTTCTAACTGTCAAATACAGCAAGCAAAGCTGTATTTGCTTTTTGCATAGCCCTGTATGAACTACTATGGGCATCAACTGCCATGAATATAAATTCTAAAAATCGTACTAAGGCTTTATGAAACTGTCTTAAGTCCTTATGTAAAGACTTAATGAACTGAGGTGTGGAGTAGGGAGCTGTATGTTAGCAGGTGTCATTTATCTTGTCTTTTTTTGTGAGGTACTCCATTTCTGTAGACAGGCTTCAGACAGAGATAGAAAAAAAGAAAGGGAACTGACCGACTTCTTTATCTCCCTGTGTTCTTTGGATTTAGGAATATGTGGTACACATTGAGGCAATGAGTTTGAAAGTGGATAAATCAGTGTAAGCATTAGTGTGCATTTGTGAACTATTGTTCAGATACCACACTATTATAAAAGTCAATATTGTAGATTAATTCATTATGGAATTGTGGTTTAAATTTATAAATACACATAATAGTTGTGAGAATACATAGTTAATAAAGCAACCACTATAGAAGGAAGTGATTAATTTGACTGTCATGATTAACTTGTTCAAGTCCTTATGTGTGATAGTGTTGATTTAATACATCTCTGAAATGTCATGTTGTCCATAATACACGTTGTCCAGGTGCTCAGGCTATACTGAGGCAGCCCCCATCACACAGGGGATGAAAACTACTGACTAATTTGAATCTGTGCTGCAGCTGCTGTAATAAAGTGGGATAGGACCTCTGAGTAAACAATTGCTTCCTGCATAGAAATGATTCCCAGGATTTTTCTTCCCCTGGTCTATGATGTATTTGGTGAATGTCTTACGGCTCTCAGCTGAATACCAAAATTACCATAAAGCTAACAGAGTAATACCATCATATATTTCTATTTCTCCATTGTCCACATGCAGCATTTAAACGTGTGCTTCTGTATTTTTCCAGTAAGACTTAGATACAAGCTTAAAGTCAGTATGTCCTTAAATTTCATCCCCAAAAATGATGGGTTTCTGAATTGGGCAGAATTAGCAAGCTGTATTCTCTCAATTAGTAAGAAAACAATAAAAGTGTTTTGTTAATTTCTTATGCCTTAGTAGAAAAGTGAAAGTCATCTGAATTGCGGCCCCTTTTAGGATGGTGGGCAACAGACAGTTGGTTCACAGCAGGCTGTGAAGTAATGATGCTGAGCAATATTGTTTTAGAAAAACCTGGCAAACCCAGTTAACCATATGCAACCATGTAATTTCTGCCTCTCACCTCTGCTCTGAAGAGGTTTAAATTCATTGCTCTGTTCTGCTTAACTTGAAATTAGGAAAGTGTCTCACAAATACTTATTCCGGCAAGTTCTATAAAAATCAACAACTAGCTAAAGGAGAGAACCCCCACCTTCCCCCACCAGGTCCCCTACCTGAAATTAGCTATTTTGGTGTGGGAACAACTGGAAAACAAGTGGAAAAGATAAGGGCCAGAAGGTAGTTGCTTTATGCCTGGTAACCTTTGTATGAAAGTTAATTTTTTTGGAGGCATATTGTGAAGTATTAAAACGCAAACATTGTACTAAAACACTTTCTTTTCTTGGCAGATCTGTATGGATTAGTCCTTTTTCTTGGAGTTGATCCTTACTGGGTCAAACATTGGTGGGACCAACTTTTATATCGACCTTATTGTAGGAAAAATCCCCGGCCTCTCTACAGTCTAATTGCCAAGATAATGTGGAGATCAGCAAAGAAGGATGTGATTGACCAAGTAAGTAGGAGTTTTGGGTTTTAAAATTCCTGAACAACACTTATCAATAGCTTTATTTGCAAATTACTTATTTTCTTTTTTAATTGCAGATTCAAATCCCACCTCAGACAGAAAATGTACACTGGCTTCACTTTTCTCCTGTGGAGAGACACTTCTATCATCGCCAGCACGAGGTGTGCTGCCAGGATGCATTGGCAAAACTCAGGAAGATTTCAGACTGGACTCTTAAGCTTAGTAGCCTAGATAGAAGGACTGTGACTTCTATTCTGTACCCTTTGCTGCGGCTGAGGCAGGCCTGCTGTCATCCACAAGCTGTTCGGGGAGAGTTCTTGCCATTACAGAAAAGGTGAATTTCTGTCACTTCTTAAAAGGCTTGCTTTATCCAAAGCAAAACTCTGATTGTCCCTAATGGTGCAAGATCTTGTACAGTTCTCAAACAAGCCTAATTTTAAGCTGCTTTAATTAAATGTGCAACTATGGCACACCAAGCTATCTGACCTCAGAAGTTGAATAGGATGCAGTAGGGTAGGTAGTGTAATTCTTGTGTTAAAGAACATAGTACTGAGAGGCAGTTGTTTGTGCAGTAACATTTTAACCTTATGATGCTGATGGATACTAGGATGTTGCAGGTGACAGACTGAGTGTGAAACAAGCTGGATTCTTTTTCAGTTTTAAATAAATCCACTGATTTTCTTTGTCTCTTACAAAAGTCATGTTCATAAATGAGAACAATGAACAAAATGAATAAACAGAATGGAATAATTCTTTAATTCAAAGAAAATGTTGTTAATGTGAGGTGGCGGAACTTGTAAATGTGGATCCAAACTTTAAAGCTGTTCAAATGCTTTATTGGGGTGGGGGTTTTTGCTTTTTGCTTTTTTTTGTACGCTTTCAAGATCATCTTCCTCACAAGTGCCCTGCAAATACCAGTTTGGTCTCAGCCTTTGTTAGACCAAAAGCATGTTGCTAGCACTCTTTGTGAAATGTAGCTGCTACTTTTTCAGTCAATTAGAGGGGAGTTGTGAAAGAACAGGCCGTTTCCATTCCAGGCTCTCAGAGAACTGTCTATGTTGTTTCTTTTTTAAGCTACAGGTAGGGAAGAACTTAAACTTTTAATACTGCCAGTGTTATTTCTACTGTTTCCTGCTCTTGTTCATCCATTCTATTCAGTCTCTTTCTATCCTTTTATGAAGATTTGTGTCCTACTCCTTCCCCTTTCTCATACAGGACACCTACAGGGCCTAAGCAGCTGTAACTGACTTTGCACCTACTTCAGCAGGGACCAATAGTAGGCACTGTGCTGTAGCACTTTCTAACAGTCTGCTAGTGTGGAGGCAAGGACTCAAACATGGGAGAAATCAATATTCCCACCAGCCTATACAAGCCTTTGCATTAAAATGAGCCAGTGGATTACAAATGAAATGCGTAAACTGAGTTGAGTATGCTGGGGATAGCTTAGTACTGTGTTGATTTTGGTGGAATGCTTGTGGAATGATAGCTGCATAGTAACTGTGGTGGAAAAACTAGCAATGAAAATTAAATCTTTCTTAAAATCATATGTACAAAGAAAAGTTATTTCCCAGCACTATTGACGTATCTTTTTTGTGAACCAAGCTTGACTGCAGCAGTGGACATTCCCAGAACAGAGAGAAAATTTGGCTCCTGGCTTTGGTTATATGTATGAGAATAATGAAGAAATTCAGTGCTAGGAGCTTTGATGAAGAAGAGAAATTTACTGAAACAAGAAAGTTGATGCTGGAGCGTATGGATAAGAGAAACTGGTCAGAAACAAGGAAGCTGAGTTTGGAGCATATTTTATGCTAGATGACCTCTTTTCCCCACCTGTGTAGTGACGACAGTAAATGAGAACATCGCATTTACTCTCAGCAAAAATATAGCCCTCAAAAGGGAGTTTTCTAGGTTCCCCTAGTTACGCTGAGTAAGAAAAACTTATTTTTGTCTTAATTGGTAGTCTCAGGCTATGTAGCAAACTGCATACTTTATATGTACATCCTTTTGCTTTTATAATTTTTCTTGAAACTGCTGATGGTTTTGAAAATGAAAGGTAAGTAGTAGTGGTAGAAGTATCAGAGTATGAGCAGCAGGTGCTATGTGTATTTGCCAATACCTCTGCAGAATTCTGCTAATTATAAATAGTGATTATATTGATTTAAAGCCTGCTGTAGTGTAACGCTGTAGTGTAACACTGTAGTGTAAACTCAAGGAACAGTTTCTGCAAATGGAACAGTGTTGCAAGGAGGGTAAAATAAAGGCCTAGTCAAGGATACCCTTCCAGCATACCTTGGGCCCAAACTGTGCAGGAGTTATGCCACCTCTTACTCTACTCCACAGCACTAAACACCAAATAGTAAATGCTTCTCCTGAAGGTGAATGAGGCTGAGGAGCAGAGTTTCCAGGAGGGGAGTAGTGTCTGGTCTCACAGCAGCAATTGGTCATAGAAGCAGCCTCAGGTCAGCTGTTGTAGACTGTTGTTGCAGTTTACTCTTCTGCCTCTTCGCATCAGGCTTCTTCCTGCCTGGATTCTTTGTCCCTTGGCCTTACTCCAAGCTATCCTTCATGCTTCTTTCTTTCTCATCTCTGTTCTTGCTTCTCCCTCTAACTTCTCCATTTCCTGCATTTTTATGTTAAGCTAATTCTCTTCTGAGTAAATTCCTCTGAAGAATGACGAATACTACAAACAAGTATAAAAAAAGAAGTTTAAAATGATAGTTGCTAATCTTCACTATTCTCGTTCCACACATTTTCCTCTTTACTTTGATACCTCATCTGTTTTGCATGGTTAGATTGGTAGCGGAGGGGAGAAATGTTAGTCTCTCATAGCTGTTTTCATTTGAACAGCTTCTAGCAAAATGAGGTCTATTTTTGCTTGCTTCCAGTTCACCACTGTAACAGAAGGAACAAAATATTTTGCCATGAAGGATTATTTTATCTAGTTCTAATTTTCCTCTTGTTTCTTATTTCTTTCTATTTTTAGGAGATGTCAACCTCTTGACATACTCAAGTTAGGGTAAAGCTCTAGCTGGAAGAAAAGCTGACAACTAGGGGTTTTTTAATAAGTAAATAAATCTCAAATAAACATTTGCACAGTATGTTGGATGCATGTAACAATCTTTCACGCTGCACAGCATGATGGTTTTACTTCTCTAGTATTGTGGTTTTGTTTCAAATTTGAGCCGTTTGGTCTCCATTTCAGCACCATGACCATGGAGGAACTGCTAACATCTCTGCAGAAGAAATGTCGAACAGAGTGTGAGGAAGCTCACCGACAGTTGGTGTGTGCTCTTAATGGCTTAGCTGGTATCCACATCATTAAAGGTAAGACTGGATGGCTGTAGCATATTCTTTACTCCTTTTAGAAGGCTAATTATCGTTTAGATGACACCATGTTAAAACAGTGGCTTTTTTGAATTCAGGGAAAAAGCCATAGTGAAATCCTGGGAAACTAGAGAGGTTTGTAACAGTGTTTGTAAGAAAAAACAACATGCGTTCTAGATGAGGGAGAAAAGAGTAGGTGTAGTTTGGTGCATCTTTGAGATGTCTCAGAGTATTTCTGGCTTCTTTCTTGATTCTACCATCTATGTGTACTGGGAGGATAAAAGAAGTCATACTTGTGTAATTGTACTTAACCTGCTTTTGTTTTATCAGTACTGCTTTCTGGGCTTCCTTTGTACCCCTGCCATGCAAACTGCTATGCTGACTGTGGAATCTGTTTGCTGCTGCCTGCTATAAAGCTCTGTCAATGTAGATTTTGTCTGAATTAGGAGGAAAAAAAAAAGTTTTGAATGGGAAACAAAAATAATTACATTAATCTTGAATGTCCCACTAAACAAAATAATGTTATAACAACTTAGTCATGAATGTGAAAGAAATGCCTCTTTGCCAAGTAACAAGTCTTCTAAAGTTGACAAGCTGCTTGAATTTTTCCAGCTCATGTTAAAGTCTTCCTTCAAAGAGGAGAACAAGCAAACTGCCTGTTCTGTTACTTGCCTTACAGAAAGACTACATTCAGATTCTCTAGTCTGTAGTTAGTAGGTTTGAAATACTTAAATACTTTATGATCGCAGGATGGATATCAAATTTTTCAGATAGAATTAAGTGCTTAAAAAGATTCTGTACGGGTTAAATACTTCTAAAATACACTAGTAGCAAAAATTAAGTTTGGCCCTTTTTGAAAAGCAGATTGAAAATTACATCTGGTGAGAAACAAAAGCAGGACTGAGGCAGAGTTCTGGTCTATAACATTTTTTTATTTTTTTTTTCCCCTCCCAGTATTACTATTATGCTCAGACTCCTTTATCAGCAAGGAGGAAGCGCACCTTATACATAAGTAAAGCCATGAATTTATTGTTAGTATAATTGAAATCTTACAGGTCTAATTGTTATTAGTCCAGATCTAATTGTTACAGGCGAAAAAACAATAATAATCACACTTACTTGTTTCTACTGCTTTCCTGCTTTTATGCTCATCTTTCTACTGCCCTTCTGGGTCCTGAGGTCAATGGTTTCATATTGATGGTGGTGGTGCTATGGCTAGTTCTCACCACCTGGAGTTCTTTGTCAGGAGGAATAAGATGTTTGTGTTGATGGTTTCTTCTTTCTCACTCAAGGATCCAGTTAGGGTCATTTTTATGTTTGCTAGCACACTTTTACACCTTTTTCCTTCTTCATTGGTCTGCAGCTCCACGTTAACGCCAAATTTAGTGTACATTATGCCTTTTATGAATGTTACATACTATTTCTTTGTTTTCTTTGTTGCCCCTAAAACCAGTTTTGTCCAGCTCTAGGTCTGCATTTCTTTGACTGTGGGTGAGTTGTTTATAGCCATGGCTTCCTTATTCACTGCCAAGCCTGCGCACCATCTTTTAGCATCCCATGGCTGTACTCCTCTACACTGCATCCTAAATCTTTACTTTTCAAGACCTCTGCTGTTGTTACTAGGCCTGTATTTCTCTACGCTACATCATTGTGTTAGTTGTAAATACCACATTCTACATAGAATAACTGCCTGTTACTGCTATCTGTATAAAGCTGTGATTGTACCCCACAAAGATAAACAAAAGTAAAAAAAAAAAAGTTAGCCATAGACACCTAGTGAATTAGAGAAATTGCTGTCACAGCGAGACCAAGTAAAAGGTGCAGGCAGGTCAAGAAAAAGTCAAAGGAGGCCTGACAAGCCTCCACCTTGAGGCCTTGCAAACTCAGCACATAGCTTTTAGCCTGTTACTAGTGATGGCAATAGTATGTTGCAGGACTGCACCCTTACAACTGGCAACTGTTTCAATGTAAAAAGCAACAAATCTTGTTGAAATAGGGTTGTTACACTTCCAGATATGTAGGAAGATGATTTTTGTTTTACTCTGTTGTCTGTCTTTATACATTTCATGTCCCTGTGCTTCTCCAAGTTTTAAGTCTTCTAAGACTTTACTGACTAAGTAAATTTCTGTCAGCTGAGAAAGAAAACAAAATTTTTTTTTTGCTGCTTTTCCATATGCAACTTCAATTTAGTATTTCTTTTTTAATTTATATAATCTATTTTCTGAGAAGTGATTGTGATGTTAGCAGCTTACATCAGTAGTTATGCTCCCTGCATGTATTTAATCGTTTCTGCATTTTTGAAGTATGACACAACTTACATTATTCACTCTTCCAGTGAAAACAATGAATTTGCAGTGCCAATTTAGTAATGTATCACTGCAGTGGGTTGTAGGTGATGGGTTTTTTTAGTGCAACATGTGAAATTTTTTGGACTTATGCAACTGTGAATACATATTTCAAGATCAAGAAGTCTACAGATCTTGCAGTCACACAAGAGATTTAATTTGGAAACTGCTTTAGTCTTTGTAAAATGCAATACTCTGTCTTTTACCTTTTTTTTGGGGGGGGGAGAGCAGAATGAATAGGGAAGATTTGCTTGAAGACATACAGATATTATACAGCCTCTCTGAAAACATCTTAATATGTAACAAGTGATGGCCAGTCATGGCTGTTTGTGTATTTAAAAACCAACACAATATGTGTATGTTTTTGTTACTCTTTTTTAATTCAGGAGAATATGCATTGGCTGCAGAGCTGTACAGAGAAGTGTTAAGATCATCTGAAGAGCACAAAGAAAAGCTCAAAACAGATTCCTTGCAAGTGAGTGAGCATTCAAATGTAAAGAGACGTAGTTAAGAACTGGAATACTTTAGATTTAATTTAACAGGTCAGTCTTTTCTTCCTCCTAGTGGTGTGCTGAATGACTCTTTCAGCCTGCTGTCATTATCGCAATCTTTATGTAGGAATCTGTCCAGTGACCTTCACGTTTCCTTTTTTTTGGAAAGCTACTGTATTTCTAAAAACGTTTGCTTGTGAGTCTTCATGATATCCCAGAAGCAGTGTATGATCTCCACCTGCTGTTCTGCAATAAAAGTAACATGCTGAATTCCTTGTGTATGTGACTGTGACTGCTCACATTAATGGTACTATATTACATCCTGCGAATACAGGATGCTGGTTTTGCATTGAGAATGATATTAATGTGCCAATGATAGAGAAAAATAAAATTGTTGCACTGCAGAAGATGTTCTCTGAAAGGGCAACAAAACATGAAAAAGAATCAAAGTGAATTTTCTCTTCAGGAAACATATTAATACCTTTTGAATACTATATTAAAAATATGAATACGTTTTCCTGATAAAAAAGCAATGGTTCTGTAAGTAACATCTTTATATTTCTTCAAGAAATATCAGTTCTAAATTGACCAAAATTCTCTTAAGCATAACAAGATATTTAAAATGTTAATGACAGGTAAATAAGAAGTGATCAGTTGTCTATTTCTTTACTTTTCTTGCTTCACTAAGTAAGTTATTCTTTTATTATCTTGCATGTGGTCATCTGATGGCCCTGTTGTGTGTGTTTGATCCTTTCTTCTTCTTTGTGACTTCCCAGAGGCATTTTTCACTTAGCATAGCCGTATCATCATAGACTTGTTAAGCTACTCATAACAAGATTGTTAATTAAGCTGTTTTACTGGATTATGCGATCCAATAAAGCTTTTTTTTTCCCCTCAAAATGTACACAGCCTAATATTGCCTCTGTGTAATAAAACTCAACTTCCGTTGAGAACTTCCCAGTTGTGTAGGCTTAGCTCTTTAAGATAATAGCAAACCACTGCTGGCCAGTGCTCTTCAGTGGCTGAGATAGTAATAGGGCAAAGGTGCAGTGGATCCAGGAGGTGAGAAGGGCACAAGTTCATGATAGTGGAAGTTATTACTATGAGTTTGTGGGTGATACGCAGGCAGCATAATATTAGGGGTCTAGTTTGGTATACATAGGGTGAACCTAGGGAAGAGGAATAGAGTTGCCTTATATTAACAATCAAGTTTATTTTCCCTAAACAAAAAGGTCGTTTTATTCAGTCATCTTTTATTTCAGAAAAGTGAAAAATATGAAAAATTATTGAAGCTCTTGGGAGCTGTTTTCTTCCTTACACTTTACTTTGCTTTAGATAGGCTAAGTGAATTGTCTCCTTATAATATTCTGAAAGGTATTTACAAAAGAATGTGCTCTGAGATAAATAACATGTTTTCCATATGATAGTCAAGGGCTGTTTAATTAGGAGGGTGAGTACGGGACAGAATCTGATGACTTGGTGTCAAACTTTCCTGCTGATTTGCTTTTGAGGTGTTGAAGAAGGTCTTTTTAATGTTTCATTTCCTATCTCAGTGAAATGAGGAAAAGAATGTTTATTTTCTTTATAATGTGCTTCCAGATTAACAGAGAAAAAAATAAAACTAATTTTAAATGAATACTAATTTCTTGCTGTAAGTTTTCATTGCTGTTTAAGCTTTTTCTGTCACAGATGTTGCAGTGTATTTTTTCATGATTGCTGTTGACTTTGTGTATATTTAGAGACTTCATTCTACACACAATTTGATGGAATTGTTATTGGCGAAGCACCCAGGAATTCCCCCGACTTTGCGTGATAGCCAACTTGCAGAAGAGGTAAACATTGTTCATTTTTATATAAATACATTTTGAAGAGCCCCCTTTTTTTTATCCTTCAATATTTTCTCTAACTAAAGCAATATCATTAACTTTCAAGTTAACTATGTACATTTCCTTTCAGGTTAGTAAAATCAAGAGTTGTTCAGGGTATGAGATGAAAGCAGAAATGTCCAGTAAAATGGCTGCTGTTCTGAATGCTTGGTGATCTCTGTTATGTTGTGAGTGTGTTTTATGGAAGTTTTAATAATTTTTATCTCTAAAATGTGATTTCCCCACCCCCACAATGTTCTTGTGGAAATAACTTACATAGATGTTACTGATAGAGAATGCATCATCCCGAATTCTTTTGAGTCCTTTATTTCCTCACATTTTCTTTAGCTTTTCTCATTTTAACTGCAGATAGAGTCTTTTCTAAGCGAAGTTTATTTTTCTTGCATAGGTGCCCTTCATTCCAAAACACTTCCCCATCTCCTAGTAAATATAGGCTACTACTGTCTAATGCGTCTTCTCAGTCATGCCTTGAAGCTGTTTTTCTACCTCTCTTTTTGGTCCTGTGTGTGGTTCTGGTAATATTTTCTTTGAAACCTTCTTGAGAAGGTCCTGATTTGCAGTGTTCTTCATAGCCTAAAGTTTGCCAGTGGCATCTGTCCAGGCTCTCCCTGTATTACTTATACTGTACTCACATGCCCTACAGCAACTGGTTCATCCCTGTCACTCTTGTACTGCCTAAACATCTGGAAAGGTTGACCATCTTTGGCCAGATAAGCAAGTCACTGCATGTTACTTCCTGTGTGCATAGGCTTGTTTAACCATATCCTTAATCTTAACTGGGGAAATACCTAGTAAGATAGCTGGGATCACTGTTCCCCACTGGTTACTTGTAGTGGACATATGGACCACATTTGCGAAAGAACGTCATTATTGTGGCATCATTTGGGTTGGAAAGGACCTTGGGAGGTCTCTAGCTGAACCTGTCCCTCAGAGCAGGGTCAACACTGATTTCTGACCAGGTAGCTCAGGGCTTTATCCAATTGGGCTGTTAAAACCTCCAAGGAAAGAGATTTCACAACTTATCTGAGCAACCTGTTCCAATACTTCGTAATCCTCATGGGGGGGGCGGGGGCAGAAATCACATAGAACTTCCCGTTCCGATTTATAGCCATTGTCCCTTGTTCACTTGCCATGTACTTCAGTAAAGTGCCTGGCTCGCTTTTCTCGGTGACTTCCTTCTGGCTGCTGGAAGGCTGCTATTTTGTTCCCTCTAAGCCTTTCTTCTCCAAGCTGGACAAGCCCAGTTCTTTCAGCCTCTCCAGTTATGTGGTGCTGATCAGTATCTGTCTTACTATTAGGATATCTTGTGATATTTTATCATTTTTATGCAAATTCTATGCATAGGTAGCATTTTTTTCTGGTTTAATGAGACTTGTTCTCTTAAATATCTAAAGGAGTTTCTGCCAGCCTTTATAGAAATACTGCCCATTTTTTTATTGACCTGTAACTCTAGCAATTTTTTATATCACCTTCTCCTGACATTATTGTAAAGAGGAGGATGAGAAAATTTGTATTTTGCTTATAAATGTGAAGCAGAGATTGTTTTTCACAGCTATTTTTTGCCAGTAGCTCATCCAAATACCCGAGAGTGCTGTCCTCTCCTGGTAAACTGAGCTCCATCTGTAACAAGAATATAATTATCTTGATAGTAGCAAACAAAAAGAAGAAAGACTTAAACCTGCTGTAAAATGCACAAAATAAAGATATCTAGTGAAATCAGAGTGTAATGGTGAAAGATACGTGTATGTGTGTGTACATGTTACTTGTAAGAAATACAAGTTATTTGTTCTTCACATCTACTTGATATTTTAAAATATCAAGTAAACTCGTACTGATTATATTGTGGAGACACCTGCATACCAAGAGGGGGTTTCACTGTCAGAAGTAATTTTTATTGAAAAGTTATATCTGACGCACCTAAAAATAATGAAATTTAAACCTTTCTTGTTATTTTATGGGTAAGTTTTATATGTAAGTCAGTTAAATTTTCCTGTTCTCAGATTGTTCTAGGATCTTTTTATTGTTTACTTATTCAACACAATATATTTTAATGTACAGAGAAGTAAGAATTGAGTTAAATTCCAGTTCCTTTTTGTAATGAGTGTATACCTGTTGTGTTGTTTGGGCTTGCCCAAAAGCAAAATTGCATAGTTAGCATCCTTGTAGTAGTTTGTCTTCTCAAATGTTTTTTGGGCTTACTAATAAATGCTAGATTCTAGAGGAAAAAATTAATGCTAAATATTGCTTACGAACGAAAGTGGGTGGCACGTAGGTAGCTAACCATTTTAAAACACTATGGTAGCTAGGGAGTTTTTGCATTTTCAATTATTCCTCATAAATATGAGTTGTGCATAACTTAAGCTCTCATTTCCATACAGGCAGAACAACTTCGACAGCATTATATGAGTAAATCCAATGCAGAAGTTGCAGAAGCCCATCAGGCCTTACAGCCAGTTCTTCAGACCATTCGGGAGCTCCAGAGAAAGGCAGGTACCTCTTACATATTTAGTCTCTGAATTTTGAGATTTTTTTTTTTAATATTATTTTCATGTGTTTATCCAGAACTCCAGCTGTTTATTATCTCTAGCAGTTCTTTGAAGGCCTGCTTGGAATGGGACTTCGGTAGTGTGCATGCACGCGCACACACACACAGAGCCCCAAAACATATCCTGTGTTCCTCGCATAAAGAGGCACACAGTACTTGATGAACAGATGACTAAAAACAGAAGTACATGGTGGGATGATTCCAAAGTTTAACACCATGCTTGATTTTTATATTAACTGTGTTTCACTTGTAATTTAGGTAAATAAGTTACAGGTTTTGGCTTTGAAACATTTCTGTGGTGTATCAGATGGTATTTCAGTTACTTTCAAAGGAACTGTTCTTTGACATGCGTTTGGTCATTGTGCTTAAGGCTTAATTGTGTTTTGTCAATATGACAGTTCAGGTTTCATAGGAAGGTGCAAGCCCTTAATGAATTGATAAACACCTCAGTTGAAATGCTGCTTGTCACTTGCATAATACTAAAGAAATAATAAAGAAATGAGGGCAAATGGCACATGAGGAAGTAAACTTCTGCATCTTCTTTCACCGCTTAAAATTACAAGATCACTTCAGTGTTGCTCTTGTTTAATTTTATAGAGAGCTTGTTTTCTCTGATTAAATGATCCTTTCATCTCTGAGAGAGAGAGAGAGACAGAGAGGAAACTTCGAGATTACAATATCTCTATGTGGCTATTCTGTGTAGATGGCCTCGGTGAATCTAACTCTACTGACCCAATTTGAAGGTGTGGAAGTAGATGGGAATGTAGAAAATTTCTTATTCGTGTATTCACTTAAACAGGAAAAGGGATATTTTAAAACATACTCTCATCTTCCACTTTCCATGGAATTTACCAGTCTCTGTTTGACTGTAGCCTCTGCTGCAATGAGTAAATTGGTTGTTTGCTGAACGTTCATGGATAAATCTGTTCTTTTGCATATAGATACATTCAGGTTCTCCTTGGTGGTTGGATGTCATCCAGACAGCAATACAGTATGCCATTGATGAGGAGCTTGTTCAACGTGTGCAAAATGAAATAACCTGCAACTACAAACAGCAGATTAATAAACTCTCCATGGCAGAGAAGTAAGAGAATAGCTAAAATAGGCTAATGAATACAGTTAAGTCTGCTCAAGTCCTCTTATCAGTTTGTGCTAACAGTTGCAATTAAATAGCAGGAATTTTTGCTTCAGAGCATCTGGGTTGCAATTAAGTTTCAAAAAAGTCCCCCAAAAAGCATAACTAGATAGAAGACTTGAAAAGCAGGAGAATTACAGTTTTCTCCTAGGCAAGCACTCTTTTAAATGTTCCTTTGTATTATCTACTGTGGTTTTACAGTCTTCTGCATTCATGCATCTGCTGAGCAAGAAAGATTCAAAGTTTATTGGCATTAAAATTGAGCAACCTCTAAAAGAAACTGACTTGCTTAAATGGAAAGTAGACAGATGATATCAGAAAATCCTTGTGTAACAGCATAAAATAGCATCGCTGCTTTTCTGAGCAAAGAATTTGGGTTTGGTTTCACGTTAGAGACAACAGTACCACTGTTGTGTGCAGTTACAGAATAAGGGATTGGAAGGGACATCTGGAGGTCACCTAGACCAACTCCCAGCTTATAGATCCAGGCCCATGCTCAGAGATTCAGTCCAATCAGGTTGCACAGGGATTTGACCTGTTGAGTTTAGGGTATCTCCAAGGAGGGAGATTTCATAGCCTTTATGTGAAGCCTGTTCCAGTATTTGACCCACTTGGTGGAAAAAAAAAAATTAAAAATGCTTCTATCTAGTTAATATTTCCTGTGTTGCATCTTGTGTCCATTGTCTCTTGTCCTTTCACCATGCGCTTCTGAGAAGAGTTTGGCTCAGTCTTTGCTGAACCTTCCAGTTAGATAGATGTAGAAAGCAATAAGGTCTCCCCTGAGCAATCTCATTTTAAGGCTGAATAAACCCTTTTCTCCCAGCCTCCTCGTGTATGTTCTGTGCTCCAGCTCTGTAAGTTCATCACAGAAAAGGGAGATATAGATGCATGAACAATCCTTATGGTCTTAAATACAGTCTTTCTGAATCATGTTTTAGTTAAATACATATTTTTTTATTTTTCATATATATATAAAAACATATCTAAAAATAAATGTATATAAATGCATATCATGTATATAAATATCTGATGTGTATATAAAATGTGCATGTGTGTATAAATTTAAATACTTAAAATATGCACAGATTTTAATTAAATATTTAAAGACATATCCTCCAGTATGACTACTCTGTTGTTATGATCCCAAAAGGTGGCATTTCCTTGCCCTTGCTGGAAGTAGGCATATCTTTTACTTTTCAGTACTTCACATAATTCTATTGAATAATCTAAATAAAGATACAAAACTTCTTTCTTCAAAAATCAGAGAAGGAAGAAGGAAATTCTCTTCAAAATGGATATTGGGGCCACCCAGCTGGAAAGTAGCTTGGGGGTTCTGGTGGACACTGAGCTGACCATGAGCCAGCAATGCGCCTCTGCGGCAAAGAAGGCTAATGGTATCCTGGACTGCATCAGACAAAGTATTGCCAGTAGGTTGAGGGAGGTGATCCTTTCTGTCTACTCAGAACCGGTGAGGCTACACCTGGAGTAGTCTGTGTCCAGTTCTGGGCTCTCCAGTACAAGAGAGAGATGGACATACTGGAGGGAGTCCAACAAAGGGCCAAGATGTGATGAAAGGACTGGAGCATCTCTCATATAAGGAGAGGCTGAGAGAGCTGGGACTGTCAGCAGCTCAGGGAGGGATCTTTTCAATGTATACCTAAAGGAAGGGTGCAAAAAAGATGGAACCAGGCTCTTTTTAGTGGTACTCAGTGACAGCACAAGAGGCAATGGGCACAAACTGAAACACGGAAGGTTCCCTCTGAACATCAGGAAATGCTTTTTTACTGTGTGGGTGACTGAGCACTTGCACAGGTTGCCCAAAGAGGTTGTGGAGTCTCCATCCTTGGAGATACTCAAAAGCGATCTGGGCATGGTCCTGGGCAACCAGCTCTAGGTGACCCTGCTTGAGGAGAAGGGTTGGACAAGATGACCTCCGGAGGTCCCTTCCAGCCTCAAACATTCTGTGATTCTGTGATATCAACATTGAATGGTGAGAATGATGGCATCTCATTCTGGTCAAAATAAATTTGAGGAAAGGATTGTTTGCATGTTCACACTGAGCTCATATGCCTATGCATCTATCTATATGCTTGCCTGTGTCATACTGGAAAAAAATTGATTTTTTTCTCTCACTTGAAATTAGCTGTTTAGGAAGTATCTTTTTAAATTGTTGCTGCTTATGGGTTGTATGACTTCTGACAAGCTATCTGCGACTTAACTTTTTCTTTTATAAAATAGGGATAAAACTTATTTCCTTTTAAATTTATTTTAGCGTATGCAATAAAAACTTTAAAAAAGTGTCTTATGAAGTATTACTGGCCAGTAGTGGAAGCAACAAGTGCTAATCTCTAGTTGACTATTAGAGATGGTTAATCCAGGGTATAGTGTGAGAGATTTTCATAAACCTGGAATATTTGGCAACTGATAGTATTAACAACAGACTTGTGATTGCAATTTACATGTATTTTCAGACTAAGTGGTTAGGCAAACTCATCTATTTTATTTTAAAATACATATTGCTTAAGTAGGTCATTTTAAATGCCAAACTTTAGTAGTGTTTTTTAACCTGTGCTTTTCTCTCCACACTTTACAAAAGGGATGTTTTGGATTAAACTTTCCATATGGGGTAGAACCACAGTCTTGTAACACAGTCTTGTATATGAATGCCAGGCCTTTTATGAATGGTGCACTCTCAGCAAGAGACTTCTGCTCACAGGAAAAACACAATATGGGAAGTGCTTAACTGGTGTTCATGTTCCCACTCCTATCATGAAAGACAGCTAGGTTTTAGGAAAATAGTTTGCTGTCACGTCCATTCAATAATTTTAATTTTGAAAGCTAACTTGCAAAATGTAGTATATTTTTGTGATGGGTGCATGTGTCTGCTGTGAATTGCACAGGTGAATTGAAAATCAGTTTGTTGGCCAACAGATGCAAATAAGACTATCGTATGTGCAGTTGTTTACCTTTAGTAGATTTGCGTTGTGGACCAGAATGTTGCAGGTGGGTGTTGACTACTAATATTCGGTCGCAACTCTCAAGTCTTGGAAAGAATCTTTCTATTCTACAAATACCAGGCATCATCTCAGGGGATACAATGGAATGATTTCTAACAGTTCGCATTACATGTAGTAGTAATAAGCATTTGCTTATGATATAAACTTCATATGTTGTCCTACATTGCTACTTAGCTATTTCTCTTCTACTTCAAAATACTGAATCAAGTTTGGATTCGGTGCCTCAGTGTGCAATTGGTTCCCTTTTCCTTTAAATCAGATTCCGTGACTGCAGAGGCCTTCAATACCTGCTCACAACCCAGCTGGATGAAGTGAAGAAGTTCCAGAAGATTGTAAGAGAAGCAGTGAAAAACTTAGAAGGCCCTCCCTCTAAGCAGGTTATTGAGGCTGCCACTATCTGCCATTTGCGACCTGTTAGACTTCCACTTAACAAGTATGTCTTGAAAATAGAAAATATACTTTAGGGGTGTATTAATAAATTTTCCTTCACATGAAATAAGAAGAGATTGAAGTCTTTATTCTGTACTTGGGGTTTGTATGCACACAGATATCGCAGATCCATTTGTTAGAATCATGACCTTACTTTGGTTTTATTCTTATAAAATCTTTTCCTGTTAGTTGTTATATCGAGTGTACATAAGACTGTTAAATTGTTCTTTTTTTTTTTTAAGGACTTTATGTGATTTTTATATGTTGGAATAGGGAGTTACAGGAATTACTTCGGTTTCTGATGAAATTCTGAGTGCTTCCATTTTCAATCTTCTGTATTGCAGCTGTGTCTTTTGTAAGGCTGATGAGTTGTTCACAGAATACGAGTCGAAGCTCTTTTCTCATACGTAAGTTCATAGCTTTATAAACTTCTCACTATTAAAAAAAAAAGTGAAAGTTGGATTGTCTTATATTTTCTACTTTTAAGTTTTCTGAAATAACTTTATGAACAAATTACAGCAACTTCTCGCTAGTGGCCGTGATAGCAATTTTATTAGTCAGGTTTAATTTTCTCTGTAAATTTCATTTGAAAAAGTTTTGTACAAGGAATGAATACATGCCACTTCTCAAGCTGCTATAATATGACCATACATTTGAAATTACGTGTTGAAGTATTCAGAAAGTGTATGTGTAAATATAAGTACACTAATTAAATGCATATTCCTGTTTGTGCAAATATTTATTTGCAGTCCAGTTGCAAATGCTATAATACAATACTCGTTCATAGATATTTTCTTTTTAATTCTGTATAATTCATAAAGTAACAAAGATTGACTAAAGCCACAATGGGAGAGGAGATTTCAGACATGAATGCAACTGAAAGAAGGGTTGCACCAGCACGTGGTGTAAGAGAAGTATGCATAGTGGACAGTGCTGAGAGACATGGATTACAGCCCTCTGCATGCTTTCTCTTTGACTTTTATCTCTCATATTCCTCACAATGTCAATATTGAATTCAAAAATCTTGAGGTCACTGAGAAAACATTTTGAGAAGTCTTTACCAGTGGGAGCTCTGTTACCTAATGATTGCTGGAATCATTAGGAAATGTTAGTGTGTTTCTGAATTTAGCATTGTTTGTCAAGGAGGGAACTGGGAAGCTGTAGTGTTCTTAAATAGTGCCATACACAGCAGGCTTTGCATCAGAGTTTAACTGCAACTCTTGCTGATTTAAGAAGTCAGAATTGCAATTTTTTTAAATGACTGTGACATTAATTGTTAATAACTACTGAAAGATAATTAAGGTGCGTTAAGCCTTTACAAAAGCTATTGATGATTTTGAGCTGACAAAATGGCCTGTACAGTGATTTCATTGCTGGTACCGAGGTCACTGTGTTCAAAGCAAGCCTTTGGGATATCAAGTTATAAAACAGATGTTTATATTTGTTTGGTTTGCTTTATCCTTTAATCAAATATTAGAATGCTGAAATATGTGGTGAATACGTAGGAATGGATGTGGAAGTACAAAATCAGTGATAAGTATTGTGTTGGGTTTGTTTTTAAGTGTTAAAGGCCAAATGGCAATATTTGAGGAGATGATAGAAGATGAAGAAGGGCTTGTCGATGACCGTTTGCCCACCACAAGTAGAGGACTGTGGGCAACCAGTGAAACTGAACGTGCCTTGAAAGCTATTCTCTCCTTTGCCAAAGCTCACCGAATGGATGTTAAGCTAACCGAAGAAGGCAGCATATTTCTGGAACTCTTTGAAGCATGGAAAAAGGAATATAAGGTACAGTAAATGAGATGGTGCCAAAACAGTTGTGTAGTCCATTTAATGTAATATAAACAAACTTAAGCTGAATATGAACAAATCTAAGTTGTATTCCTGAAATTAGGGTTTGCCTACACAAAGCTTTTTCACAGTGGTTATTACAGGATTTCATTTAAAATGGTTTATATATGATTTAAGAGTTTCTAAAAGCTATACTGGCTACTAAGCAAATTAGTAAGCATTGTAATTGCATCTATTAAGACAGTATACAGATAAAATTAAATGTGTTCATCTGTTTAGTTAAATCAGAATGTAGCAAGACTCAGCAAATCAAATGTTGGTCCATTTTGTCATTCAGTTTACCTTCAGTCTTGTGCTAGCTACAGATGTCCTTTCACTATTGCTTTATTTCCTGGATCTTGTTTACTACACGATGTAACCTGAAATAATTAGTCTCCTGTTGGTTGGATCAGAGAAAGCTGCAGGAGTATACTGTGGCTTTCTTCATGCATCCTTGTGCGTCTGTTCCTTGCAGTGAATACATACCAGCGATGGAGAAGGGGGAAGAGCTGTTGCACACAAGGGTCTCATCCTGTCTTACAGCTTAGGTGTAATCAAAAGTGTTTTCTCTTGAATGCTTCTCCTCATTTTTAATTAACGCAGACTTCAGCTTCAGTAGAACACACTTGGTACACTAGAGACAGGCTTATTGACTCTTTCATACACTCTTTTTTTTTTTTCTTTCTTTTTTTTTTTCTTTCCTGTGGTCTGACATGAGAGGAAATTCCTGTTCCTTGAAAGGTTTTTGCCCCTGTGATCTTTCTCCCAGGCCTTCTGGTTCATGATTCTAGGAAACTGTCACTTAATTTGCTTTTTCCTAGGAGGCTTTGAAAGAGCAAAGATACTTCTTACAGAGGTATGCTATCCAAGAATTTAAAGGTTTGTTATAGCTTTAGTCCATAGAAGAAGACAACATACTCTAGAGTGATTTACTTCATGTATCTTAGATTAACTAATGGAATTCAGGCTGTCTCTGTTTTTCAGCAAACTTGGTTACTGATCACCTGCTTTCCTCAGATTGGTGGCACTACTTAGGAGTGAGATTTAATCTGGAGCTGCCTTAAAAAAAAATTACTAGGTTACAGTGTAACACAGTGCAAAAACTTTTTAAACAAAATGACATCTCAATCAGCATTTAGGTATCTGATAGTTAAAGTTATTAAACACCTAATAAAGTTGTGCTGCTCTCACAAAGTCGGGTCACTTGCTTATGGTACCAAAATGCTGACTGGAGAATACTGACCCTAGCTGTTCTCATGCTTCGTTATTTTATGTCCTCGGCTTGTAGCAGTTCACAAAAGGAGGAGGACATAAGGTAACCAGTTACTAAGGCATTGCTATCTGTTGGGGATTTTCTGCTGCAAGAAGGGAACACAGTCTCTTCATGTCCTTTTACTTTAGGAAACAAAAGGTGGGACTAACATGCCAATGAGAATGAAAATAATGCTGTTATGATTCCATCTGTTGTGACTTGGAAATACTGATTCAATTGTCCATACTACTCTAATCTACATGGAGCTACAGGGATGATACTCTGTAAAATAACCCTTAAATCTAAAACAAGCTGCTTTAGTTTTTCTTTAAAAAAAAAAAAAAAAAAAATTAGGTTAGTTTCCTCCGAACTTTAGTTCAGTTTCTTTAGTTTTGGAGGA
This sequence comes from Aptenodytes patagonicus, assembly GCF_965638725.1. Classification (NCBI taxonomy): domain Eukaryota; kingdom Metazoa; phylum Chordata; class Aves; order Sphenisciformes; family Spheniscidae; genus Aptenodytes; species Aptenodytes patagonicus. Next base: position 77,202,739 of record NC_134951.1, read on the forward strand.
GTAAGCTCCTTTCAGCTTATTCTCTGCCCTTACCCTGTATGCCAGGTTTAATACACGGTAATTTTATGTTTGTAATCTAGGCATAGCTCAAAACAGGTCTTTCTTGAGCTAAAAGAAAAACCCCAAACAACCATCACACCCCCCAGCAACTGAGTGTTTAGAAATATCTTTACAACTGAAAAATCAGAAATCAACAAATAGTGATTTCTGGCACTTGCCAAAGGTCTTAGAATTTCTGGAAGATCACTGAAGATTTTTTTTATAAAATACATAAATAGTGGAAACCTTGGGAAGAAGTATTTTACAGTATTATCAGTAGTTTAAAAATGTCAGTTTATATGTATGGTATACTTCCAGTTATAGCCATTTCTTTTGTAGAAAGCCAGAATTTACTACTACTTGGGAGAATTGAATCTGATGTTGTCTTCACCTTGTGCTCGTCTGTGCTTTTATCAAGACCACTCAAACTGTTAACATTTCTTTAAAACATACTTCATCTTTAAGAAGCAGTCTTAGTACTATAATAGCTAGCTGTTTAAAATTGCTTTTAATAAGTTTTCCTTATTTTATTCAGCATTTGCTTAGTCTTGCAAGGCATTTTGTTTCTGAACTTTTAGTTGCATTAGTTATTGTAATAGTAATAGTTGTAGAAGAAATGAGAGACAACTATCTATAGTTGTTCATAAAGAGAGGCTGGAAAAGAAAGCAGGCAAGATGATCTCTATACTGTTTGTTTTCCTTCGTAATTTGTTGCTGTTGTGGCTGAATTACTGTAAAGAAGTATTATCCTTTACTCCAAAAAGTTTTTCACGTTATACGTTGTATGGCAGAGTCATATAAAGGGAACTCAACTCAGTTCTGCTACTAATTTGTTTAGACTTTTCTTACAGTTACTTCATGAATATTGGATGGTACTGAGGGATCACGTGTCTGCTATTGATGAACTGGCAATGGCTACAGAACGGCTGAGAGTACGTCATCCTGATGAGCCAAAACCAAATCCACCAGTTCTCCACATCATAGAACCGCATGAGGTACAGTACTTGGCAGGAAAGAAATGTTTTTTTTTCTGAAAGAACCTACCTCCTACAAACATAAAATCTATATCTAGATTTATGTATAAGGTCTATAATATGCCTCTGTTTCCATTTCAGAAAGCCTAGGTGGAGTAAAGAGTTCCTATCTATTTCTACATTCGGTGTATGGGCCTTTTAGAGCTTGTAACTCATATTTTGATATATTTTTGTCAGCTTTCTGATTGTAAGAGTGGCGTGTTTCCAAAAGGCTGCTGTCCTTCCAGCAGCAGGTGAATGGCTCTGTGACCTTTCTCTACAATTGCCCAGTCTTCCAAGCTGGTGGAAAATTAAGTTGACCTGATTTCTCACCCATATTGCTACTTTCCACGACGACCTAAAAAAAAGCAGTGAAAACCTGAAAGACAAATCTTTTTTCAGTATCTTGGAATTTCTGAGCTACCTCTGAGACACTTTCTGTTCATGAACACAGAGAAAACGCTGGGTTGATTTAACATCTTTTTTTTTAACCAATAGAAATATGTTTTCAATAGAAACATTTTGTGCTTTTTTCAGTGAGATTCAGTGTAAGATAAAAGTGCTTTTCTTTCTGTAGGGAAATAGGTATTTCATCTGTGAATTAAAGCAATTTTTAAATTGGAGCACTTTGCTTAACAAAGTCTAAGATTTATGCATGTATTTGCAACAATAAAAGACACACCCATTACTTTGGCCTTCATCCTTCGAGTGCTTGCCTCTTCTGCAGTATTAGTAACTACACCACTACCAACTGTAATTAATCTAAAAAGGAGTCAGCTTGATGTTTCTATCTTTGTACAGATTAAATGAAAAGTGAAAGCTTCTAAGAAGTATAAAGTAATTAATTGTTTCTTACACATTGTTTTGGGAACCAGCAATAGAGTCTAGGATCTATTTGGCTGTAAGAAGATAGATGATAAATTGAATGAAATTTGAAAGAAACTTTTAAAAAATTAAGTAAGTTAGTTTAAATTGGTTTTGTCTCTGGAAAGAACCAATAATGCAAAGAAAACAATGAAGAGCAAGTTTGTATACCTGCTGGGTCTCAACCCATTCACAGTACTGTGTTCATACTGGGTATGGGAAAGGAATAGACAATCAATTTTGCTTGGGGAGAAGCACATCTTAAATTTACAGAATGAGCTGCTGTTCTGTCTGTCCCCTGTAAATTATTCAGTTGAATTTTGCCAAAAAATGAATTTAAGCCTTATTGTAAAACTTAACTTTTTTTTTTTAATACATGTTTAATACTGTTTCCATAGGTAGAGCAAAATCGAGTGAAACTCTTGAATGACAAGGCAGTTGCCAAATCACAGCTTCAAAAGAAATTAGGACAACTTCTGTATCTCACTAATCTGGAGAAAGTAAGGTTTACAGTTCTTGGTCTTTACCAAAGTGATGTGCTCTAGTTACCTAGTAGAAGAAACCTACCATTATTTTTATTTAAAACTTACATTGTAAAGAAAATGTATTTTCTGTAAAGGTTCATTACATGTTGGAATACTGTGTGGTGTTCTTTGTGTTATTGCATAGTCATAAAGTTATTTATTACATTATATATTTTGGCTATTTGCTTAATTACGCAGTTATAAAACTATGAACTAGTTTTAGATGGTTACAACTTTCATTAAAACTAACTGGGCCATGTTTACTAGAAGCTTTGTAAAATTATGTATCCCTCCACGTACCCTTGCTATTTTACAAAGAGCTTGCCTTCTTAAACAGAAGGACAAGCAGGTCTGTAGGCTTAAATAAGTGTTAAAAAAAAAAAAACAACAAAACAAACAACACCAGACAAACCTCATTTATGTTACATTATTTTAATCACAGTGTTCAAGTAAGTACAATTATGCTTAAGCATAGTTAAGCATGATTAAGTATATTTAAGTGTTTTTACAACAATGTAAAGCTGATAGAAAATATGAGGATTTTCTTGTTTGAAGCTTGTATTTTACCAGGATTTTTCAAAGCTGTAGCAGAGATGCAGATGCTATCTGAAGGACTGCAGTATGAACAGTGCTCCTTTTACTTACCATAAATTACATAGATTTTTTAACTCCTCGAGATAGACTTACTTGTTCATTAATGATGTTTTTTATTTTGCTCACGCACTTTTTTTTTTAAGGACTTCATTGTTCGTTTTTTTCTAGAAGCTTGTTTTAAATATAGAATAACTTTTTATTTGTTGAAACACAAAGTTTTGGTTTGGTTTTTTTTTTCTACTTTATAGTCTCAGGATAAAACTACTGGGGGAGTTAACCCAGAACCATGTCCTATCTGTGCACGTCAACTGGGAAAACAGGTAAGATACTTAGTCAGCAGGTTTTTGTTTTTAGAACATCTTTACCTACATCTGAGTCAGCTGTGTGTCAAAGTTTCAACATCTTTTGTTGAATTTAAATGAACATTGTATTGAAACAGGGGAAATAAGACCTTTCCTGTAAAGTACTAGCCAACCTGTCCCCTGAAATAACATCTTGCTCAGTTGCAAGCACCTCTACTGGCTTTAGCTGTTGACATCAATGCTTAAGTGTTTTGACAGGAGTGTTCCAAAAATGTGTGTTGCTGACTGTTCTATAACTCTGAAGTTTTGCTTTCATACTTTTGTCAGAAAAATTTCTTTGCCATTTATAAGCTAAAACAATGAAGAAATAGATAAGCTTCTGTAGTATACTATTGTATTTTACTGTAACTGTACTTATTGATAGTATTTTTTTTTCTTCTAGACTTTAAAGAAATGGATATTAGCTACTTAAACAGTAGTAAAAAAATTGAATAAAGATAGGCAATCTGGATTTCTTTCCCCACCACTTGCCTCCTGAACTGCAGGAGTTGAAATTTAAGTGAGATTTAATCAAAACTGATCTATATCATCAAGTACAAAGCCATAGTTTATACTTTACTTACCATGCATTAGATAAAAAACATGAAAGGACTCCTGTACAGTCAAACTAAATTGGCTCTTTCTTTAGGGTAGCTATTTTAAGGTGTTTAACTTCTGTTAGCTTTATAGATGTGTAAGCGTGAACCGTTGTCCTGCCATGTTTCCAAAATCCCCTCTGCGCTCTTCTTCCAAGGGTGATACAACTTTTTACAGTGAACAGTTGTTTGCCCTGTTAACTGCCATTATGCTTCATCTCTGAGCTGGAGGAGCTCACTGAAAGGAAGAATAGTCTTTTCCTTAACTTTGGCAGAGACTGCCACTTGAGGTGATAGTAGCCTCATGTTGCAAGGAACTTTTAAAATGCTTTGCATCCCGTTTCTGCATGATTGAAAGAAGCTTACAAATCCTAAAAGATCTTTTGCTCAATAATCAGCCATTTAGTCAATTCCCTCTGCTACTTGGACACATGAAAACTGTTTTATTTTTTTCCTCTTAGAATGGCCTGTAGAACAGACTAGTACAGAGTAAGACCCCATTTCTAGGTGCAAAAACATTGGTTTACAAATTACTTCTCTGTTAAGGAAGGTCACAGCTGACACGTAGATGTTCTAGGCCCTCAGAGGAAGGACAGCTTCTGCAATGCAATCTTTGGTTTCTAATGCATTCTGTGAAAAAAAAGATTAAGCCTCTCTGTTCAAAGTTGTCTTTCTTCTTAAATCCAAAGATGTTGTCTAGGATTTAACAATATGTAAAAATTAAAGCACTTTCTTTAGGACTTTTTTAATAAAGACTGATCTAGTATGAATGTATAAAGACTTTTACAGAAGGCCAATACAAACATTTGTGTGATTTTTTTTTTAAAAATGTTGTAAATACTTAATCTGTGTACTTAACCTATGCATTAAGAATCATCATTCATAGAAATGAAAGACTAATATCTTTCTTCAAGTTTAAAACTGGGAAAATGCAAAAAATGAACAATAAATGCAGAGAACTTCTGTGGATCATTAATCTTTCTGTGCTGGAAAACTTTGAAATTCAGGCTTTTTAGCAGCTGGAGTGCTAAAAATTATTCTAAAATTCTTCAATTTTGATCTGATGAGTTTCATGAAAATAAAGTAATGTTTCTATGAAAATGTAATTTATCATGTATTAGTACACTGTTTTTCTTTTGCATTGATCCAAAATTGATACTGTGTTGTGTTGTTTTTTTTAATTCCCTGCATAGTGGGCAGTGCTGACGTGTGGACATTGTTTTTGTAATGAGTGTACAGCTATCATCATAGAACAATACAGCGTTGGCACCCGCCGGAGCTCAATTAAATGTGCCATTTGCAGGCAGACAACATCTCATAAAGAAATATCGTATGTCTTCACTGCAGAAACTGCAAATCAGGAGGATGATATCCCTGTAAAGGTACGTTGTTTATGTGAGCTTTGTGGCCCAAATTTTCAGCGGTGCATATTTGTTGTGTTTTGTGGCATACTGCAGTTAGGCAATCTACCGTTTAGTTTTATAAGTAGGTTCACTTTTGCAATTAGCTTTGTTTATAACAGGTATAGTTCTTTTTCTTTTGAATTGGACATGATGTATATAGGCCTGCCTTATAGTGTAATGAATGTTTTTGCATCCTTCCCCAAGGAAGGATACACGTTTTCCTGTCAAGTAAAAGGTTTTTTGTTTGGTTTAGGGGTTTTTTTAACTTATCCTTCTCATAACTTTTAAAAGTTTTGGAAACAAAACATGAAAGGAAACAGCATGAAAGAGGATATCTTTTTAGCACCCACTCTTTCAACGTGCCTGAGGAAAGGCCTTGTAGATGTATTACAAAATGACACATCTGTTACAGTAATGCTGTCTTGGGGTATGGTGGGGAGCAGCAGCTTTTGCTGAGCTTTAGTTATATTTTTGTTTAAGCATTTGACACTGGGTAGACATAAATGCTGTTTGTATCCAGGTAATTAGTTTTTTTTAGTTGTGGTGGTTTTGGCTTTTTGTAGCTGAGGAGAGATGAGGCTTTTTGGAGGCATAGTTTTGCTGTGTTTGCTTGAAAGGAGTAGTTTGAGAAAGCTGCCTGTACTATAAGGCTGTTAGGATAATGTAAATATTTTAAATTTCTAAGTCTTCACTGTTAGCCAGAGAACGTAAATCCTGATTCTGAATTTAAGATTAGTCATCTGGAATGTTTCTCAAGCTACCTGAGAAGTAGAGTAGTTGTTTTGCATTTTGCATATCTGTGCAATACTGTCTGCTATACAAACCATAATTAGGAGGAAAAAACTGACTACTTTTTTAATAGGGGTGAATGAACATTAAAACCTGAAGGGAGATTATATCTATGCTTCCTCCATCTAACTTGTCCACTAATAAATTAGTGGACAGGTTCTAATGAGTATATTCAGTAATTTGACCCAAAGTTTATTCAGTAGTAAGTCAAATCACAGTAGAGAAAATAGAAGAATTTTAATCCTGTAAAATATTATTTATCAAAAACAATGCTTTTCATTGGAACCTGTTGACCATGAATTTTTTCTTTGGAGAAGGGTTTCTCTGGTGTGATGTTGGGTACATTCTCTTTTCTTTTCCCTACAAGTGTATCATCAATAACATGGTTGTGAAGCCACTTTCTTCAAGCTCACCCCCAATTCTTTTGATCTAGTTGTGTGGTGTAAGCTTTTTCTCCATATTCTAGATGAGTGTTGGCTCTGTGCAGCTGGATACTCTGCAACAGTATTCTTTCCGGGGGGGGGGGTGTATGTTTGGTTTTTGTTTGAAAAATCAAAACAAAAACTTGGGAAAAACTATTAGTGCTTCTTGCCTATCTGCATTTTTAAACTTGTTGGTATTTGGTTAAAGCCTCACTGACTGGATACACATACCTACTGAAAAGATGATCATTGAATAGAGTGACTTTTGGTCTTAAAACGGCTCCCTGCCTGGGCAATTTCTTTCTCAAGGCTTTCCGCTGACAATGTACAGCTCTGTTGAAGACTGCTGGCTGGATTTTCCACTGTGACTTTCTGTGTTTTTTCCTTTTAGCCTGCCTTTCTAAGGAGACAAGGTCTTTTCATTGTACTGTCTTAGACTTCTCCCTTAATTTTGCAACCCATTAGATAATTTCAAACAGCTTGACAGAGAGTCTGAGTTTCAAAGGTAATTCATTTTCTACAAGTCTTACTAAAATAGCCATCCACATAAAGTGTGTCTCCTACTTAGCAAAATACTGCGGCTTGACTTTCCCCTTACTACAAAAGATATCTTAAAGTTCAAGTTGGGGCAGGGGGGGAACTTTATTTGTAGCTTTTGTGCCTTCCTAATGACAAAAGTTAATGAACCTCTAGACACAAATGTGTAGGAAATCAGTCCTGATTGCACTGTTTTACTTTTCTTGGTAACAGAGGGTTTTCATTGTGTTGAAGGCAGGGGTGGAGGAAGAGACAGCATCTCCATGAGTCATTAGCAATACTGACACATATATAGTGCATAGGTACATTTTTGCTTTGCACAAATCTGTTATGGAATACTGTTAAACCAAAAACCTGTGGTTACTGCAGTTGTGGAAAAAATAGAGGATTCTGGACTAAAATGCAAAGGTAAAAGACTAATATTGGTAATATTTTGATTTAGATGATACTGCTATCTTTAATTAAAATATGATTATAATACAGCTGGACTTACCAATCATAGTTTTAATCTGGTTAACATAGTTAAAAGTAATAACGAAATGCGCTGACAAAGAGTTCCATGGTATGTGTGCAAGTCTCCTTGAACCTTGCAGGTATACTAGGGTTGCTGGCCTGTACTGAAGTCAGTGCCACCATGTTCACACTAGTTATGTCAGCCTCCCTGGACAACTGGAGATCCATTTTATGAGTAGATGCTTCCTAACTCAAATTATTAGATTTGAAGTAGTTGACAGCATGTGGCACCAGGGGGAGTAAATAGGCTATATTTTTGAAGTGCTAGTTATTAGGACCTCACTTCATACGTGTTTTTTAACAGATTATTTCCTCAGGGTTTAGAGATATCACCCTGTTTCTAACAAAATTTCAAATATGTTTCATAACTCACATTAAAAAAATAAACAGAATAACTAAATTTCATAAGTACAACACAGAAGGAACATGTCATCTACTGTCCTGTGTAAAGGGTTGTAGTGTTTTCTTGAAGTATTTCTGCATCAAAAACTTCAGGCAAAGCAAAAATACGAATTCTGCGTGAATTCACACGTCATCATGAGCAAGGCCCATTCTTATCTCACAAAAAATTAACTTATACTGTAGCTTCACTTTATGTACTATCAAAACAAGCAGCACTGTTAAAAATAAAAATTTCTACCTCATATTCCTTTAAGGACAGTTAACAAAGGATCACTAACTTACTATGGTTTCTATAGAATACTGAGGTTAAGATCAATATCTTGCAGTGTATATATATATATGAAAATTGTGTGATTATTCAGCGTGTATGTTTTCATCTGAACTTTCTCAGTCCCTCTAGTCTCTTTCAGTATTCAGTACCTCTTCCCCCCCCCCCCCCGCTGTTGTGTCATATATCTCTTGCTCTTTATTGTACCAGCACTAACCATCTTAAGTTAATGACTTAGATGCAAAAGGACTACTGTAAATGGAAGCATTTTATACTGAGAGAGAGATTACTGGCATCCCTGCATGTTTTGGTTCTGTAAAAGCTTCCAGTGTCTGGTCGGTATTACAGTGGGTATTGCCAGCCTGTCATCTGAGACAGAAATTGTTTGTTAGAGGGTAGTTTTCATTCTAATGTGTGCTGTTCCATAATTAATTAGAACTAGCTAATCTGTTTAAAAATACTCATCTGGATATTCAACAAAATGACAAACTCGAGGTGTATGGCTAATGAGTGGGGTAACACTTTTTTTAAGACAGACCGAAAACCGTCAGTTTCATCTCTCCATAAATATTGAGAACAAAACTGAAATTTTTTGTGTGCTGTGAACCAAAGCTTTAGTCAACTGTTAGTTCAATAACAGATTTGTCTAATATAATGTAAATGGAGGGATGGAGAACTTTGCACACTTAGTTATCTTGTTTAAAAAATAGAGCAAAAAGACTGTAACCACTTTGATTGTTGTACTGTTTTTTGTTCGTCATAGTTCCTCTGACTGATCTTGTACAAAGTCACGTTTGTAACACCTGAATCACAGGAAGTCTGAAGGGTGGAAAGATTAACAGTGGCTAAAGCTACTATCTCTTATAGCAGGGAAAAATAGGACCTACAGTAAGGTCCAAAAAAAGTCTCTGAGGAAAAGACAGTCAGAGCAGATTAGCCAGAATTGTCATCATTGAATCACATCATTGAATGGTATCAGAAAAGCACATAAATGACTCTGGAATATATAGGAAATACCAAAAGTTGGTCTCAGATCTCCGAACTGAAGGTAGTTATGATTGGCAGGCAGCTGCCGTAGGGCTGCAGATGTGTCATTCGTCCTTGCAGATCATAACACCTACTGACATAAGCATTTTTAATTGTCTATCTGACTTTTGGAAACAGTGTTAATGTCTACCAGGTACAACAGAGATGTCATGAAAAAAGCTGGTTTACTTCTGTGTCTATGACAGAGTTGGAATCACTATGGAAGACCCTGGGAAATAAAATGGTACTGCTTATTGCAGCCTTTGGTAAAACAGTCTGCAAAAAGTCTTTTTACATGTATTTCTGAGGCATTTATTTAGCTGCATAAGATATGAACGATTGAGCAGCCCAGCATTGGTTCCCAACTTGTGCTTAGACTGCTGACATCCTTCCCCACAATTCTGCAAAGCAGCATAACTTCAGTAAATTTGATCTGTCATTGTAGCAAGCCAACATAGTTAATTCAATGTTCAGAGGACAGGTGCAGACAGAAATAAAACAATATTTGTCCAGCTGAATCTAGTGCAGCTTGAAATTACTAAGCATGTAAGAACTAGTAAGGAATTAAATAAGGGCTTCTTAAATACATTAGGTAAAATTGCTGTCATACAAAGTACATACTGAAGGAAATAGAGGGAGATACTAGAGAACTGTTTCTCGGAATCCTCTTCCCGATTTAAGGGGAAAGGGAGGAGCACAGAAATCAAAGTGGACAACAAGTAGAATGTAGTATTGGATTCATTAAGCACTGAAATACTTCTGAATGCAGAATATGAAGATGTTTTTGTTGCAGTGTGCAATCCTTCAAGAATTAATTTAATTATATTTACGAATTTCTTATTATTTTAAATATAACTAACAAGCTTCATAGTACTGAGCATAAGTTCGGCATTGCCAGAGTGAGACACGAAAGCAGCAGAAATAGTGTTCAGGTAGGTTTTTTCATTGCCAGTTTTCAAGAGGTGTGAAGGGAGGGAAATTTAAACGTGCATTTGGAAGATTCTTTAAAGATTGTGCCGCTAAGTTAAACCTCAGCAGGCCTAACTGGCATGTTTGGTGCAACTGCACTGCTTGGGCTATCCATTCAGCCTCACACAGAACTAGATAGGTGTGTCTGTGCGGCACTTCATTCTTCCGTGTGCTGCACATGCTGTAATACACCGCTGATCCTATGGCAGTGCATTATAAGGGAGGTATAAAAGCAGTTCAGTGCTACTTAACCTGCCCTTCCTCCAGGTTGCTAATTTTTAAATTTGTGTAAAGATATGTAAGAGTCGTAATATAACATTGTTTAGTAAAACAATGAATGTGGAAGGAGTTGTTTAATATCCTACTTTACTAATGCTGTTCTTTGACTTTTCATAGGGAAGTCACTCCACCAAAGTGGAAGCTGTGGTCCGAACACTGAAGAGAATTCAATTTAAAGATCCAGGGGCTAAATCCTTAGTTTTCTCAACGGTATTAATTACCAATTTCTGTCTTGTCTTTGTGTGTGTGTGTGAGTTTAAAGCGGTCACAATATTTTCAGGAATTGGTTTAGCTACCAAAATGTCGAATCATTCTGTACAGCCACTTGATTGTTTTGAGAATTTGTAGGGCAATTCATGTAACTGGGACATGAACAATGGTCGTAGTCAACAGATGTAAAAGCTTGTTTCTCTAAAGGGCAAACACGTACATTTATATGGGAGCATTAGAAATGCTAGATACTTTTAAATGTAATGTCCAGATATTTTTGATACGTTGTAAAACTGGTTTTGTGATGGCTACCAATTTCTTTTATTCAAGCTGATCTTTTAATTACATTTCTGATTTAGTTTTATGAAAGATTCAGTTCCTGGCACACAATTTTTTTTCTTTTTCTTTTTTTAAATTGCAAATGCTAGTATTTTGAAAGGCCTTTTTATCTACTCTTTTTTGGGGAAGTTAATTAGTATATTTTAGTTGTCATTGCTGTTTGTAATGTTGAGTTACTTCTACAGTGTTGTGTGGTTTTTTTTTTTTACAGTGGCAAGATGTGTTGGACATAATTTCAAAAGCTTTGTATGACAACAATATGACTTTTTCGCAGATCAATGGAATTAGTAAATTTCAGGTACATAAAGGATATTTTTCTTAAAATTATTTTCAGAGGGGAAAGTTACAGTTCATAGAAGTTAATTTGATCCTTTTACTTCATTGTTTCATTTGAGAAACGGAAAGAGCAGCAAATTTGTTTGGCAGAAGCTTTGATCTCTAACTCATTAATTCCAAAAATCATAATCACAAAATGCCACAATTTAAAGCCTTTGGAGATAAACAGTACATTCACTTTTGAGAAAGAAGCGTTGGCATGGATGTTAAGGATGAGACACACTGATCAATGCTGCAAGAATTTCTTGCCTTCCCTGATATGTGTCAAGTATCTGTTCTGGGATGACAGGCCTTGGATCAGTGCAGGACTGTCACTCTGCGGCCTGTAGTAGCTGTTATAATTTCTTGAAAATATAGAGATGTCCCTCACACTCTTTACTGAGGAACTTTTTTCACGCTGCTGTGATGTTTGCCTTTTAGGAAAATCTCTCTGCATTTAAATACGATCCGAACATCAATATTTTGCTGCTGCCTCTTCACACTGGTTCCAATGGACTAAACATCATCGAAGCAACTCATGTTCTGCTTGTGGAACCCATTCTGAATCCTGCACATGAGCTACAGGCTATTGGCAGAGTACATCGTATTGGCCAGACAAAGTAAGAGTTAAAATTGCATTGAGTGGTTTAGATATGGTCCAGAATAGGACTGCATACTGTAATCAGAATAAATCTAGTTCACTGAACTTCTCAATTTTGGAGATGAGAGTATTTATAGGAATCTTATTTTTAAAGATGATCGTATAAGGGACAGAAAGATTAAAATTAAAAAAAAAAAGTTTGCTGAAAATACACAGTGTTTATTTTAGGGAGTTTTTGTGCTATGGGGGTAAGATGCAGAAGCAAATCGCATTTAGACTTTTAGGAAGAGTGTAGTCTCTTGAGTCCAAGATCCTGAAAAACCTTGTTCAGCTGCTGCCCTATTTTATGTGTGCTCTTGTTGCCTTAATTTTTAACTTTGAAGTTCTACTTGTAAGCATGTCCAGAAATGTTTTAGCTTTGCAGGTATGAGCAACTTGCCATTTATGTCATCTGTGGCTAAGTTCAGGCATGGCCCTTCCTAGTTTCCTTGAGAGGCTCCTTCTAGTTGGTCATTCCCAGCTCCAGATTAGGAGCTGCATAAGTTGTTGAGGTTTTGGTTTTGTTTTGGGTGTTTTTTGGTTGGGTTTTTTTTTGTGGGGGTGGGGTGGAGGGGTCCAGAAAGAAAGTTATAGCACACACTTTTTAGAACTGATCAGTATTTAAATTACAGTTCTGCCCTCACCCCCTGTCTAGATCTTTTTGAAGACATTAATGAGTTTGCTTATCTCTTGTTTGTTTCAGTGTAGTAGATTTTACATGGGTAGTACTGAACACTTAACAAAGGTTTTGGAAAGTTTGTCCTGAATGGATAAGATGTTTTTCCTTAGGTTTCATGTCACTTGAAAAAAATAATAAAAAACCCTGTACATGAAGAAGAAAAATAGCTGGAATCAATTCTGTAATAATAATATTCTAGAATAATAGTGGGGTTTGTGTTCTGGAAATGGAGGCAAAGCGAGAGGGCATGAATGAGCATGTATGTGAAAGAATGTTTATGAACAGGTGGATATTTGGGTGTGTTGGTAAAGATTTTGAATTAACCGTGAGGACATAGGAAAGATTGATTGCAACAGCCTGCATTATAATTTTACACAATGCTGGCACAAAAGGTCTGGCAAAAACCTTACAATAAAACCAACAAGAATGTGTGCTGTACTTCTTAACAATAAGACTTCAGCAAGGCTTATTTGAAAAAGGGCTGTGTTCAAGTACAGTGAGCATAAGGGAATACTCTGTTTAGTTTCACTGGTGCAACTATTACCAGTTCAGTTGTTCTTATCTACTTCTTTTTTTTGGGTAGACCTTTGCCTATGAATCACAAAGTATTCCCCCAGCATTCCTCTGTGTAATGTTACCTGCCAAAGTTTCAACTTAAGGTCTGAAAACCATCCAAGCACTTTCAAGGGTTCATAGCTTGAAAAATGTTTATACTGGGGAGCCTGGAGTGATTTTTCATTTTGAAGCTGACTCTTTTCCATTTCACTTTCTTGTGCCTGACATTTCTTTTTTTATTACAGCTTTCTTTTTGAAATTTTATTTCTTAAATGGAGTTCTGATTTTGTTTTATGTTTATTGACATTTTGGTTTTTATGTTTTACCGGTGTTTACAATTTCATGTTTACTGACTACAATTACTGACTTTAAAAAAAAAAAAAAAAATAGTATTTTACCATCTTCAAGAACAATATTGTTAAAACTCTGGGAATGAGCTTTAATTATCCACCACACTGAGCTCTGTCTCTTGGACTGAGTTGTGACAATGCAGTATAAACATTGTATATAACCAGTGGGCCAAGTCATTTCTTTAAACAACAGGCTAGGCTCTTGAGGACTGTTTGTTTATAGTAGGGACACAGAAAGCAGAAATTTGCCCAGCATCTGCTTTAGGATTTTACTTAATACAGCTTATATTCATTTAGTATGTGATCCAGCCAAGTGGAAGTGTGTGCGCTGGGAGGCACTAAGCGTCCTCAAATGTCAGTGGAAGTTGTTAATCATCTTGTAAGATTTCTTTCTTAAAATACAGAGGCTTTTTTTCAGCACTCTTACAATAATTAGTATGAGACAAAAATGTGGTCTTGAACTTTGACAGTAACAGCATAACTTCTGCTCACTTCTGGTCTTGTTTTCTTTTTTTAAACACATTCAGATCTACCATTGTTCATAGGTTCCTGATAAAAGCAACAATAGAAGAGAGAATGCAGACTATGCTGAAAACTGTAGATAGAAGGTATGTGTTGAATTTTTTTAAAACATCATTATTGCACTGAAAATGAAAAGGTGGTTCTCAGCCATACTTTTATTACAGTTAGGTATACATATAAACTTCAGCTGTTCTCCTTCAGATTGTTTTGATTGACAAAAAAGTTTTGAGACTTGAAAAATTGATCTTTTCACCTGGTTCCGGTAACTTGAAGCTTAAGGTATTTTTATTCTCTGGAGAATATTTTGGTTATATTTTATTTCATAAAAGCCCAATTAATTAATAAATTACGTGTTACGATTTATCTTTTCAGTTTACCTATTTCCATTAGTATAAAAGCATTGAAGTTAATAGAGTAATATTCTTCTTATAGCTTAGTATTATAAGAGTAATACTAAGTTACTCCAGTAACACTGGAGTAACAGCATATGTTGTAAGCTCTAATCTAGGACACTAATTCTTTCTTTCATTATTTTTAAATTCTACAAACCTAGTCCGTCAGTTCTGTGTCACACTGGTTGGTTTTGCAGTCAGTGCAAGAGTTGTCCAGATGCTAGCTCCTAAGTCAGTCTGGTGTGCAGACACAGAAAGCAGTTTTCACTGTTTTATCTTTTCAAAATCTATAAGCGATGACAGACTGGGAGTGGAACAAAAGTGGTATTTACATTCTTTATGCAGAAAGTATAAGAGGCTTTTACGTCTTTAACTATATCGTATACACATAAACAATCTAGGAGGAGGCCTTAGTTTAAGAAAATTAGGTTTTTTCCAGTTTTTTGGCTGTTTCAAATTATGAGACTAAAAATTTACATTCATGTCTTTGGCTGTAGTTATAAAAGATTTCAGCTTTACCTTTGAAAGAATGATTTAATCAGTTTCCATATCTGTAAAGTTAGCACTACTTTTGCATGTAAAGTTCAGGTGAATATACAGTGGTTGAATGATCCGATGAGGGCTAATGTTTTGAAAGTAGTATCCAACCTTATGCTTGGAAGCTGAAGCCAATCCCTTAAATGTTAAGAGGGCAAAGCGGATTAACCCATGTTCTGCTGCCTCTGCAGTGTTTGGTGTTGACCACTGTTAGGGACAGTAGATGGACTTCGTATCTTACTCAAAATGTGCAAGAGAAGTAGCTGATCAGTGTACGTATTTCCCCTGATAGAAAGTGTGTTTTCCTGCTGAGCTTCAAAGCTGAACAGTTACTGGACTCTGAACTGTGTGGTCTGTCTTCAGTGCATACAGCTTGTTACTTAAGTTGATTCCTTCTCTGATGTCTGCATGCAATCTTTTCCCACAGCCACACGAGCTCTTCCATGAAACAGTCAGAAGCCTCAGTTCTGACAGTGGCAGATTTGGCTGACCTTTTTACAGAGGAAACTGAAGACCTTGAGTAAAAACATTGGTTTGGCCTAATGAAATCAGAAAGTACCTGACCTAATATGCACCGGTATATAATCCACTTGATCTGTCATTCCTGTAAACACCATCTAACATTTGTCCATAACAGAGCTATTGGAAATCAGAAAGTCTTAATTGTTACTGGTTTATTCTGTGGTGAAGTTCTTAACAGCACACACTTCTGATAGCACTGGAGAAAACTTGCACTTTGCACATTATACAAAAGCACGGATTCTATTCCCAAAGAGCATTTGAGCTGGATGCTACAACTGAGATCTTGGACCCTTGGCTGAGAGGATTTTTACCATCAGGTTTGATTGGCTAGTAGCTCAGTCTGAGAGCAGAACTATGTGGGTGGTTGGGTGGGAAAGGGAAGCAGAAAAACACAAATCTAACTTTTTTTTTACTGTACAAAGAATTGTTAGAAAGAATGACTGTAAATTAATGTTCTTCTAGAAAGGGCTTGTTAGCATTTAATGCAGAGTTACTGAACGTCTTACTGGTAACACTTTAAATGACTAATATTTACTAATAATTTGGATATTTGTATTAGGCTTTTAGATATTCATAAAGACTTGTGACAGTTAAAAATTTCATTGTTAATGCTTACTCACTGCAAAATGATGATAATTAAATTATGCTTTTTGTATGTGTGTTGGTCTGGTAATCAGTTAAATACTTGAACTTACTGTACATGTTTTCACTTATTCTTGAAGCCATGACTAATTTAGTGCTTTGTTTAAAAAAAAAAAAAAAAGTAATGCATTTGTTATGGAATTTTTAAAAAATTAATTGGTTAAGCTGCTGATCACTTTATAATCACTTGGTGCTTGTGTACGTTTTCTCACCCTGATTTCTCTGTCTCATTCTCCCCCTTAAGGATGCAGCAATCTAAATACTCAAAATAGATGAGATTAAGGTAGGCAGTCTAATTATTAGGTACCTAGTCTAAGTTAGTTAATCAGTGGAGAGAGATGAAACTTTAGTGAAACTTCACCCTTAGATATGCAAGATCACTCTACCCCATCTATATTGACAGTAGAGAGTTTACAAAACAAATCTAGGCTAACTTTTAGACTGCTGAAAGTAGGCAAGATAAATTCTAAGCCTTTTGGCATAGGTTATGGATACACATTTGCGTAACACCATTTCTGAAGGTATTACAGAAGCAAGCTCAGGTACGCAGTTGGTGTTAGACACGATTTTGTGTTTAGAGACTGGGCAAATGTATATGCATAAGCAACAGGCTACTTCCCTCAAATTACAATATTTACTGTTTGAGTAGGCAATGTTTTTTGTATATTTTAGAAATCTTACTTGAGGTTGAAATTAAAATGAGTCCTTTAAGAAATATCATCTTAGAATTTTTACTCTAATAATGTCTGCTAAATAGATTTGCTATGTAGTTATTGAGCTTCTTGAGTTCTCTTTTCAGTCATACTACATTTGAGTTGCACCATTTGAGTATTAAGCCTATCCGCATGGCAGACAAGTTTTCCACTGCTGACAACAAATATGAATAGAATTTACATGAATAATATGTATCAAGAAGTGGGTTTTTGGCATTTATAGTCTGTTGTCCTTCTGGACCGATTAGATACTTTGTTCTAAAGACTATTTGAGTAAATTTACAGGCAATGTATCTTTATTTCCCATATTTGTAATATGTACTAGTCTTATTTATACATTTTGTTTTGGAGATTACTGATTTTTTTTGCAGATTACTGTTTGCAGCAAGGGAAATAGAATAGATAGTAGACTTTTTTTAAAATGAGATTGGTCAAACAGTTTGTACAGAGGCTGTGACATCTCCATCCTTGAACATACTGGGAACTCAAATGACCCTGAGCAACCTGATCCAGCTTCAAAGTTGGCCCTACTATGAGTGGTGTGTTGGACCAGATGACCTCCATGGATCCCTTCCAGCCTAAACTATACTACAGTGTACTGGAGATCATGCTGTACAGTCACTCCAGGAACTCTGAGGGCAGCAACATTCCAGTTTCCTCATCGTCCTCAGAGAATTTTAATATTGTACGACGTAATGTGACTAAACAAGGAGCTGCTGTTCACTTTGAGAAATGACGTATCTATGTTAAAAACTGTGGAAGCACACAGTGTTTACATTCATAGCTCCCATTTTAAATAACTAGATGTGGGAATAATAGTTGTCAGTGAATGTGAAGACAGAGAAGCAAACTGAAAAATATCTGCTATGAGGGGTTTCCCAAGATCTGCAAGTTTTTGGCTTGCTTATATAAAGATGGTGGTTTCATTGTTTATTTACAAAAATGTGGCTTTTGGATTCCTAACCAAAAGCATAGCTTCTCATCAAGCAGTGCATGAGTCTTTACTCCCGATTTATTTTCTTTATGCTCACATAACAGCATGGAATGCCCAGAGATCTGGTTCTAGGCCCTCTCCCGACTGCCCTGGAGCGCCAGGACCTAGAGCTCTGGAGGTTTAACATTAAAATGTGTGCACAAGTTGTGTTAAAGTACCTCTTGGAATTGGAAGGTTGAACCATTGGAGTATATAGCCTGTGTCAGTAGTAAAATGGATTGTTCAAGTTTCACATAATATTAAGTACAGAGACTACATTTAAAGAACTATTTTGAAAAAGAAACCAAACTGTAATTTACCGCTTTTTGCCATTCTTTGCAACATTTAGTTTCTTTGACAAAGGTTTTCTGTCAGACATCTTAAGACACCTTATGAGGTGAACTCTCTCCTTTTTCTCTCCTTTTTCTCTCCTTTTTCTCTCCTTTTTCTCTCCTTTTTCTCTCCTTTTTCTCTCCTTTTTCTCTCCTTTTTCTCTCCTTTTTCTCTCCTTTTTCTCTCCTTTTTCTCTCCTTTTTCTCTCCTTTTTCTCTCCTTTTTCTCTCCTTTTTCTCTCCTTTTTCTCTCCTTTTTCTCTCCTTTTTCTCTCCTTTTTCTCTCCTTTTTCTCTCCTTTTTCTCTCCTTTTTCTCTCCTTTTTCTCTCCTTTTTCTCTCCTTTTTCTCTCCTTTTTCTCTCCTTTTTCTCTCCTTTTTCTCTCCTTTTTCTCTCCTTTTTCTCTCCTTTTTCTCTCCTTTTTCTCTCCTTTTTCTCTCCTTTTTCTCTCCTTTTTCTCTCCTTTTTCTCTCCTTTTTCTCTCCTTTTTCTCTCCTGAGGGTGCAGCTTGTACGACTGCTTTTCTCTTATCAAAGCACAGTAAGCCTGTTTTCATGATGCTGCCATGATTTTGCTGTCAGGAGAACACTCTTTTGAAAGACAGTATCTTAGCTGAGAACAAACTTTGCCCTGTTGTAATAGTTCCAATGTACTCATAGAAATGGCATTTTCCACAGAAGACCGAAATCTATGAATACTGACTGCAGGGTTTACGTAATATTTGTGTGGACACACCCACAGTCATGTACCAGATTCTCATGTGTTCTCCTGCTAAAACACGTAAACATGATCCGAGCTGACAGTAGTGTTTATTCGGTGAAGTCAGTCCCTTTAAAAATGAGGCTCCAACTGATTCCAAAGAACTCAGTGCTGACCTTTCATCTCTTTCAGTTCCATGACAAATAATGTTGGGAGTTTTTTGACTGTAGTTGGTGAGGATTTCAGGACAGGTTTTTCTCGCTGTATATAAAAGTTCAGTGCCTCGTAGAACAGAGCTGTCATCTTATTTAGGTATCTGTAAAAGCTTGATGCAAATAGTAGACTTCCTTGAACCACACAATATGATAGCGTTGGAAACTAAGGAGTGCGTTCCCTTATGGTGTTAAATTGAGTTCTGTGAATTTCACTGTGGATCTTTAAATGAGTTTGTAAGTTAAGGTCCTCTTTGCTGTCTAAATCTTTATGCCAGGAAAAGGTTTTCATCTTAACCTGTTAGATAACTTTTTAGCATATTAATGAAAGTCCAGGATACACAGTAGTTTTCATACAGGTCAGATACTACAAAAGAATATTTACCTCAGTCTTCTCATACATATTGAAGTTGTATATTAAGGAATGCACTTAAGAGTTGATGATGCTTTTTTGTGAATTAGGTCTTCCAAAACCATTTTTCTGCCAGTATCTGTAGGTGTATTCAAGCTGTCTGCCAACAGAGTGCCCTCTACGTCAGAAGTAACTGTGCTTCAATAGAAATGTGAGTGGGATCTTACAGAAGAAAAAACGCATAGTTGTTTCTGGCTAAAACTGTAATTAGACATACTTCTTCCTGTAAGATTCTGTCTAGATTAGTGGCTGAGGACCAGTTAACAACTCTCTACCACTGTGTTTTCTGACACAAACAGTGCTGTCCTCTTTCCATCCCTTTTTGCAATCCTTATGACTACATTATATTTTCCAGGGGTCCCAGAATTGTTTGTTTAATTAGCAACTGTGCTTCAGTTAAATTGGAGGGGAAAAAGTCTGTATTGACTAATCTTGCATTGACCAATGTAAGAAAAATTAACCTTGAAATTTATTGCTCCCCCAAGGTAAGGAATTAGATGAGTTTCTAAAGGAAAATCTGCGTTTTCTTTTTCTAGCTATAAATGGAGCCTGTTTCTAAAGCTTAATCTAAAGATTTACTGCTTAAAATCTGTATGATGAGCTTTTCTATAGACTGAAAGGCTAGTTGCAAAGCCACTGTGCCTGTGCTTTTCTTCCTTTTTTGGTTGCCTGAAACAAGTAAGGTCTTTACAAGATTATATACTATAAGCATAGGTTAAAGGAATTTCATAATGGAGAAAAAAGGAGGTCCAAGACATCCTTGTGTCTCCCTTTCTCTGTGTCTGTCATCCCATCCTACCCCCCCATCCTCCACCCACCCCCAGCTTGCTCAGTTTGTTACAAAGAATGTTTGTGTTTGGTCAGTGGAAGTAGAGTAAGAGTTGTAATCCATAAAATGGCTACAGTAAAACTAGCTTATTGTGTCAGAGGAAGAGTGTCGGGGGTAAAGGGAATTTGAGCCTGGTATAAATTCTTTTTTGTACCTGTAATTTACCCCTATTCTTCATCACTGTAGAAGCAGATGTTGAATTTCAGTCTGTTAACTTTTATATTTCTGGCTTTACATTGTACAGCTGACATAAAAAGACCTGGTAATCTAATTACTGAGCAGCCAGTGAGGCTTACAATTTTTTAGTTGTAAATCTATAGGTTTTGGATTCATAAAATGCACCTGAACCACTATCCCAAGTCCTGGTGTATCCACTGTCTTCTCTTCTTCTTCAGAGGAGGAAGGAATAGGTAACTATTGAATCACTGTAGCATTGAATTCAAGTCCCAAGTAGTCATTCTACATATTCTATAGTCATACAGCATGTAAAGAGGACAGTTAGTTGAACTTGTAGCTTTCAAATGTAGTTAAGGAATTAAGTCATCTGGGAGGGAGGTAAATGACTGTAGGGTTTCTAAATACTAGAATAATTCTACTTCGAAAATTGGGATGTGAGATATCTGTAAACCTCTGGCTCAGTTTCCTTCTATATACAAGATGTCAGCCTTCCAGGGCTTAAATTCCAAGTCCCTTTGTTTTGTGTATTTATAGATTTCACACAAGCAAGTGCCCAGCCCCATTCATTCAACTGGACACATACCAAATTTTATCAGTTTAGGAACAGATGTCATTATTTCCATGATGTAACATCTCTTGGTTTGATAGCAACCTTCGCATCAGGTAGAAACGACCTTTCCAAATTCTACCAAGTGTAAGGTCTGACTGCTTACAGGGTGTCTCAAAATGTAAGTTGTTAGTGTAGGCTGGCTTAGATAGTTGTGGGGGTTTTATGCCGCTTTTCCTCCTATCCTATGGGGGCTAGCGAGCTAGCAGGATTCATGCTATGTTGCTGTGAATTGCCCCCTCTTTATGCTAACAGGTTACCATTGTTTGTGAAAGAACTTTTGTTGATGAATCTAGGCTTTCTCTTGGCTATGTCATTTGGTTAAGGAAGAAAATCTAGACTGCCTTTCTTCTTACCCTGATGGAGTTTTGTCCTGTCGCTCTTGGAGTCCCCTGAGACAGAGGACCACAGGTGTGGGAACAGTGACTTTCCATTTGTGGACACTGAAATTGTCAGGGACCAGCTGTATCAGCTGAATGTTCACAAGTCCATGGGGCCTGGTGGGATTCATCCCAGAGTTCTGAAGGAGCTAGCGGATGTTATGGCAGGACCCCTCTCGATCATCTACCAAAGGTCTTGGGTGTCTGGGGAGGTAGGTCGCTGCTGACTGGAAGCTAGCTAGCGTTACTCCAATCTACAAAAAGGGTGTGAGGGAAGACCCAGGAAACTACAGACCTGTTAGACTAACCTCAGTTCCTGGAAAAATTATGGAGAAGATTATACCGGGTACTACTGAAAGGCATTTACAGAATAATGCAATCATCAGGCACAGTCAACATGGCTTCACAAAGGGAAAGTCCTGTTTAACTAATTTGATATTCTATGATAAGGTCACGTGCCTGGTGGATGAAGGGAAGGCGGTGGATGTAGTTTTTCTGGATTTTAGTAAGGCTTTTGATACTGTCCCTCACAGCATCCTTCTGGGCAAGTTGTCCAACTGAGAAATGAGCAGGTTCACGGTGCTCTGGGTGAAGAACTGGCTGAAGGGCAGAGCTCAAAGGTTTGTACTGAATGGGGCTACATCTGGCTGGCGACTGGTCACCAGTGGTGCTCCTCAGGGTTCAGTTCTAGGGCCAGTTCTGTTCAATATACTTATCAACGATTTGGATGCAGGAGTTGAATGCACCATTAGCAGGTTTGCTGATGATACCAAACTGGGAGGTGCTGTTGACTCTTGAGGGACAAGAAGCCTTGCAGAGGGATCTAGATAGATTGGAGCATTGGGCACTGATTAATGGGATGATATTTAACATGTCCAAATGCCGGATTCTGCACCTAGGATGGAGTAACGTTGGGCACAAGTAGAAACTGGGAGAGGAGTGGCTGGAGAGCAGCCCTGCAGAAAAGGACCTGGGGGTGCTGGTCGACAGCAGGCTCCATATGAGTCAGCGGTGTGCCCTGGCAGCCAAGAGGGCAAACCGCATCCTGGGGTGCATCAAACACAGCATAGCCAGCCGGTCAAAAGAGGTGATTATCCCGCTGTATTCAGTGTTGGTGCGGCCTCACCTCGAGTGCTGTGTGCAGTTCTGGGCCCCACAATTTAAGAAGGATGTGAAGGTCCTTGAATGCGTCCAGAGGAGGGCAACAAAGCTGGTGAAAGGGCTGGAAGGAATGTCCTATAAGGAGCAGCTAAGGACTTTGGGCTTGTCTAGTTTGGAGAAAAGGAGGCTGAGGGGCAACCTCGTTGCTCTCTACAGCTTCCTGAGGAGGGGACCTGGAGAGGGAGGTGCTGATCTCTTCTCCCTGGTATCCAGTGGGAATGGTTCAAAGCTGCGCCAGGGGAGGTTTAGACTGGACATTAGGAAGCATTTCTTTACCGAGAGGGTGGTCAAACACTGGAACAGGCTTCCTAGAGAGGTGGTCAATGCTTCAGGCCTGTCAGTGTTTAAGAGGCATTTGGACAATGTCCTTAATAACATGCTTTAACTTGGTCAGCCCAAAATTGCTCAGGCAGTTGGACTAGATGATCGTTGTAGGTCCCTTCCAACTGAAAATACTCTGTTTTATGAGAATGACACTTAAAATGCCAAGGTGCATTCAGCCATTTTTAATGGCTTGTTCTGCACTAACAGAGCCTATGTGTATGTTCATATTCATATACATATTCAGCATGTCATCTTGGACAATCAAATAATTACTATTAAATTGCATATTGATATAGGGCCACTGCTCCACTAGGTGCTTCGTATGCATTTATAAAAAATCAGCTTTGGGGTACATTGATAAGATAGGGAATACATTTTTATAGAGAACAGACAAAGCCATTATATTTAACATAATATTTGACGTATTTGGTGGGTGAGGAATTGGTTGGATAGTCGCATCCAGAGGGTAGTGGTCAACGGCTCAATGTCCAGATGGAGATTGGTGACGAATGGCGTCCCGCAGGGGTCCATATTGGGACTGGTACTGTTTAATATCTTCATCAATGACATAGACAGTGGGATGGAGTGCACCCTCAGGAAGTCTGCAGATGCCACCAAGCTGAGTGGTGCGGTCAGCACGCCAGAGGGACGGGATGCCATCCAGAGGGACCTGGACAAGCTGGAGAAGTGGGCCTGTGTGAACCTCATGAGGTTTAACAAGGCCAAGTGCAAGGTCCTGCACCTGGGTCAGGGCAACCCCCGGTATCGATACAGGCTGGGGGATGAAGGGATGGAGAGCAGCCCTGCCGAGAAGGACTTTGGGGTGCTGGTGGATGAAAAGCTGGACATGAGCCAGCAATGTGCGCTCGCAGCCCAGAAGGCCAATCGTATCCTGGGCTGCATCAAAAGCAGCGTGGCCAGCAGGTCGAGGGAGGTGATTCTGCCCCTCTACTCTGCTCTGGTGAGACCCCACCTGGAGTCCTGCGTCCAGCTCTGGAGCCCTCAGCATAAGAAAGACACGGACCTGTTGGAGCGGGTCCAGAGGGGGGCCACAAAAATGATCAGGGGGATGGAACACCTCTCCTGTGAAGAAAGGCTGAGAGAGTTGGGGTTGTTCAGCCTGGAGAAGAGAAGGCTTTGGGGAGACCTTATTGCAGCCTCTCAGTACTTAAAGGGGGCTTATAAGAAAGATGGGGGCAAACTTCTTAGCAGGGCCTGTTGCGACAGGACAAGGAGGAATGGCTTTAAACTAAAGGGGGGTAGATTTAGACTCGATATAAGGGAGACATTTTTTGTGCTGAGGGTGGTGAAACACTGGCACAGGTTGCCCAGAGAGGTGGTGGATGCCCCATCCCTGGAAACATTCAAGGTCAGGTTGGCCGGGGCTCTGAGCAACCTGATCTAGTTGAAGATGTCCCTGCCCAGGGCAGGGGGGTTGGACTAGATGACCTTTAGAGGTCCCTTCCAACCCAAACTATTCTATGACATATTTCTTTTTCATTCTCCAACTGTGACATTTTTTCTTTTCCTTCTTCCCCGCATGCAGTTGACTTGGTTTGTATTCTTCACTGTAGGCGTTGAAGCAACACTAGAACAAATGGTGAGGGAGTGGAATAGGGGGCGCATTTGACTGAAGTGATGAGCACCTCCTTTCACATCACCAAACTGGAGGTTTACTTAAGCAATGTGAAAGTCAACCTAAGTCTTTTGGGGGGTGGGGGGGGTGTATTTTTGTGTAATTTCCAAACATTACTATATTGGGCTGTGGAACAATAACTCATGGGAATGCCTTTTCTGTTGCCCCTTTGGCAACCCAGGCCCTGTGAATGGGAAATCCTGGTTGCAAAAAGTTTCTCATCTCCTGTTTGTTAACATAAAGGCCATTTCCTGCTCACAAAAGGCCATTTGCTCACAAATTGACAAATAATAATACTAATCCTTCCTTCTCCCATTTAAATTAATGCACATTTATATTATAAGAATGTATTCAGCAGCTGCAAGCAGCGGACTTCGTTTCTATTCCAGCTTCTCCCAACATACTGGAAAGTAAACCAAAGTAGTACAGGTGTAAAGCTAACAGCTCCTCCCTGCAATGTTTTCTTTGATATGAGGCACTTTTAAAATATACACACTCTTTATTCTGCAGCAAATATACCTAAATGTGACATAAGATCTTCCATAGTGTACTACCATTCTCTTAAACGCATGCCACCTTCATAGCGGTAACCTTCAAATACCGCAGAGAGCGTGCCGTGTGTCTGGTCCACACAGGAAGGCGGTGAGGAGCAAGGAAAGGACATACATGTGTGTTTTCTCTTCTAGTCTTCTACAAAGTCATAGTAAAGCAATGTAGGACTTTGTGGAAATTATTATACTGTGCTAACTCCTGCCGCCACCATTGTTAGGTCTTGAAAGCAGATCTGATGACAAGACATTCTGTCATACAGCTCCTCTTACAGAGGTAGAAAGCCCAGAGCATTTCACCCAGCCAGAAAAGAGATGGAAGGAATATCTCCGAGTCCCGGTGATCTATTCGTATCTGCTGCTGCTGTTGCACATGCTGTAGTGGAGCTAGAACCTACACTGGATGGAGTCGGAGAGGGTGGGGAGGAGGTTGGGGGGGAAATTTGAGGAATAGTTGTAAAACCTTCCTCTGAGTGCCCTTCTGCTGATTTTCCTGTGGGAGTAATGAGTCACTGATACGAGCAATGAATAAACAAAGGGTGAAAGATCGTAAGTGTAACCTATTCATTGGAGCTTAAAAATGTGCCACTGCATTTAGATGAACATTGTGTGTTTATGATTTGAGATTATAGTCATCTTCTTACTGAAATCTTGGGATGTGAATATACAGGGCTTTGCAGTCGTTGAGCAATGGGAATATTGAAAAGTTTTACCCTGTGACACATGTTTTAACGTGCACCTAAGAAAAGTCACAGGACTCCCTAGCCAAATGTATGCTGTGGAATTGTGAAGGATAACAGTTCAAACTTGTATGATATAAATTTATAGACCTCCCGGACACAAACTGACAAGTTCTGCTTAATAAAGGAATGGTAATTAATCACTTCTGCTATAAATGCACAAGTGCCTCTGAAGGGGCAAGACAGTTTGTAATTGCCACTTGGGAAATTTTGCACCTAGCGAACTTCCATGTCAGCAGAGGGGATGAAAGGCCGTAAGCCTAGACCAGTCCTGTTGTGCAGGGAAGCAGAGCGCTGAGACGTCTTGCCAAAGGTTTGAGCCTGCTGTGTCAGAAGAGGGCCATGTCATAGATATTTCTGGGGAATCTCCCCTTTTGTGTACTGTAATGGTCGGGCGTCTCGTAAGCATAGATTTTCTGTAAAGTTTCTACAATTCTTAACACACGCTTCCTTCATCAGCAAGCTACCGCTATTCAAAAGGAGTTTTCCGTTTTCCCTGTGGAGCATGTATTTCTTTTTTGTTGCTCATTCTTAACAAAGGTGGGTGCCTCTGAATCATTTACAGCTCTCGTTAAAAGCCTCCGAAGTAGAATTGAAGGACAAAAAACACCAAAGGGGTAGACAAAGTGAATGAAGTGAGGGAGGTTCTACTTCTGCCTAGTAAAGGGCACGCTATGCTGCTGCTGTAGCACAAGAGAAAAATGTGTGAGCGGGGGTATGCTAGGGGGTGGGTCCGGTCCTGTCCGGGGGGAATCGATTCCAAAATAGGTAGAAAAGTCTTTCCGAGTAGTCTTGGTCTCCACTGACTCTGCGCTTTTGGAATCCTATTGTTGGGCACAGGACACCGTTTGGTCATTTTTTGAGGCGCTTGATTCTGTGGAGAGGTTTTGAAGCCCAAAACCATGACCCTGGACTTAAAGTCTTGAGGGATTCTTTCACCTTCCATTGAACTGAAAGAAACCCCCACCTTTTACTCCCACCACAGAAAGCAGTTGGAAGTGCAAAGATACAGAGAGGTCCTCAGAGAGACCCTGACTTTGAGCTGCAGAAGGAAGTTTGATACTGACTGTGCTTTGCAACATGTTGTTTGCTGGTTCACTGGCTGCTTCTGCGCTGATTTCTTTATTAATCTAAATAGATACAGATTTTAAAATCAAATGGTCAGTTGCCTTAGTGTCAGCTGTGCCAGTTCCTCTTTTATTCATGTTATTATTTGGTTACTATAATAATGTTAAATTTAAAAATCATCTGCAAATTAATCCTGAGATAGATCTTTGAATTACATTTAAATCTGTACTTTTTTCAAATATTCTTTTAGTAATCAAATTACTATCAAGTCTATAAATTACTCACTTTTTGATAGAAAAATGTTTTCTTTTATATAAATACATATTAACAAGTACTTTGTCAGGACTTTGCAAGCAATTTGATGTCCTATAATTTAATTATAGATTTCAGTGTGGAAACAGAATAATTGAATTGTTCTAGTAATAGAATAGTGAAACTAATCAGCTTTTGCAGTGGCAAGTTAATGACTTTTAGAAAGCAAACCATGGGAGAGAAAAGAGCAGTTTTCAATCGTGTTCCAAAACTGAAATTCCTAGATGATAAATCAAGAAAGAGTATTTTGATTACCTGATCTGTCTCCTTGCATTATATAGATACTGTAATTTCAATGAAATAATTTATCTAGAAAGTGGCAAAACTAAATTTTTATTTGAAAATTACCAGGGATGGATAAATGTACAACTTAACGTTCCTTTGGTCTCTCAGTTCCCCTCAATAGCCTTTCTTCTGCATTCACAATTTGCTGTCAGAATTACCTCATACTCTCTCTGAAGGTTTGCAGCTATTTCAAAGTCCTTGTGAACACAAATTTTTGTCTTCTTATCCTGCTACTGAAATAATACTGATTGTTGTAATAGTCATTAAATATCCTTTTCTTTCTGTCTGGTTTGTGGAAAAATAGCTGGTGTCTTTTTTGAGAGACAGCGCTTAATAATTTGTGTTCCTAATCGTTTTCCTCAGTATGTCACTGAATTGTCTGATAGATGTTACCTGATAAATAGTGTCAATTAATAGGAATGCTCTGCATGTGTAAATAGTTGTTGTTTAAAACTACAATTACAGTATGTGTAGAAGCCTAGGGGTCCATAATTATTCTTTTCAGTGTGGTTGGTTGAACCCAGCTCCAAAACTGCTGCCTTCTGGAAACAGCTAACACTTCCCTACAGCACTTCTTTGCTGCAGTCTCCAGCTCCATAGAGGCTGGGCCTGTGACACCTCCTCAGTAAGTCATGTGTTGGATCAGTTGTATCATATTTTCCTTCCCAGAACTGTAAATCAGTCCTGGTCAGTCCCAATATACAAAGAATTATTTTTAATGCTGTAGTATAATTAGGAGTCCTCTTTGGCCCACCGCTGTATTGCAGTTCATGTGTTACTAATTCTTTTTAACATGTTTAAAAATGAATAAAAAAAATAAAAATTCATTCAGTTAGTTAAACCTAGATAGAACCTAAAGAATGAGGAAAATAGCTGACACATTTCAAAAAAACCCCACCTTTATGACAAAGCATGAGAAATTATATTGAAAATAAGGTATCTTAATTTAGTATTAAGTCAGCACTCTGGCAGGTCCTTATTTTTTCTGGGCACTGTACAAATGCTTGGGATATAATCCAAAGCCCAAATCCAAAATGGGAGATTTTCTTCCGAGTTAAATGGTCTGTGGACCAGTTACGCAGGGAGAGAGAACCTGCAACCAAAACGCACAGAAGCTGCAAAGGACGTGAGGGCGGTGGGGGGACTTGCCCAAAGCCAGACGCTGGCAGAGAGGAGGCGGGAGCCCCGGCCCCCCGCATCCTGCGGGGGAGACCGCGTGCGCCCACCTGAGCCCGCAGGCAGCCAGCACCGGCACGCTTGTGTTCGGATGCCTGTATCGCACAGAGCTGTCGGCGCGGTAAGTGTTGGAGCCATTCCGCACACGCTGTTGCGCACGGTGCCCGCTGGCACACAAGGGGATCCTGTTCCTGCTGTTAGTGTGGTATTGTATATTGATGCAACTCCACAAAGGCTCTTGTGACTTGCTGGGTTGTTCCTTGCGACGCTCCCCGTTCCCGAGTGTTGTGCGCAGGCAGAGCAAGATTGTCTGCCATGTCCCCCACACCTCGGCTGACAGCTTCCAACAGCCGTCCTGCACTGAGCAGCCAGACAGTCTTCCTCAAGAGATGCCAGTTCCAGCAATGATGCGGAAGAAAGTGTGACCTTGGAAAAAACACCGCATCTATTAACAGGCCAGAGCGTTTTATGACCTGATATGCTGAAATATTTATGCTGTAAATAGGCAGGAGATGAAGTTTTTCTATCAAAAGGCACTACACCAATAAAAAATGCTGCACGCATTGATCGGGTTTTTACAGATCTGTTATACTCTGGAATAAACAAATAAAGTGTTAAGTATGTTAGAGGAAGGCACCAAGGCTCTTTGGGGTCCAGTTATTAAAAGATGATCTCACAGAAAGTCCATAGCGGGGTCTCGTTGAATCAAAAGGAAAATAGCTGGTGTAAGTGACATACAGACTTTCAATAAGATGTATTATGATGACACTATCTTATGACATCACCTGTTCCAGTACTTGTGCTAAGGAAGTGGGGGGGATGTCCTTTTTTTTTTTTTTTTGGTAATTGTTTTCCACCTTGCCGGAGAGAAATCTCTTTAGTTTTAAATATTGTAATATAATGTACATGGTGAGAAATGAAAGGTAGGATTTCAATGGAATCACCCTGAAAACATCTATTTCATACTGACGTTTCGCTGCGAGGAGTCAGAGGACCCCTCTGGCTTTGGCAGCCTTGCTGGCCAGACTTCAGGTAGGTGGGGATGCGTTACCGACAAGCGTATGGCTGAAGGCTGAGAAGGAACCTGGGCAGTGGATCCCTCCTGGCTGCTCATGCACGGGGCGTTCCCTGTGCCCATTCCACAACCCACTGCAGGGAGCCCCTGGCTTGAGGAAATGTGGGTGCATGCTGGTGATGACTGGGAGCTGTAATCCTCATCCAGGGAGGCGAAGAACAGGGGTATGTGAAGTAGAACCGCAATGAGAGAAGTGGGAGTGCATGGATAACGCTTTGGGGGGCAACTTTTTCCTCCTAACACACACCAAAAAAAATAGAAATTATTGCTACATCTAGTTTCCCTTTGCTTAGCTCTCCATGGTATCCTGAATAAGGAAGATGGTGTGTTAATAGAACAAAAGTTATTAGGTGTTCGTATGGTGAGGGAAAAGGGAAAATCTGGACTTCTGACAGAGGTAAAAGCTAAACAGAAGTCACAGCTGGAGGGAAAGGTGCAAAGTTAAGGTGTGCCGCTGGCCATTTCCAACGGGATGTTTAAACAAGTTGGTTCCTTTGGGTAAGTTTCAGTATCTGGGGACATGTTTTGCTGTCAGTCAGTGCACTGTAAATCTGGAGCTTTGCAGAGTTTTTCTGTGCTCCTGCCAGTGCAACTGAGAGTAAACTTTGGCTCTGGTTACATCCATCTAGAGCAAGCTGCGGCTTGCCTTATCCACAGAACAATTCCTGTTGACTTCATAAAGTTTTGCATGAGTTGGGACATCTGGATTTGGTACAGTGACACTTAACATTGGGATGTTGCTGTAAACACTAGGATGTTTACAGAAATGCGAGACGAATCAGACCCCTGCTAGCTATTTCACGGGAGCATAGGGTTTCTTCCAAGAAAAATATCTGAGCACTCTAGGGCAGCATCTGCTCCCAGTAGTCTGTTCTGCAGGAAAACCCATGTTCAGGAAGATTAAAATTAGCTTCCCTGGATTCCTGTATAAAACTGTCAGCTTGAGAATCTCCTCTGTCTCGCAATTGCTAATTGCACTAATTCCCTTAAGTGTCAGTGAAACTGTAATGGGCTCTGAGCAGCTGTCTCCCATCCCTTGGGAGTTCCAGCCTCAGTCTACCCCGAGCCAGGGCATGCATCATTCGATAATTAACCGCTCGGCCTCTGTTCCAAGCGAACAGTAAGCGAGCTACTATGAAAACTGAGGTTGAAGATGACGAATATTTAGAAAGGGAGAGCTGTCTTTTACATACCCTTCCCTTGTACCCGAGTCTAAATTTTGGAGACTTTCTGAGTTAGATACACTGTATGGTTGCATTTCTGTTCCTCGGTTAGACCCCTTCTTAAATACAAATCATCCATTCAAAGCAGAAACTGATTCAGCCTATTTTTCTACCTCCTGCAGCTCACGATCCACTCCAGAATGTAAATTTAAAATGAATAGCCACCGTGACAATTTGGAAGACAATTAGTACATAAAAGCCTTCATGAGCTGCTTCAGTTACAATAAGAACTGGTCATAAACCAGCAGGAACTTACCGTCTGCCATGTGGCAAAAGCATTTGCAGCTCTCTGTGCCAGAGGTTAGCTGGCAGCGAGAGGGATCTGCTGCTGCTGAGGTGGAATTAACTGGCTGCAGCTTACGTGGATTGGTCAAGTTGATGGTAAGCCAGTGACTCAGTGGTAAACAGAGAGCCGGGGCTCTCCCTGTGCAAACCCTCCCAGCACAAGAAACAATCTTCCCTTCATTTTGCAAAATACCAGCGGTTTTATAAACAATTGCAAAGGTCGTATGGAAAACGCAAGGTTTTCCTCACCCTGGCTGGCATAATTAAAATGCTCCCTGACATGATCGCCGCCTTGGGATCTTAGCACCAGCCTTCAGCCGGAGATATTGCTGGAGCTCTGTCCCTTGTTTACCAGAGGGGGAAGGATGGTAATACTTGCTAATGCTGTTTTCAGCAACCCTACCGGCATGGTTTCACTTCATTAGGAACTGAGCCCCAGCAGATGAGTCACATTCGAGTAAAAATCTCCTGTGGCTGGAGATCATCTCTTCCACATCACCAACTGGATTTGCTGTAACAGCAACGAGAAGCTGAATATCATCTGTCTATTACTAATGCAATACTCTCTATTTCCTTGCTACTTTTCCTACAGACTTCGTATATATGCTAAAGGAGGCGAAAGACACAGGAGGACCTTCCTCTATCAGATCGTTTTGCAGCTTGGGGGCTGCTTTTCCTGCATTGCAAACAGGAGGAGAGTACTCCAGTCTTCTCTGAAACGTCTGTATGTCACTGCTCCAGTGCTCCAGGAGGCGTTTTTCAGATCAGGCCCTCTAGTACTCGACTGTGAGCTGCCTTGCTGCCAGTTCACCTGTAAAACAGGGTGAGCTGTGCATGGGAAGAGGGTATTTCAGGGCCGTTGAGTACTGATGCGGAATGGTACCATGCCATCGTTTGATGTCAGAGTAGACATCTCCAGAGCCTTCTCGTTCCAGTGGCCTTACAGGGCAATTCATTTAAATTAGCATCTCATACTGCGGGGTAGGAATGTCTCTTCAGTACCACAGTCTGTGATAAACATTGCACTCTTCCCTATCCCATCCAAAGCTGTAAGTGCTTACAAGCTTTCCAGGTCTCTTGGTATCTATGCATGTACTTAAGTCAGACTTTGCACTGAAAATGGCTGTGTAAGCTGCTGCATGCTACCTTCAGCACCAAGAGCAGTATTACAAGGAAGAAGCTGAAAAATGAGCTACGCTTGCCCTAATATGAACTCCGCATTAGGATTTGTTCCTTACACCATTTCCTAAGATCTGAGCAGAAGGGTCCTGCATCTGATGGGGAAAAACAAAGGATGTTCCTTTCCATTCCTGCCTCCTCTCTGGGGACACTGTGTCCCTGTGCTAGGCACAGATGTGAGGGAAGAGGTGCTCCAACTCTTGCACACAAGACATAAACATTCTGCATCTCCACCAGCCAATTTCCAGTTCCCCAGAATCTATATTTAGCAGTGCTAATGAAACTGAAAATAAACACCTTGGGTTACATTAACAGATGATTTTTTTTTTCTTTATCCTGTAACCATTTCTTAGGCTGCTGCACTTGTTCCCTCATTTGAATTCTAGTGCCACACGACAGCCGAGCCGTTCCTTGCTCGGCTGCTGGTCTCAACCTTAACTTAACTCTGCGCTGTGGCTGTAAGGCCCCCTGGTAAGCTCAAAGAAAGGAACCTATGACATTACTAATACTGGAGCATAGGGCAGGCTTGGTTTCTTGCTCAGTCTTCACTCAGGCTGCTGTTCTTCTCAGGAAGGGATTGGCATCGGAGAGGTTTGCGTTGCTACTATTTAATGGGATATCATTTATTAAGGAACTTGCTGGTGGGTGGCTTGGGTAAGGAAAAAGACATCAGGCCCTAAAAGTTACTTAAATTATTACTCAAAGAAAGTTTTTCAAGCTTGCACTGTATTTCACAACTTAAAAATTGGCCTATATTAAAGAAAAAAGATAAAGTAACAGAATTGTTTTAATGATGGAAGTAATTTGCTATGATGTATAGAAGGTTTATCATATCTCTATTGCTCCCAGTGGAAAAGGTGCTGGGCGGGTTACTAATTTCGATGATCATTAACCATCCCGGTGTGATAAGGTGTGAGGCAGGAATTACTGTTTTTCTGGCATATTGTTTCAGTGATCTCTGAGTTCGGGAACTGCTAAATTAGTTTAGAGTACGATAAGATGTCATGAAGACGGTCTGAGTCACCCACTCAAGCAACCAGGGATGAAAACTTCCAAACTAAGCTTTGTCCCCCAAGATGTTAATCCCCGCTGCATTAATTTCCTTGAATGGCAAGGACTGCCAAGCGGCTGGCTAAACAGACCCAAGGAAACACCCCTACGAACTGCTGGCTGTTTTCCTCGAGGGGTGCATGCCACACTAGCGCTGAGGGCCAGGCACGTACAGATTTTAAATACCTTTTACCTATGCAGAACGCTTCATGAAAGCCCGCGCTTTCAAGAGATTGATCAAAATGTGATCCAAAGAGAAGAATTTTTTTCCTAAAACCTGTATATGAGCTGGACTTTTACTATACTTACACAGAGTTGGGGTTGTTCAACCTAGAGAAGAGAAGGCTCCAGGGAGACCTTATTGCAGCCTCTCAGTACTTAAAGGGGGCTTCTAAAAAAGATGGCAGCAAACTTTTTAGCAGGGCCTGTTGCGACAGGACGAGGGGGAATGGCTTTAAACTAAAGGGGGGTAGATTTAGACTAGATATAAGGGAGACATTTTTTGTGCTGAGGGTGGTGAAACACTGGCACAGGTTGCCCAGAGAGGTGGTGGATGCCCCATCCCTGGAAACATTCAAGGTCAGGTTGGCCGGGGCTCTGAGCAACCTGATCTAGTTGAAGATGTCCCTGCCCACGGCAGGGGGGTTGGACTAGATGACCTTTAGAGGTCCCTTCCAACCCAAACTATTCTATGATTCTATGATTAGGGGCTTATAAGGTATAACCAGTAAGTTGAGAACAGAGTTATTACTCCACTCCTGTTCCTATAGCTGACCTAGGATTTCTATGCAAATACACTTTACATACAGTATCTAGTTTCTGTAAAAGTTTTTTCGAGTCATTTTTCCGCTGAGAGTGCTAGTCTAAATGCCTCACGTATCCCACGGGCCAAGTTCTTTACTTCACAGTGCATCATGAGATTTATGGGAAAGCTGCAGTGAGTGGCAGGAGGTATATCACAGGGAAGAAAACACAGCTTACAGAATAGAGTGGAAGCATGACGGGTCTGAAGGAAAATGTTCCTGAGGCACTCTGGCCACTTACTCGAGCACAATTCCATGTCAAACTGACTTGAAATAAAACCTTTTCATTCTTAAACATCAAAATATTTATTTTTTTACATTTTTGAATCACAGCTTTCAGAAACTTTCCATTTTAGAGAGAAGTTACTATTTCATATTAAGGATGAAAATAAAGATCAAAGTATTAGGAAATTATGAAAAGACATTCTGACTTTTTTTCCTTAGCCGTACTTATTTCATTGTACTTTTTATAACTGAGCCTCAGAATAGTTGTATTTCCACATAATTTTCAATCCAGCAATCTTCTGTTGATCTTTAGGTAGAAGGGGTTTTTGTTAAACCTGAATTAGGATTTAATATGATGAAGAATCAAAGCAGATTAGGCTGCATAAACTACATGGTTAATTTTAATGTTTATACAGAAATCAGTGAAACCCTTGCCTGTACCGAGGACCTGATTGAGGTGGAGATTCCAAGTACTTTTTTTCTGAAAAAGAATCCTCCAATTCTAGTAAATACTTGTCCACATTAAACAAATAGGGTATTTTTAAGCCTTCAACTGTGGGTTTTTTCCTTGTAATCAGTATCCTTTAATTTGATCTCAGTGACAACTACATGTTCCTGTAGTCAGGCTCACTGTAGTAATGTGAAACCTCCTGAATCTTGACAGACAGATAATGCTAGACTATGGATGTCGCCGAAATCATGGGGGAACTGCCCCCGCACTACAGTGGGCTCTCTAGAATTTAATCTGAATTCAGATCATAGAATCATTGAGGTTGGAAAAGACCTCTAAGATCATCGAGTCCAACCGTCAACCCAACACCACCACGCTCACTAAACCATGTCCCTAAGCGCCTCATCTACTCGTCTTTTAAATACTTCCAGGGATGGGGACTCCACCACTTCCCTGGGCAGCCTCTTCCAATGTTTCACCACTCTTTCAGCAAAGAAATTTTTCCTTACATCCAATCTAAACCTCCCCTGGCGCAACTTGAGGCCATTTCCTCTCGTCCTATCGCTTGTTACTTGGGAGAAGAGACCGACACCCACCTCGCTACAACCTCCTTTCAGGTAGTTGTAGAGAGCGATGAGGTAAGATGTCTCAGTAGACATCTTTGTGTCAACAGAAAGGGAAGAAATGATAAACCATTTTCTCTTTAATTCTTTCTAACTTTTTCCCCCCTTTCAGTAGTAAAGAAAATGAAAATTGGTGGTGGTAGCGCAAAGAGACAACTCCAGGCTATCAACGTGGTGAAAGACCAGAACACGTTAGAACAATAAACGGTAAAACAGCATCCATCCCGTCGCTTTCCTAGTTCAGCTGCAAACCCCTTCAGCTTAATGCTGTCTGATCTTCCCAAGGACTTCACATGACACAATGAGACCTGTTTCTCATCTGGCATAAATCAGCAGAGGCCCAGAGAAGTCAGATGAGGAAGATCTTCCCTAATGGCTCTTTCCAGAATCGATGATGAGAGGTTATTCCTGTTGTTCAGTCATCGTTTTCTGAAGCATTGAGGAGGAACCAGCAGGCCTTTGTCACTGTCCCCTCCAGCAGTAGCTGGGAATCCTACCTCATTCACTGTGAATTTTGATGGATAGAATGTTAAAAAAATCATGAGTCTTCAAATACAGGAGAGCTTGCAATGAAACCTTAGTACTATTGTAGTTCTGTTAATATTTCTAAAGGAGTAAAGGTTTGCTTTGCAATTCCTGCAATGGGATATTTCATGTCTTTTTCCTCTTACTTTCACATAAGCAGATATAATCTTCAAACCCTATATCACAAGTCATACAAAACTACATGTAAGGCTCAGTTTGTCATGTGAAAATCCTTTTTTGTTGTATCTACTTTAATTTTTCAGTAAGAGCCAAATGAAAATGTGATTTTCCCATTTGACTGTACTTTGCTGAGTTGTGGGAGACTTGCATTCCTATTTGTTGACTGCCTACAGTCAACAGTGTACAGTGACTTACATTTCAGGATGCAAGAAGATATAATGTGGAAAAGAACAGGAATATGGTAAAATCCGATTGTTCTTTGCATGTATTTTGCTGGAGCTGGATAGTAAACACCTACATGGTGTTTACTATTGTGCTTTGACCTCTTACCTAGTGCTGGGCAATTTATTATTCTCTCAGCCCATTAACCAAACTTAGTTGAAAAATGCTATTTTGTGTGGTAAGAAGGGAGGCAGAAGCTATACACAACTTTATGTTCAATTTTGCAATGTGCTCCAGTCAAAACAGGAGACCAGAATTATGAAAATACTGAAATATTTTGATTTGAC
This sequence comes from Aptenodytes patagonicus, assembly GCF_965638725.1. NCBI lineage: Eukaryota > Metazoa > Chordata > Aves > Sphenisciformes > Spheniscidae > Aptenodytes > Aptenodytes patagonicus. The sequence goes on from NC_134951.1 coordinate 77,239,733, forward strand.
ATTTTAAAGACTTGTTTCATGGTGGAAAAGTAAAAAAATTATTCCAATGTCTTCAGAAAGAAATATGTTAGTTGGCTTTAAAATCACATTTCTCATTTTGCAATTAACCTAAAGGAAAAAGTGAACATTTGAATTGATTCAAAATGTTCTTGTTTGTTGGTCTGCTTGTTTCATCAGATATAAAAATCCATTCCATTTCTATCCCAACAATTTTTTTTGGTTGTTTTCTTTTGTAAGTTTGGCAGTTGATTCCAAAAAGTCTTTATTTGTCCAAACATGCTGACAACATTTAAGTTGTCGGAAATGTCATGTTATGCAAGAAAACTGTGTTTTGCGGCATAAATCAAACAGTAAAAGAGGAGCAAGGTGTATGCTGGACCTCCCTAAAGCAAGCTCAGAGGATTTTATTATGGCTGCCTTCCAGCTCAGATGATCCAGGCAGATGATTAGACACGAGAGATTTGCCCCTCACAATTCAACAGCAAAACTCTGCAAGAAAAAAATCTCAGTGCTTCTGCCTGCATTACTCCAGAGCTGTGTACAGAACCTAAATGGGTGCTCTACTCAGCTGCCAAAGAAATTCTGGGTAAATGGAGATATAAATCTCCTGCTACTTAGCAATCTCCATCAGTGCAGCTCCTAGCCATCAACTGTGCGCCCTGTGGTCTGCAAGCCAGAGTTCTCCATGCCGTGGTTGAGAGTTTGATTCTAAGAAAAGACCCAAGCCCCCATTTCGAGATTTTGGACCTATGTTCTTTCTGCTGTAGTGCATAGCTAAAATTAATAGCTCCTTGTTTATTTTATTCTTTAGAAATGAAATGTTCCATTTCAGAGCCTGGAATATGTGTATATAAGGTAATGACCATCTAGCTATAGAATGAGCTGATGCTAACACATTAGCAAGCTGCTAAAAATGATCATTTCATCCCAGATCTCTGATTTACACCTGAACGACCCTGAATGCCATGGTACTGAAAAGGGAAATGTTTACGTGTTCAGCATTAAAACCAATTTGACAGACTGCGGAAGTAGAGTGGTAATACGCACAAAGGCTTGCTGTTGGAAAGGAACCTCTTTTTCCCTAAATGCCATGTTTATTTTTTCTGGTGCTGCAGCTGGGGTGGCTTAAACTACAGAATAGCACACGTGTTTGATGATGAAGCACACGGTTCTGTATTTTCTCTGTCTTCCATTGCTGCTGCTGCTCTGTACTAGTTCCTTATTATTCACTCGAACATTCGTGAGGACTGCTGATGTTTCCACAAAATTTTATGACAATGAAGAGTTTGCATAAACTTAATGCACCATTTGAATAACTAATATCATTAGTAAGATATTAGAAGCATTAGGCAATGAAAGCAAGTATGCCTATTCTGCAAAACTGTAAATTTTCTTTAAAAGACTGACAGACACTAATCAAAAAGCTGATGTTGCTCAAAGTCCATGGGAATAGATCTTTGTATAGACAAGAACAAAACTTGCTATATGTACAGTTTCAGAATATACATTAAAGAAAGAACCTTGCAGATATAGAAAGGTCAAATTCAGAGGATTTACCATAGGCGTAACTTAAAAGAAAAAATCGAACAAGGCACAGCAGCTTTCTCCACTTACATTGCTTGGATCAATAGCCATAATTATAATTTGCAATGTCAATTAATGAAATATGCAAAAAATCAAGATAAACAGATGTGTGCGTTGGGGAAAAGAAGAGAAAAACACTTTCCCAGAAGCCAGGGCATTCTGCATGCAGAAGGAAGGGGCACTTGAGGCTGCCTGAGCTTTAGGTTTTAAACACCTATCATCGAAAAGGTGATGTGTACTTTTGGCTCCACTACCTTACGCAGTGTGGGTTTAGTCATGTCTGGCACCAACTGTTAGTTTGAAATTACTTTAATGAATGTTCATTTTCTCCTCTTAAGCTGCTCTGCTTTGAGCGCTAACAAAGCCTGGCTCCTTACGGATTTGCACGTCACCTCCTGCCTCCACTCCGCCGTAGCACCAGCCTCTGTCAATTCCTCCACCACCAAGTTTTGTTTCCTTTCAGGTTCTCTGCAGCCTCTACCTTCTGCCAGGCGTTCAGAGAATCCACCCCAGAGCCCCTGGGCTGGAAGGGACCCTGGAGACCATCTGGTCCCAGCTTCTGTTGAAAGCTGGTGCTTATCCGGGGCCTCGTCAGGCCAAGCCTGGAGTGTCCCCTCCCCTAGGCTCTTGCTTTTAATGGAGCTGTGGGGTGCACAATGATAGAAATGTTCCCATTGCGAAGGTTTGTACAAACAGTAACTGCTGACAAGTCTCCTTGTCTCCTAATATTTATTGACTTTCAGACTTCCGATGATGCACATATTGTCTTCAAAAACACAATACAGAGTAACTTCTCCAATATAGCTGCAAGAACCTTTATCAATATTATGTTCGCTTGCCGGTACCCCATTAGTTACATGGCACAACAGCCTGATGGGGAGAATAAGATCGGTGTTGACATCCCGTAATTTTTTTTTTCTTCCTAACTGGAGCTGCTTAAAGATCCGCTAAGAGAACCACCAAAATTAAGCCTAGGTATGTTCCTCGCCTGAAGAGTGCCTTTTCACATGACCCCTGTAATAAAGAATGAGGCTAGCAGAATTTGCTTTGGTCTGCCTCAAACTGTAAGAGCTCACGATTGATTCCCATATGTACAATGCTTACTGCAGTGGGGTGTTAGCTTCAGTTGTGGCCTCTCTCCAGGACACGCAGCCCTACAAATTTTCAGTACATTTACTGGGATCCTGTAGATCAAAGTCTCACAGTCAGAAAGCTCTTGAGCCAATGCCCTAGTTTGCTGCAGGGATTGTGACAAACACCTACAAGCAGCTGGTCAGACATGTCCCCCCAGGGAAGGACAGACAAGCCCCACAGCCAAAAGCCTCCCGCACATCCTCAGCGTGGCTTCTGTTGAAATGCATGTATGCGCTGCCTGCTGCTGGGCCACAGACGCTAGCTGGCCTGGGTTAGGCATTTCAGCCGTGAACGCTGGACTGGGCACTTCTCCTTTTCATGGTAATCTAGTGCCCTGTGGTTTTGAGCGGGGAATTTCTGGGTCACGCGCTGGACAAATGGCCACTGAGCACGCACGAAGCTGCTGTGCAGCCCACGCACAATGCGCTGGGGGCACCCAGCTGTGTCAGACCTACCGCACCTGCAATGTTGAGAGGACACGCGCTTGCACGGACAAGGGCTTTGGAAGCACCGAAGCCAAGCACCTTAGAGCGCCTGCACAGAGCAGTTACACGGGGGCAGCAGGATACGCCGGCTGTACCGTGTTTGGATCTGACAGTGTGGGCAGGTCTGGGCCAACTTCCATATTTCTGTGAAAAGTTCAGTGTAGCCTTTCACACCACAGATCCTGATTCAGCAAAGCACTGAACTCATGCTGCAGTTAATGTGCATGTGTCCTGGCGACTTGAATAGGATTTGAGTTTTAATTTCCGGCTTTGCTGAACTGGGCTCTGGAGCAAACTCAGTTTCATGTATCATCTGGCAAACTTCTCTTGTGAGTAGTTTACTACTACTGGTAGCGATGGCACCAGCAGTATGGTGTGTCTGGCACCACCATAGTTCAGAAAATATGCTCGTTCATGTGATTTTAGAAGCAGTAACTTTATTTCTTAAAATAACAGGCTCTTCAAAGACATGAGAAAGCAATTTAAAATTAAAATTTAAAGCACCCAAACATGGATAGCTGTAAGGTATGCAAAGAGTGATTTTTCAGTTCAGACATGCTTCTTATGGTCTCTTCATAGACTGTCTCACTGTAACTATGTGATTGATCTGAATTGTCCACAGAACGATTACACTCAACACAGAAGATGGGAATTTCTCTGTCTCAGTGCTGCTATACAAAGATCTGAAGTTTGAGGATATACAGACAACTATACCCTTTTTAACTCTGGAGGACAACATTTTTGTTAAAATCAATTTGGTATGTTATGTGATTAATTCTTTTTTCAAATACTTCAGAGGTGAGGGCTGGAAGATAGGCACTGATGCCAAACAGCTACCACCACCATTGTGCTTCACAATGAACATGAGAGCTCTCACGGATATTCAGTCAACATCAACATTTAATTAAGGGAAGAGAATTAAATGATGTAACAAAGGAATGATTTCAGTTGCTAGGCACAGTATTTTTTTAATATAAAAATTCTCATTAAGAGTGAATTAAAGAAAAAACTTTGGAAGGACAATAGCAACCATGTTTCCTGTAAGGCCAGAGTGCCGAGATGGGAAGGAGAAGGCAGAGGAGATTATGACAGACACGGCTCTACCACGGGGTCCTGTGCTCTTTCTGTTCCAGTGATGACCACCACCGTGACTACGCCGAGCTGTCAGCCCCTGGTCCTTCTCTTGACTCCTGTTCATGCTTCCCTATTCTCACATCTCTCTGGTTCCTCTTTTCATAGGAAAAGTTTTCTCTTTTCATAGGAAAGATCCATTACTAAGTTAGATCATGCTTTAGATGAGCATAACAAGTGATGGAGTGATGCGGCTTGCACCAGATGTGGACCCTCTCACTTTCCTGGCCTGATTGACCATATCCCTCCATGGGTAGGTTGGTGGAAAGCACCCTTTGTTGTGTCTCCATAATGATGGAAGTAGTCAGATGGAGATCAAGATGGACAGTAAACTACTCACAAGAGAAATATATTTTAGAGGTATTACACATAAAGGATACCACCAGAGAGGTTGTATCCTCACCTAGCTGGTAAATAATGCATGGCTTCCCGGAAAGGGAGGAGATCATAGAGAATGGGAGGCTTTACAAACACAAGAGCCTCCTCTGACAAACCCACCATGGCTGACCAATGGAGCAGGCATCCTTGCTGCAATGAGTCAGTAGTGGAGTCAGGCCAAACAGCATCTTCACCACTTTTGTGGTCCGTTCCCTTCCTGGGTTGTCTTTTCTCTTGTCTCTGGAGCTCTCTGTCTGGCTCCCCGGGGCAGAGCTCCTGCCACTTGCTGGGTAAGAGCTCCTGCTTGCTGAGCGAGGGACATTCCTGCACAGAAGACCTCAGTTTTGCTCTCCTGTGTCCATACCCGGCACTTTCTCATTGTGTATTTTCTCTGGCCCACTCCTCTACGCTCCCTGGACACACATTGCCAACGTTGCCCCTGCCCTCCCACTGCTTCTCTATCGCCATCAGCCTGTTTCCAGCCACAGCCCTGCGGCATCCAACTTTCAAAGGCTGATCCATTTCGGTGGTGGATTTCTTATTCTCGAAGTGAGATGAAGCCATTGGGAAAAAAAAATCTGTTTTAAATGAAAACATTTTAGTTAGCTTCAGGTTATTAAACCATTTTTAACTTTCAGTGAAATTTAGACTTCTGAAAAAAAGTATTATTTTAAATGTGAAAGTTGGCATTTTTCATTTTAAAACTACTGGAAAAAACGTTGGGAAAAGATTTCAGTGAAGTCTCTTCTCCCTTTTAGTCAAAACTAGTTGCTAAACTGAAAGTAGTTAGGTTCAGCCTCTCTCCAAACTGAATTTGAAGGGAAGTTATTATAAAGAACTGTCATATTTAAAAATATATCAACTCAAGTGAAAGTCTGAATCAGTTAATACTACAGGAATTTTCATCTAACAATAACTATCCTCTCTTCTTTTGAGTTTCTCACAAGCACCAATTAGGTGAAGGCCCAAACAACATACCTTTAGCTTTGGAGCAAAAGATTTATATTCATCACAAAATTATATCTGTCCCCTTGCAGGTTCCAAGACATTTAATAATTCGAATTGAAAACTGCTGGTCCACACCAACAAAAGACCCTTCCCATGCTGTCCAGTACTCCGTAAGAGAAGAAAGGTTTGTATTCCTATATCACATTAAACATTATTCTGAAACTAGGGTTAACTGAAATCTTTCTGAACAGCATTTTTTTTTGTTAGAAAAAACATGCTGTGAAGTTGAGTATTTTTCCACAGGAATATATCAACTTCTAGAACAAAGTAATGGAAAGAATTACTGCTTTCATCTAATTCAGTGTGCTTCATTTTGACTTAATAGGTTATGAATAAGGTTGAAACTATTCCAAACAAAGGTCCTTACTTTATGAGACTAAATACTTCAAAAAGAGCTGTTTGACGCTTTCAAATAATATTTTCTTGAATTCTTACTTCATGGGAGACTTTGAAAATTTAACTTTTCCTTTCGATTCATGACAAAACAAAAAGTCAAAGTAGAAATTTTCCATAGAGGAGAAACCGTATATATTGACCAACTCTATTATAAGATCATTAGCTGAACTATATGTACAGTCTGACCATGCAGCCACACATATTCTCCTATAAGTTCTCATGTAATTTTATTCCAGAATTTAAGAGTGCATTAAAATAGTCACTAGCGAATGCAGGCAGGAAAGAAAACTTTAAACATTTTAAGTAAATGTAGATTTGCCCTGTGATACCTCCGTAAACCTGCACAAAACACATGCTTCTGCAAGGAGCTTGCAGTTCATCCCTATGACTTAGTAAAATGAAGATTGATAATAATTTAAATATATTACCTTTTCACTGATGCTAATTTGAGCGGAAACGCCAAGCTAATGTGTTTATCTGCCGGTAATGAATGGAATGACAAGCCGGGATGAGCAATAGCTGGTGCTGCAGACTGCAGGGACAGGGACGTGGGCTGCTGTGTGACAAACTATCAGCTGCTCTTGATCTAGGTTAAGATACCGCCGTATTGCTATCTCCCAGCTGCTCATCACATCTTCCTCTCCAAATCCTCATCTCTGCCGGTTTACCAGCTCAGCTGAGCGCTCTGGATTACAAAGGCAAACACGTGTTTTACACAGCAGCGGGTCTTAATTTGGACCGCTGGACCACTGTGCAGAAGAGGTTACTGACTGATGAGCCAAACAGGCAAGCTAGCAGAAGCCGTCCCCCGCAACAGATTTCTTTACAATGTATGCCCTTTCCTTTAGGGCCTGCTACTGGATGCATGCAATCCTTCATGTAACGTTTTAGGGAGAGCACTCACATACTTTCTGGATTCATTCCAGAAGGTACTTGCATTCCAGTAATTTTAGGGTGGCCCGTCTTGCAATTTTATTGTTAAATCTTTCAACACAATGATCATCACAGCTTTCATCTTTGAGGGACAATTTTAAATTTTACAGTGTTCAGGAAAGCTAACACGTGTACAGGCTCGAAACAAAAAAATAAAAAAAAAAGAAAGAAGAGAAATTGAACATTTCAGCTAGTGAAAAACTTGTTCTTTGAGGCAAATTTACTTACAATAGACAAAGTCACTCTTCCCTGCCCCTCTCCAAATATACTGCCTGTTTCCATATTTCATTAAAAATGCTAAAACATGAAACCTCAAACCCAAACCATTTTGATTCAAGATGGCACTATGTTTCCTGGAGTTACAGTTTGCTTACTTTGTGATCCAATTCTCCTCTATAGACAAGATTTTCTGGCTAAGCTGTACTTTTTTGGAATATGGAAGGTATCATGAAATCTGCAGTGTGGCCAGAGAATCCAGAATACAGGGTATTGGATCCACACCTCCTGTTAAGAATCAGTATTCTCAGTATTCCACCTTCTGATAGTATGCCAAATAACAAAATGTAAAAATTATTTTGCCAATATTTTCCATGAAATAATTATTTTCTTTTGTGACCATCGAATTGCCCCAACAATAAAAACAAACAAACCAACCTTTTCCTTGCTACTGAGAGCTTACAATATTGGATTCTTCGCTAAAATACAATAAATGTATGCAATGGTGTCAAACGTGCCTTAATGTAAAGTCAAATATTTGCAACAAGTCACACACAAAGATTGATCGCAGCTGAAACAAACTCAGCATTTCACTTGAACATTTTTTTAACATGCATTAAAACACTTCTGAGGTCTGTGTTCACTCCTAACGTTAAATCACGTCAATCTCAGCAGTGCAGCCTCAGGAATGACACCAGAGCGATGACCTGCTCCAGCCCCTGCTGCAGCCCCCTCAGCCACCCAGCCCTGAGGTGAGGGCCAGGTGCCTGGGAGGGACCTCTGAGCACCGGGCAAACAACAGGCGAGGGGAGGGGAGGCAAGAAATGTTGTAATAACACACCTGAGACCAGTTCATTGTATGATAGCCGATGGCCAACACTGCTAGAAAGATGTTGTGCCACAGAGGCTGCCCCTCCGTCTTTTATCTAGCTACCCCCAGTCTCAAAGTCTGACACTCCGCTACTTAATTTACCTTAGGCTGTCCTTTTCACAGGCAGGCACTAAAGCTTGATTCCTTTTAGATGCTCCACCTGAAAGGTCTGACTTCCAAAGGTGCATCTGCCTCCACCTGAGGCCTGAGCTGGTGTACATTTAGATGCCTCCCTGTTCTTAAAACAAGATTTTGTGACCCTGCCTCAGGAATGCTTTACTTTTGTTTCTCCATCTTATTCTAATGCTCACAGAAGAAATTGCAGACAAAAGAGTAAGTGAAATGTTTTTCCTTGCAGTGCTTCGTTTTTTCTATCCTCTGGCAAGCCTGGAAAAATTAAAACTGTTTAAAAAGTGATGTGAAAATTGAAAATTATTATTTAAAAATGAAATGGAAATTGGGAATTTTTACAGTAAAATGGTGGTAGTATCTTTTTCTAAACAGTCTTCTGAGTAAGAACCCACTTTATTATTAAAATTTAGCAAACTCTCACTCACCTCTGCTTTTCTCAATTTGGTTTTGATTCCTTTAGTTCCAATTTTGGTTATTCTGTGGGATGCACGAATCTCAAGTCTAGCCACTGGATCCTGCTGTTTAGTTAAATCTCTTCAATGTCTGATACAATCAGTTCCACAGAGTAAAAGATTTATGACCTTTGGATCTAACTGCATCAGACCTTTTATTTTATATAGTTGCCCCCAAGTTGCCAAGGATGAAACCCTGTCTATATTGATGAATGGAGAAGGAGCAGAAGCAATGTTTAGGATCCAGATGTTCAAATTTGTTGGTGTCTCTTACAATTACATTTTTCTGCACTGCAAAGTTCAGATTTGTCACAACACTGCAGCTGTTTGCAAGCCCGTAAGTTTGGGGGTTTTTTTGTGTGTGTGTGATGTGAGGATAAAGATGAAGTTATATTACTGCTGGGCCAAACTAAAAAGTTCAGAGCAGGTTCCTTACATGAGAGTTTCTGAATCCCAACTGCCGTCATTGAGCTGGTGTGTAGGCCCGAGCAGTGTTCAACCATGGGGCTTTAAATCCCCATTTACAAGAATAATAATTCTTACTGCAAGCCTGTGTAGTGACACAGCAGAAATGAAACTGAGGAGCAATCAGCAAAGGTTTTTATTTTAGCCTTACATTTACAGCTAGATAGCAAACTATTTAACCACGATTGAAGAGGCAAAAGTCTCATCAAAATCAATTTGTGCTTTGCCTACATTATTTGGACTGATACTTTATATTATTTCTAGAGCAGCCTGTCCAGTGTTGTGCATAGAAAAAAAGATCTGTACTGATGGTAGTTTACAGCTTAAATTACACACTTGTACTCCCAAAGGAAAACAAACAACAAGGAATTTGTCTGTCTCTGATCAGACAACGTAATGTGGTAGCAGAAAGCATGCAATATTACTTGTTCCTAGAGGAGTTGTAACTAGGTGACATTTACAAACATTCAGCTAATGAATTATGGGCTCTTGAAATAGGAGTTTTCTAATGGGAGCACTATAATATTCCATCCAGAAGAACAGATTCTTTTATGCTGTGGAATCCTATAGCGTTATGATAATAGCAAGAAGATTTATTATTCAAAGCCCAGAGGGGAAATATTTTGTAGATCAGAAGAGAAAATATTATATCATATTCCCAGTCCTTATGAGATACTATGACACAAAATACAATATCTACTTGATAGGTTTCAGGTGGTAGAGGTTTAGACATTAATGACAGCTGCCTCATGACAACAAGGTTTTATGAACCAGTTTGTTTTCTCTAAAGATATATCTGAAATGCCACCGTGCTGACATTAAACAAGGGAAGAAATCAAAGCAGAAGGCAGTATGACATTTTAGAAACGGACTCAAAACCAGATGCTAGGTCTGAAAGTCACAAGACTGCAAATGCACCCAATGAGCAACATCTGACAAAAACACTACTAGGGTTTGCTTCTGGTTCCGGATAGAAATGTCACTTGTTGCTTCAGACCTTGTTACGTAAGTTGTCCACACAACAGCGTGGACTTCCTTTAAAAAGACAAAACCCAAAACCTTTAGGAACATGTGATCCTATTAAATCACTGCTTAGTTTATCTTGTGATTCAAATCCTTGGCAATCCAATGTCATCAGATTAATAAAATACTTTTGAAGGGCATAAATAAGTCACTTCCCATTGCACCTGATTTATTTTATTTTCCTAATAGGACCTAACCTAGCCTCATCTAGCGCTGGGGGAAAAAAGGAGATTATGGCACCATAAGGAGCAGGGCATATTCCATACTGACCACTGCTAATGTGAGAAACAAAGACAACTCAGGATGTATCTGCAGACTTAAGTCTTGATTTAATCATAGGGGGTTATCCAGTAGTGGTTGTCTTAAAGGGACTTGAATCTCCTTTTGTGTGTATTAGTATAAATGATAGCTGTGTTGCATTTACTCATCCACATGGATAAAACTGATGGGGGAGATTTAAGAAAGCCTTAAAAATGCATGGCCAGCCTTAGGTCTTCTTCAAAATGAGCAGCCTAGTAACGTCACCATCTATTCACTGTAGTTGAGTCAATTTTCTCTTTGTGGAATAAGGTAGGTTCTTGCCACGCAGATTTTTTAGGTTTTGGAATAACGTGACATTGAGTTCTTAGTCTAACATATGGGCAGAGGCCTTCCTCAGTCTTACCCAGTTGTGAGCGCTTACGATGTCTACGGTTCATAAACTTGAGAGGATTCAGTCCCCCACTTCCAAGCCAGAAATTGTCCTGCCGTAAGAAAATCTTACGGCTACAAATGAAGTCCTGCCCATTGACTCCTTCTGCAGACCTCTTTCTTTGGTATTGCACAGTATCTTTAACTGGGACACTCCCAAACCTCCAGCCCATGTGTTTATGAAAGAGAAGAGATAGCTACGGCCCTAGTAACTTCCCTGCACAGCTGTGACTGGAGGGAATTATGGGCTGAGAGCCCAATCAGTGAAGCAAGGTTTTATTTTCGTCTCTGCAGCTGACCTGGATGTTCAGTTCTGCGTATGTTGCAAGGGTGTGAAAGGGGTAGAATTTCTGAATCCTGATCTGTTTTATTATGGATGGTGAAAGTTCTTCCTTAATCCTCAATCTTGTTTTTGAAATTCACTCTTTCTGGAGAACTGGACCAGGATGATGCCATGCACATCAAGATCCTACCCCAGATGACTGAGCACTTTGGCAATTCCCTTCCCCATTCCAACCAAGATGCTGAGAGATTCACTAGCATTGCTCAGTGGAGTTCCCCAGCATCCTTCGCAAGAACTTGATCACTATATATAGGGCTTGGAGAGAGGGAAGGCTTTGTCCTTGGAAAAAGGGAGTGTGCAGGATGCCAGATTTGACCTGTAATTGCAGGCAGAAGCATTTAATATGAAGGAGTGGCCGATCTTCTCTTTGCAGAGAGTCTTGGTTGAATCAGCCTGCTTGGAAAGAAAGAGAGGAAACAGGGAAATTACTGTAAAAGGCCAATTTTACAAATAGGTTAAAAATACACTGTTACTGTACATAATTTTGTCCATATACTTATAAATCTGAGCATTCATTGTAATATTGCTCTCCTGATTACACCCTCTTCATACTGGAATCGTTCTCTTCAGGATCACATTGACAGCCCTGTGTCTTTCATTGCCATGACAAAACTGCCTCTGATTTATCTGCTTATGATACATCTGTCAGTTTTGTCATGAAGAGTACTAACCATTCTTTGAAACAGCCACAGAAGTTGTTCTTGCATCTGCCAGTCACCAAAACTTAATCCATAACCGAGAATTTCTGATGTATGCGGAAAGTTGCTCCGTATGAGAGTAAGCTCTGACAAGAAAAGAATTATATTCTATATAATATATAGAAATTCTATATAAGTCTATATAACATATAAATATAATATATAAATATATTATATACAAATATATAATATTCTACATAACATAGACAGAAATATAAGCCTAAATAAGCAAATATGGACATTTCCTCTTGTCATATCTGCAAATACTAAGGACCAAGAAACAGAAATCTTTCAAGCTCACAAAGTAAAAGGGTACGTTTCAAGCCTGAGCTCAATTCCTAAAGTATCTTCTAGTATGTCTCTTATCATCCTAGTGTTTTATACTCTAATACGTACAAGTAACCCTTCCCATTTTGGATGTGACCAGTATTGCTGGCAATAGCTCTGAAACATACGTAAGGCTGGGGGAGTCAATAAAAACACCACGGTGTAAGAGTGAAATGTCCAAGTTTAAACCCCGTTAACTTACTTTCATTGTTCTTGTTGCTAAGTGTATCGCTTGTATGACTAAAAGCATATGTGATTAGGAATTAATTCTCAGACAGACTGCTAGTACCTCTTGGTGAATGATATTCTTGCAAAAACCCCCACCTTTTACAAGAACTACATTGATTTGCAGTGGTAGAAAATGAACTCTGGTATAGTTACACCTGTGCAAGCTGCCCCAGGCTGTCTATAGCTCTGGGTCTTTGTCTGCAGCTTCAGGACACTATTGACCTCAAATGACTTTGAACGAGCCTGCCTACAAAAAAAGTTAGTGTTCCACTACAAGTCCTCCGAGTAGCAGACACTCCTGCTTTGGCTGCAGGACAAGCTGTGTCTTGTGTCTCCAGAATACATGCTGTATTGGTTTGTATATGTAAGTGTCAGAGCCCGCTCTTGAAAGAAGATAGTTCCTACGCAGGGCCTCACAGAGCTGGTAGAGCTGTTCCTTCCTCTACTTGGTGAGCTTTTGTTTCTAAACAAGCAGGGGTTTTTTGACTTCTTTTTTAGAGAAGCATATACAGGCCTGACAATTTGCAATTTCTTTTATCAGAATTGTACTATGGCAGAATGACCAGAAATAAAAGAGACTTGACTCCATTCCCCACTCACATGGTCTCTTATGGTCCCATTAAGTGAACGCTAACACACAACAAGAAAGCAACTCCAAGTAAGTGATTCATAAAGTGGTTCATTTGAAACATAAAATTTTACGTAGCCTGGTACAAATCACCAGTATGTTTTTAAAGTAAAAAATGTGACACTGCTTTGAAGTTGGATTCTTATCACTGATTGAGGAGATTAAAACTGAACTCTACTGTAATCCAAAACACTCAAATGTACTTACGCACGCATGTCACGAAGGGGCTTGATTTCCTTGCCAGTGTACTCTCTTGGATTAGCACGCATGCGCACAACCCAACCAGATGTTCCTGTATGACTAATGAATACACTGCTTCCTGATCAGTCCTAATGACTGGGAGCTACCATGCCTTCCTGTCAGTAAGCTGCAATAAAAACTAAAGCTGGAAGTTTTGAGGCACATACGGTTCATAGTTTAGTGGGGGACCGACCAGCTCTAATTAATTGCATTCCAGTTAGTCCTGACTGCTCCTTCTCCCCTGTCATGATGCTGCCAAAGCCAGAAATAAGCTAAGGGGTTGCACAGCAGGCAGCAGGGTGTATATGATATTTTGACCCCTGCTTCCCCTTGCAGCCCTCCATGGCACTCCTAAGTTCAATCACCTGATGTAGTTCTATCACTTACCTTCAGCTCCTTTCCCTCTCAGATAAAACACTGAAGTGGCATTTATCACACTACTGATTCAGTTTCGCAAGGGAAAAATGAAAAGAAATTAAAAGCACCAGGGGGCTGACTGAATCTGGCTAAGCCTTCTGAATCAATCACCTGAGTCAATGCTAGCTAACATTTTACTTTTTAAATACAATAGCTCTGAAATAGAATCTTTATTTCTGAAGGAAATGATGTAGCTTGGAATCACTGAAAACAGAAAGGTCACACAGTATGGCAAGGCTGTCTAGTAAGAATATCCCCAAACATACGGAATAAATAAAAATATGAATAGATAAATTCGCTGAAGTGTAGCTATACAAAGTGCCAAAGAGAATGAAATCCAATAAGGGTGTTACATCATTGTTATTTTTATTTGTTTAATGTGGAACTCCATCTCCACTAAAAACCAATTTTGTGCTATTAAGCCCAGGAAGTACAATGATCCTCCTGAGCGCTGCAGCTTCTAAGCCAAACTTGCCTTGAGCTCAGAGAGGTCTCCTTGATGCTGCCATGTAAAACTCAGCCATTCACACAGCTCCTCACAAATGCGGAGTCAGAGGGCCCAGCTCCTCCCCCTTTCCACTACTCCAAATCAGACACAGCTCCATCAGGTTCCCTATGATTACGCTGATATAAAACGTAGGCAACTTAAGGAAGAATTCAGTCCTAAAGCGCTGTCTAGCCTAGCTGCCACCCATAATGGAAGATGCAACACCACATGGTGGAGAGTCTTCCCTTCAGGCTGGAGACTGATTCATCCTCTCAGCTGGATCATGGAGGATGAAGCCTCTGTGAAACAACAGGAGAGACCCACAGGGCTAAAAACAGCCTCCTCCCCACAAAGGCAACCCCCGAGTTGAAGAGGCAGTATCATATCCTGGACAATCATATCCTCCACATGCGTATGGCACAAAAGCATTCTGGTATCTTTTATTTAGAAGACCACCACTGTCCCTTGCTTAGCTCCTTTAACAATCCCACTGTATTCCTCCTGCCTGAATGACAGCTGGAGGTAAAAGCGAAAAGTATATGGTAAGTCACAAAGAAATAATTTTTCCACCAATTCACACTCTGTCCTAATTATTAACTGCTTCCTCAGAGCTTCAGGTGCAGCACCGCTTCTCCAAGTTAAATAAACTGGTACACGTTGTTTCTGTACTGTCAATTTGCTTCAGAAATGTTCTTTTATAAATGCTTTTGAACTGGGGAAACCTGATCTACACTAAGGTAGTTTACTCTCAGTTAGGTCTCACTGGAAGAGGCTCTTCCGCAAACAAACACTGCCTATTGTTTTCTCTCCAGATAAAACCAAACTTCTGCCAGTTGAAAGCTTACTCCTTGGCGGAGCACTCATGGCAGTTTTAATCATAACTGGAATCTTTGGAGAACTTTTATTTCAACTAAGAAGCGCAAACCCTTCTATGCCAGCACAGCTGACTATGACGTATTTTCACAACTCAGAAATAGCCTCATGATCTGCGGATTTCTCTGTAATTTCTTACAGTCCTTGGTCTAAATTAGCACAAGAGATCAGAGGGTGCCACCTCTAATTAACCATTAAGTTTATGGTTTTCATTTTGAGATAGTTGAAGACGTCAGAGAACTAGTATTTCAGTATTTCGTTTACTTTCAGACCAGTGTAGTTTACTAAGAATAGCTGAAATATAAACACTGTAATTTATTACAGGTATATTGTGGCGTGGGTTTTTTACCTATGAAAAAGTACTCCAAATAACCATCATCTGACAGTTTTCACTTTTGTCTTAAAAAAAGGGTGTTTTTGTGTGAAGTCAATGCTGAATGATTGCTGAAGTCCTGGGACAGCAATTCAAACCGTTAATGGGATTACATTTCAAAGATTATAACGACATACTGAAGTATTCATTAATACATCCACTCATGAGACTTATAGACAAGTCTCCATGCAATAGCACCTTACTTTTTTCCACTCTGTGAGAGCAAGCATCGATCCTTTCTATCTTGCTACTTCTTAGGTCTATAACCAACCAAGGGAGTCCACTTTGGCAGGATTAAAACTTTATTAACTTGAAGGTATTTCTATCCCAGCACCTGGGTCAGAGCGCCAAGAATTCCCACAAAACATACACAGCACCCACACCACCCCCCTCCCCAGCTTTCATGGTTGTAACTAGGTAAGTGGGCAATTATGCTGACATTGAGACATCTGACCTGATGCTAGGGCGGATTTTCCTACCAAAAAAACCTTCTCACGTTAAAGATGGAGTATGACAAAATACCATCAAACCCCAAAATTCACACGAGCTTCTCTAGCGGCTTCTTTTATAATCCATGTTCCAGATGTTCTGAAAGATCAAACGTTACTACTATCAAAAAGCTTTACAAAAGAGAATCTGATTACTGTGCTACTTCAAGTCTCTAGGCTATTTAGAGGCTTTTTTAATGACAGAAGAGGTACCTCGTTAGAGAGGAGAGGCTTTGCTTGGACAGGTATAAACATAAAGGCATTAAAGTAAGTATGGGCCTAGGCTGAAAACACAAACCCAGGAGGTGCAAAAAACTTCTTTTGAGGTCTCTGTTGTTTGGAAACATCCTGCTCTCAAAGCCATGCAGTGCAAATTGCACATGCGACTTTGTGGGCAGATCTCAGCTGTTTATTTTTACACACTGCTAAATACGAACGCTCACGCATTAGTAAATCTACTTGCAAATGCATTTCGGAAACATTTGTAATTTTTTTCCCTCTCTATCTCCACATAGAAAGAATTTCCAGACACACCTGTCAGTGGAAAACAACTGTGATTGTTAGAATTTGAAACTAGAAAGTGCTTCTTTATTAGAAAGTGACAGCAAACAAATCGCACCTTCTACAACCTTAGGAACAAATGAGTTTTATTTCACATACAGTTACCGGCTTATAGGAGATTGCGTGCACACCTCAGCAACTGCCTTGGCATTTGATACAGGCTTTGCTTCGGATGAGGGGAAAGACCCAAATTACACTGCCTCAAGAATCAATTTACACCACTCTTCTGTTGACTTCAGTAACAGTGTCATGTACAGAACAATACCGGACCAGACCCGGATACTCATTTTCCATTTATGAGTAACCAGAATGAAGTTTCATTCATTTTGGATTTAAGCCAGTAGAAAATAGCCTCTCCAGTTGTTCACCCACTGAATCCTGAAAGACCTTCTGGCTTGTAGGTCAATGGTACTAAGCCAAATTGTACGATTACAACTTGCCTCATTACCTTAAATAGCAGTTCATGAGAATGATGATGATTGTCAGGTGGGGTAAAAGGGGATAGCTCTGGGACTGTGAGCAAGTATATGCACTAAAGCATTAGAGAAGCAGCAGATGCTTCCCTGAATGACCAGAGGAGTCTCAGCTGAGGTATGAGAAAGAAGTCCAAGCCACAGAATTTCATTCTCCTCACTCAAAAGAAGCAATTAAAATAAAAAGCCGCACTTCTGTCATAGAAGCCCAGTCCCAGCACACAGTCAGTCAGAGACAAAAGCACTGCAACACCCTATGTAATTAATACCTTTGCAGCAGGTTCATCTCAATCAGCCAGAGAGTGTACTCTACTGTGGTGAGAAGCAGCAGCACAGCAAACTTCACCTGTCCCACAGAAGACATTTCCAATAAGAAGCAGTTGCGAAAACCAGCGACTGTCTACACGGATTTTACCCAGCAATTTGTATAATTGCCTGCTGAGCAGATGAAACGATTTTGCTCAGCTCCTGTGAGTCATGGAGCCAATCCCTACCATCTTCTGGAGCTCACCTGGCTAGATGATTATGTCCTGATCCTATAATCAAACCTATGAAGTAAAAAAAGGGCCTGTCCTCAGGATCAAGGAAGATCAAGGCTATAGTGTAAGGGTGGGGCAAACCTGAGAGTGCTTATTATAGGAAGAGCTAGCAGCAATGCCTCATATTAAGGTCATCTTACGCTTTGTCTTACATACCTAGCATGAAAATGATGGTTTACATCTTTCTTTCATGTTCTCTTATTTTTAGAGTAAGAAAAGGTAAGAGTCTTCTAAGATGCTAAATGTCCAAACTTGCTACACTCACATCTTTTACTTACTCCCCACCGAACTTGGGTTAAGTGCTAAGATATTTAAGAGAATCTATTTGGCTTGCTCTTAAACATCTACAACCTCCCTCAAACAGAAAACTACACAGATGGCAGGGAAGTAAGATCTTTGGAAACCGGGTGCAGAAAAACAAGGTTTTCAACTGAAAGTTTAAAGGAAGAATACTATTTCTTGTGAATTAATGAACTAAGCTTCCCAATCTGTATGTTCTGTGGCCACAAAATATGTCTACGTTAGTATGTTCCCTGTGAAAAAAGGGTATGATCTAAATAAAATTGCTTTTCTCTCAGGACCACAAGACACACAGTATCCCCTCAAAACATGACATGCGTATCAGCACTATGGACCTGTACGGCCGTAACACCCCAAATAATTCCTGCCTAGCTACAGCTCCCTGAACAGTTGGCTTCCATAGTCTGAAAAGCAGAACCGGCAAAAGCAGGCTCAACACCCTGCACCTCTGGGAGCAAGTTCAAGTTTCTGGGAAAAAACCCAACACATTTTGCTCAGCACTCTAGAAGCCTGCAGGGTGACCATAAGCCAAACATGCACCAAGAAGGTGTCAGACAGGCATTGCCAGTAACACCAAAAGGCGTATTTTGAACTGGCTAGCAGGAAATGTTTTGCTGAGGCGATGGCTTTAGCAAGGCCCAGCGCCACAGCATCCACCAGCGCCCTAGGCGAGCCGAGGAGTTGTTCGTACACAAAGCAGCAGGCACGCTCGCTGTGCCCTCCGCCCAGGCCCTGCCCCGCACACTCCACCGCCTGCAGCGGCGGCCCATGCGGGCTCAGGAAAGCTTCACAAACGATAACCCCACTGCCAAGAGACGCTGGCTCCCAGGCCGGCTAGGCAGGGCAGGAAAGACCCAGGCCCCCCCGAGGGCACCTCTCCCTCGCAGGCCGGGCCGGCCGGCAGTCCCTCTCGCCCCACGCCAACGGTCCGGCCCAACGGCCGCCAGGCACTCGCGCACAGGCGCGCGCGGGCCCGCAGCCTCCCGCGGACGGACCCCGGCCACGCGCACACCGCCCGCCCCATCCGCTGCCACCACCGCGCATGCGCGCGGGCGAGAACGGGAGCAGGCGGCAGGCACGCACGCGACATCCGGGCATTCCGCCCCTGCTCCGCGGCCCCGCCCCTCCCGCCGAGGCGGACGACAGGGAAGAAAGGCCGTGCCGGCGCCGCGCGCGCCCTCGGCCTGTTGCCCCGCCCCTCGGCAGCGCCGGGGGAGGCCGCGGCCGCCGCCCCGCGCGCTCGCTTGCCCTTGCGCGCGCGCCCGTCCGCGCGGCCGTTGGGGGCGCGGCCGGCAGCGGGGCCGCGCGGCAGCCCGGCGGGCGGTGAGGCGAGGCCGGGCCAGGTCGGGAGAGGCGAAGCGAGCGCCGCGGCGGCGAGAGCCCGGCGGAGGAAAGGGCGAGGCGCGGCGCAGCCTCCCGTGCCTTCTTGCCTGTCGAGCGACGGGGACGGGTGAGCCGCAGCTGTCCGCGGCCGGCGGGGCGAGCCGGGGCCCGCGCCCCCGGCGGGGCTGCGTCCCGCTCCTGGCCGGCGGCGGCTGCCTGGCAGCCGGGTGGTAAACAAATGGCGGCCCGGCGGGGGCGAACGCCCGGGGTCGCGGCGGGGCTGGGGCGGCCGGGGCCCAACGTCGGCTCGGTCGCGGCTCCCCGCGGTCCGTGACAGGTCCCGGCCGGGAGGCGGGGGCGGCGCTGCCCGCAGCCCCCGGAGGAGGCCGCGGGGGGGTTGGTGTGCGTGCTTCGTCGGTGTCCCCTCCTCCCTGCCCGCCCCCCCGGCTCCCGCAGGGCCCGAAGTGCTGAGTGTGTGTCGGTGGTAACGTGCCATGTAGAGTGGCCGCCCCGCCCCCGCGACTGGCCCCCTCCGCGGGCCCGCGGCCGCCGGGAGCGGGTGGCGGCGGCGAGAGCCCTGCCGCTGCCGCTTCCTCTTACCCCGCGGTGCTGCCAGCGCTATCCGGGGTGTCGCGATAGCACGTGGGAAGCGGTAGGGCCGGGGTCCGCCTGGTGCTGTCGAGACTGCAGTCGGAGAGTCTCCTTTCTGCATGGAAGGAGAGGGGAAGAGAGCAAATAATCCAGAGGTATTGCTGAAATCCTTCTCTAATCCCTCGTGTTTGGGTATTTCGAGTAGCTGTGCTCCGATCATGCAAGAGGCGGTGCTTTGTCTCTTCTCTCAATTCATTTTTTGATGGCTATTATTGACGTGCATTGGAGCCTTTTTTTTCCTCCTTTGTGAAGGTAAAGAAGGTTGCGTAGCTGTACTCCTGTACAACCCCACAAATTGGCAATCGGAAGTGTATAGGGAGATGACAGCAGCTTGTTGAACGGCATGCACGTTGAAACAGTCGTGTGGCCTCACTTCCAAAAGTTCTAGCGCCGCTGTTGTTTGCAGCAGGTCTTCTGAACTTCCAGGGAAAAAACGCGTGGGCTGGAGAGACGGCTTTCTTTTGTTCTGTAAAGTTCTAGTCGGATTTGGCTGAGGAGCTTTTCATAATCCTTGTTTCCCTTTTGCTGATTATATTGTTAATGTGCCAAAATAAGTGTGTGTTAGCATACTAATCCAAAACCAGGCCTGTCCTGCTGTAGCAACAGCATCACCTTGCTGGTGCTAGCACTTTAGGCAAGAGATCTCCCTCTGCTTTCTCTAGAATCGGTGTGTAGCACTTGGTGGTTCAGTCGTTTCCCTGGATGGCTGCTGCCTTCTGCAGCATGTTAATGTCATACACCTTAACTTGTGCTGTGATCGGGAGGGTTAAGGTTCATGCGTCCCTGCTGGTGAGGATGTTAGTTATGCTTATTTATGATCTTCCCCCCTCCACCCCTCTCCCAAAAGTACAAAAATACCATTAAAAGAACTTTGGTTGGTAAGCAAGTTAAATACCTGGAAGACTGAAAAATATACTGGTAACTTTAATCCGTCTTCCACTCTATATGCATGTAAATAACTGTGCATTATTTCTCCATAGTGGTCAAGTTTCATCCAGAGAAGAAATAGATTCAAAGGGTGAATTGGGATTGTATTGCAAGCTTGAGACTTTTTGTGGGGTCTCTGTCTCATTCTTTTCCAAAGTTAGAAGGTGTTAGAGAACTGGAGAATCCCAGCAGAATAGGCAAAGACTATGCAAAAACAGTGTTTTTACTTTGCTGCTTGAATGTTCTTTCTTTTGCACTAAATTCTTCTTTTACCCAATTAACTTCTTAAATTTGGATTATATTTCCCTTGCCTTCTACTTTGATGTTAGAAGTCTAATGGGCAAAGTAAGTGCTGAGTTTAACTAGCAATATCTGATTGGAAACTTTCTGGGCAAGATTTCTGCACGTTTTTGGACAACCAAGTTTTTGACCTAGGTCCTAAAGAGTGTCTTGTAGTACCTTTGTGAAGAAGAAAACATATGGCTGTAAGTCTTCAAGTGAGCTCCTGTAGCTGCTGTGGATTTCAGCTTTGTAATAAACTTATGCTTTGTATTCAGTCCGATTGAACTAAAAATAACAAACAAAATTTCCTTCATATTGATAGATCTGTTTCTTTGGTGAGCTCTGTCTCAAATGAGGCAAATGCTGTTTGCCTCTGGCAATGAGATCCAGTGGTGTAGAGATGGGAGCAGGGAATCATTTATGTAGTGATCATTGTACTTGTGCCAATTCTCTTTCAGTTTCCTTATCTGCACAATAAGAATAAAGATAACTTGAGTATTTGTTGGTGAGATGGTTAGATTGTATAAGGAGTAAGTATTCCTGAACAGCCCACAAATAAACAAGTAGTTACGTTATTAAGCGAGGGTTACAGGGAAATCCTATGTAAGCTAAGTGCCTGGGCACTGTCTAGTCTCAGTATTGAATGAAGGAAAAAGACTGAAAAAAATCTTGTAATATAAAATGGTCTAAAACAGGCCAAGAGAGTTAAAGTCACAGGGGAGCTCTAGATTGACTTACTTTGCAAGCTACTGTTTTTAATGGTTTTTGAGATGACACTTGATGTCTTAATTTTACTGTAATCTGTTAATGCTACTTGAATCTAAAATACCCTGCAAACTCTTACAGTCTGTAGAACATCTAACTGAGTAGACTGTGCTGTTGTTTACCAAATGCCAAACATTGATCTAAGCTCTTAATGTGAAATCGTGATGAAAACCTGATAGGTTTAAACTTAAGGCGTGAGAACGAGAGGCGCGGTGAGGTAAAATTCTAATTGGCGTAATTACAGCTTTTCATATAAAAATTAAGGTAGTGGTTCGGGTTGATGGTTGAGTAGATACCTGGTTCAGACTTGGTTGTGTAGGTGCTGGAAGGTGGGTGGTGTTTAGTTTGTTTGTTGAAGTTTAAGCTTTGTATTTATTTGTCTATTTAGAAGCGTCTCTAGTAGAAGCTGTAGTTTTCCAAAAGTCCTATGGGACACAGTAATTTGCTGGAGTGACAGATTCATTGCAAATAGGATCTTTTTAGGAGTGTGCTTTATTGACATAGCTGTAGTACTCTCACAAAACCTTGTTTTAGCTGAGTCACTATTGTCATCGGCTATGGAATGTGTTTGGATTGGAATGTTCAGCTGGAGTCTTTGAGGAAAAAGTAATAGCATCATGCCCGTTGACATTTGGAAAAGGCAGTCTAAATGATATTAGAGATCAGAAATTGACGACTCATTATACGTCCTAAAACCCTGCACAAAAGTGTAGTGCAGATCTTTGTATTTTCCAGTTCTTCATTCAAGTTAAAAACGTATTGAAAGAGCTGGTATAACATGCTCATTATGAGATATATTCCCAAACATGCTCATTCCAGTTTCCTGACATCAACTAGTTGAGATAGGTGAGTTTTGTTTAGAAAATAGTTTTTTTTAAAACTGGGTATTTTTTACTATTTCCATTGGTTTTAAAACCAAGCAGCTTGGAAGGGGAAGAAGCCTAACAGGTGCTGCAAAAAAGGTCTTTCATTTGATAAGAAAGTGAAATACTTGAAAATAGAATAGGTTAAAGTTGTTAATACTGTCTCTCTTCTTGTTCTCCTATTCTTTTTGTTCTACTTTTAATTTTTCAAAATATTTTAGAACAAACTCCATCTCTTCTACTTTAGTATTATCTGGTGCAGTGGGGGGGGCTGTTAAATTTTTTTTGTGTACTGTCTACTGCTGCTGTACAGTGGGCAGGCCATCTTCTACTAACAAGGGTGGTTTTTTAATAGAAAAAATAACCTTAAATGTACAGAGTACATAACATCTGCATTTCAGTCTGGGATTTTGGAGAGCAGTTGTGTTCATGTTCCACTTACTTTAAAGTTGTTTTCTTATTTTGCTATGGGAACTGGTTAAACTTGTGTAGTAAGACCTGAAACAGTATATTAACAAGACTTTTGGCCTGATCTCTCTGAATGTACAGAGGTCAGGAATTCTGTAGCAACATGTATGAATTAAAATGTTATGTAAGAAGAAGGATTTATTTTTGGCTTCTTTTGGGTGGCTAAAACTATCTACTGTAATATAGAATGCCTTATTTTTTTCCAGTAGTTCTGTTTCTGATTTCTGAGAAATGGCTTCTTTTCTTTTCTTTTTTTTCTGAAGGATTTGTGAGACGGTATCTGGGGATAAGGATATCATTGTTCCTTTGGGTATATAACCTTGGTTCCACCTCTGTTAAGTTCTAGAGATAATCTATGGGTATGAACACATGGAAGAAGCAGCTTGTTACAGTAAAGAGCTTTTTAACATTGAGCATCTGCTTAATAAGTTCTCATGTCTGAAGACTGAAGCTGGATAAATTTTAACTAGACTAAAATGCAGTTTGTAAAATAATCAAACTTTAAAATTATTTATTTTTTTTAGTTCTCCAGCTGTTGCAATCTTTAATTCAAGTTTGTTTTTTTTTTTCTTAAGTGGTTCCTGGTGGGCCAAACCAAAGAATTAAGTGAAGTAGGTCAGAATAATAACTTTCAATAGTCTCTTCTAGCCTTAAATCTAAATAGGTAACCATTTACTGTGACTAACAGCTAGCAATAAGCTAAAATGACAGAACTTAGATTGCGCTTGCAAAGTCTGTTAAAAACTTGTTTATTTTTCCCTAAAACCTGCAAAATATTTCATCATTTGTAGCTCCAGATAGTGTAAGCACATGACCTTTTCAGAGGATTGTACATATGGAAAGCAATCTGTACACCTGAAATGAAACCTTATTTCTGATCTCATTTCTTGCAGAGTCTGCAGCAATCGAGGAGTCGCACTGAGTTCAAGTTCAGAAGTGCTTTACACATGAAATCTACTGGCTCTCTAGCTGATTCTGCCCTGTCACCGTCTCAACAGGTAGAGTGCTTTTGTGCCTGAGCCATGCAGCAAGCATAGCTGTTCTGGTGTGGTCGTCCTGTGTCAGCGTGTGTCCAAAGGTACATTGAGGCCTTTGGGTTTCTTCTTTGGGGAATGTGTCAAGGAGACGAGAATGCATGGCAGATCTGTCACAAAAGTACTCTAAAGAAAAGCCTAGTAGTTTTGGTTTTGATTTTTAACACTCATAGAGTTTAATAATGATAGAAGAAAGAGTTCTGTCATTCTATCAGAGCTTCTGTTTTAAAATGGAACAAAGCCAGACCCATGGGGCATCAGTGGAGGGTCCACTTTGGTCAAAGCAGTGTTTTGCTTTGGGTCATTTTCCCCTTGAATTCTATTTTTTTTTTTTTTTTTTGATTGCAACGGTATGGGAGGAAATATCGCACTGAATTATCTGAAAGTGTTACTCAAAAGAATGCAAAATACAGGTCAGCTTCTGTAATAGGATATTTGGGGCAGGAGTAGACATGGAAAGGCTTTTCTTTATAAGGTTGACATAAAAAAGTTGCACTTCCTTGTAATTCTAATACTCACTATTTTTGCTGTAGTTAGTTTCTTTTTGTTTTGGTCTGAATTGTTTTTGAGGTAGATGGATAACTTTAATTTATGCTTCAAAAAGCAGTTAGTACATACTCCTTCGATGCTAGATCACTGATAAACCTAGAATCTTTCCAGAAGTACGTATCCCCCTGAGGTTTTTTCCTTGCAATAAGAAGCCATGTTTTGAGCCTGACCTTTTTCTGCCTCTTTTGTGTAATACATATAAATTGCTGTAGACTATGATGATAATGGTAGAAGTAGCGTACTACTTGTATAGTAGTTTGAGCTTTAGTAATTGAAGCTCCTTCTCATGTGTGCACTGATTAACAAAAAAAATAATGTAGACTCATTCTAGTATGTCCAATATGTGCAGTCACTACTAGGCAGGGAAGATGCTCTCTTCTTTGTTGTGGATTAATTTATGTTTGAGAATGCAGTGGAAACTTGTCTATCAAAATGTTTTGACTTGTCTGATCTGCCTAGTTGTAACAGAAGCCAGGGTTGTCCTGATGAACTTGGGGGTGAGGGGTGGTAATTTGTATCCCATAAGGTTGAGATTTTAAGTGTGGCATCTGAAAGGATGCTACTTCCTAAAAGTATGTCTGATGAAAACTAGTTTGAAGAAAATATAAGGCTTCATAAAGTTCCTGTCAGGAACTTCTCTTTGAAATCAGAAAAATTGTATAAAAAAGAACAATTGCCTAGTATATAAGACATTAAAATATGGCCACATGCACTACTCTATTACCTGTGCAACCGAAGCACACACCTTTAAATTTGTCACCTCTTAGTCATGTTGTTTCACGTTAATAACTAGCAGTTTGTAATGTTGTTTGTTGTTCTTTTGAATTTACTATTTTAAAGAGTGGTTGGAAATTAGTGTAGCATTAGATTAACTTTGCTGTATGTCCCCGTTTCCTGCCTTCCCAATGCTATGGAGAGACATTTAAGCAGGATTTGAGGTACCTAGCTCCCTAATATGAGGACAATGGCTGCACTGGCTTTGGAGAAGCCTCATGGTGGGGCTTTTTAACCTTAGACTTTGTGGAGTCTTGAGGAGTAGAGATAGAGCTGCCTTTTGTTGCTCACCTCAAGCAGGGATGGCAACTAGTGGTGGCATTTGCCATTCTCCAGTTGAAATGGTGTCAAAGACATCTTGCTGAACCTCCAGTTCATGTTTTTCATCAGTTATTTGAAAACTGTTAAATCAAAACAGTCCTCAAACCAACCAGCCCAAACACCACCACCCCCAAAGCCAAAAGGGGAGCATAACATGCATAACATAGAAAGCTAATGTGACTATGCTATTGTAGTAATAGACTGAGGTGTTGGATTTTAGATACAAACATTGTTGTACTTTTTGTGCAGGATAGGGATGACAAGACAAGAAAAGCTTACCTTCCAGAAGACTGCAAAGCTCATTTAAAGCATTTGATAGTTAGACCTGTGAGTCAAGGTGAATGATAGTTATTTTCCCATGCGTGGTAGGATATAGAAAAATAAAATAGCTTGTTCAATAATTATCTATAGTACTGCCAATTCTATTTGGGTAGAATATTCTAAAGCCTTTTTTTTTTTTTTTTTTTTTTTTTTTTTTTTTTTAATAATACTGCTCTCTACCTCTTGCCCTATTTTTCCTTACCCTTTTTTTTAACCACCTATCACTTAAATCTCTCTCTCACTTGGCCATTTCCTCTCTGAAAGTTTCTGCATCTTACCAGACTTGTTAGCCACTCTTTTAGCCAGAGACCTGGGTAAAAGCTGGAAGATTCAGAAATATGGCAGTCTCTTCTACAATCTCCAAAACAAAAGGGAATTTTTTAGAATGGTTTGCATATATTTGGCTGCTTGTGGGTGGATTTGGATGCTCCTGGGAGTTTAAACCTGTAGTACTGCTTGTGTCTCTCTATTCTTCTACTTCCTTGAACCAGTAATTGAAGAACCTGTTGGCCTATTTAGTTGAATTTGATAGAGGGAAGAGTCTCAAAGATAGTTGAACTTTATAGGTTTGGTGAATAAAAGGTAGCTGAGTAACGGAGGGTTCCAATGGCAGTAATTGTTGCTGTGATTTTCTCTCTTACTGGCACCAAAGAATTCGTATAGGGGAGAGTAAGTAAGCAGACTTTGGGTTTGATAATACTAAGTACAGCTCCTTATACTTAGTGGTGTAGAAGAAAGTGAGAGCTCTCACTTGCAGCTGAAGTATTGTGTGGTGACTGTCTGAGACCCTTATTATGCTATTTTAATGTTTGTGTTACAACAGCAACTGAAAATCATGTGGCTGTAGCAGCTGGAATTTTAATCCTTTTAATTATGACAGATTTTCAAAGCATGTTCTGGCTGATTTGGTCAGCTGACTGTATAGTATGTACAATAACACCAAGTGATTGCACAAATTCTGAGAGCAGTGGTCACCTCACTGGAATGGGATGTATTTTTAGGTTTCTCTGCTAGTAACAGTCAAGTGTGTGTACTTAAGCATCTCATATGAACTGAATCTAGTTGCTGACACTACACTATCAGAAAAGGACAGCTGTTTGTTCTTGCTATAGTCATTGATCTGACACTTACCTTCTCACCAAATTGTGGCAAGGAACACAATGGGGTATAAACACTGTAAGTATTATTGGTACGTGTTTTAATGACAGGTATTTTTCTTCAGGTCAGCAATGACGCCCTCTGCTAGCCCTTTCAATTTTCTGTATCAGAGTAACTGAAAGCACTTTGTTACCTCCAGCAAGAATTTTTTTTATCTCCCCTTCACCCAACAGTTTTTTCCTTTACAAGGCAATGTTTGGGAAGAGGGTGGTTCTTGTTCTCAGTGTAGTCCTAGTGATATATTGGCTCTGGTTCTTCAATGGAAAATGACTCGTGGATGCTCTTAATCAATGAATCAAAGAGGTGCTAAGTTCCGTGGTTCACGAGGTTAGCTTACAAAATGGAGTGAGTTGTGATCATTTGTTGATTAATGAATGTGCTAATTCTTGAGGTCTTATCCATTATTTCACCAGTTTGTTAGGGTCCTTTGGTTTTTTGCCTTTGGACTTACTGTGCAATTTGATAATTGAATTATATCAAAAGCCTTAACTAGTTTAAGCAGTCCAGGAACTCATGACTGCCCAGAACAGTTGTTGAGTTTGAAGCCCAGGTATTAAAATTAAAAATGCAGAAAAAGGACATTTAATATATATATAAAAGGACTTTGTAGTAAGCTATAAATAAAATGTGACTTGCTGACTAAATTGAAGTTCTGCGGCAGGTGCTGTGAAGTTAAGGCTTGTAAGCAGGACACAGAATTTTAGTAAATGTCCTCCTGATGTTCTACTGATGTCCAAAGAGATTTTAAATTATATATTTAGTTAAGGAGCCAAGGGATTTAAATTTTAAGAGAAATGGCGTCTAATATCAAACTTTTTAGTGACCAATAAAATTCTAATTTATAGAAACTGGGAGAATAGGTTACTTCAGCTATTTAATTGATCACATGCATAACTGCTTCTTTATAAAAACAATTGCAAGCATCTGTTACAGAACTAAATTAGGATCTGCCTGTTGGTAAAACATGGTATTTTAGTGTCTGCTCTGGCTTTCATATACTGTCTGTTGGTGATATTTGATGTTTTTACCAGGTTTTGTCTCCTTACACACTTCAAAATTTCATTTGCTTGTATGAAATCATTAAGTTTTGATGAATATTAGCTTATGTGTGAAAGGAGTCCAGGAGCCTGAGGAAAGCCAGTATCATCATGCAACTCGGGTTTCACAATCTGACTTGTAAAGACCAAGATAGTGTGCTAGGGAGGAGGATGTTTTACTGTCTTAATAGAATGTTCTTCTGTGTAAGCTCACATAGGCTATTTAAAGCTAGTATTCAGTGATGGTTGACTAATTTAGGGTATGTCTACACAAATGGTGCAGGCAAACACAAGCTCTGACTGCGTTCTGAGCTGTCTGCATGCGGGCCGGCTTTGGCCTAGAAGCAATAGAACAATGCTAGCATAGCAGTGTGCGCTAGCTAACACACCTGCCCTCTGCTCTAGAAGTGGCTCACTTCTGGGCATCTTAAAGTGAGCAGGGTGCATAGCTTTTTGCAAAGTAGGTAAACAATATATATTTTTTTTAAACGTAATTGTGGGTAACTGATTAAATTAAGCCTTACTGCTACCAGACTGCTTGTTTTATGGGAGCAGGACTGTGTTTAGATACTTGAAGCAAAGGCTGGGCTCTGTGAGGGCTCTTGCATTATAAACTAGCAATTGTCTTTTTCAGGGCTGTTTCCATTTTGTGTCAAGCGCTTTAAAATACACACATAACCTGAGAGCTTCCTTTTGATCTCTGCTCACCTGTTGACTTGAGGAGAACTAGAGTTTGGTTTCAGTATTGATGCAAAACTCTGAAATTTTCTTCGGTCTAGCAACAGGTAGGCTGCTGTATTTGGCAGGAATTACTTAGAGAGGGCTTTCCCAGAAGAACTAAAAATATCTCAGAGAAGTCAAATAATTTTCTTTTTCATTCTTTACTGAATATGTTTCAGCTCTTTGCAGTAGATGCTATCTGACTTCATACGCAAGTTGAAAGCAGGTTGTGTGCCAGAAAGGTGTGCTAAAATGTTTAGCAAGTCATTCAGTGAGTGAGTTCAGTGACTGATGCACTTGACAACTTATTCGAAACTTAATTGTTACTCAGTATATAAATACTAAGGTATGGTGGGGAAAATTCAGCTGTGTTTTGCCTGCTAAGTGTAGCACATATGCTTCTTTGTTAGAAGTGTTCAGGAGAGTGGGTGGCTAAAATATTTGAGTTATCCAATTTACGATGGATGGGGGGATGAGGACTGATTGCTACTTAAAGTTGGCATGAATTTCAAAGCATTAAAAGAATACAAGTGAGTGAAGTGTCACATAGAAATCTAAATGCTTTAAATACAGTGGAGTGTCTTAAAAGGTTGTTTTGTTTCCTCTTACCTTCAGTTTGAAGAAGAGGAATAATACTGATCAGTTTTATTTTTACAGTTTAGAGTATTTTTAATTTAAGAAGTTTTAATGCATTAAAACTGAAGTGTTTAATCTTAAGACAATGCGTGAGAGCACTTGTTAGCTAGTAGAATAAAATAAGGCACCATTTCTATTAAATTCTGTAAGCATTTTATTTTTCAAGAAAATTGCTGGAGGGTGGGGTGTGAGGAAAAGATGGAACTGAGCATTGTGTTTTTGACACAGTATTTTGAGAT
Source organism: Aptenodytes patagonicus (assembly GCF_965638725.1). Taxonomy (NCBI): domain Eukaryota; kingdom Metazoa; phylum Chordata; class Aves; order Sphenisciformes; family Spheniscidae; genus Aptenodytes; species Aptenodytes patagonicus. Next base: position 77,269,674 of record NC_134951.1, read on the forward strand.
TTGCCTCTGTGCAAGTCATTCTCTGATGTCTCTGAACTGTAACCCCCAGTGGTATCACTTCTGAGAGGGAGTTTGTTAGAGCATAGGGGAGAGCTTGGTCACTTGCGTAGGCCTGCACTCCAGCTAGTGAGCAGTTCCAGAGTGTCTCAAAGTATGGTAGAAAGATGCAAAGCTTACTCTCTTCTTTTTTTTTTTTTCCTTTTTTCTTTTTTTCCTCCCTACCACAACAAAGAATTGAATTTTTTGTTTGTGTCAATTAGTTGTAATAGATTATGCAATGAATTTTATTTGGATTTTTATTGCTGTTTGGCCTTGTTATATAAAGTTGTTATGTTACCCTTACACTTTGAACTGCTGGTATTGTAATCATGACGGCCATAGGATGCATTAAAAAAATTACCTTTTGTGGGTTGTACTGGAGGTATAGATAGGGCCATGTTGGGTAATAAAGTTTTATGTAGAAGTACTTGTTCAATGTGTAGTATAATTGCTACCCTTATGCAACAACTACTACAAAAACAGGGGAGGAGCTATAGGCTATAGATGAAGAAAAAACGAAGAGTGAGGAGCTGTTGTAAAGGACTGCTGTCTGACAGAAGCATGGAGGGGGGGAGACTGGGACATGACAGGGGATTGAGATACACGCTGAGGGCTGCGGATTGCCCTAAACAGAACTGCATGAAGAGGGTGTCAGAAGCTTAGGTGGTAGCAAGCAGCCCAGGGAATAGGTTGCCTCTGTTTAATTTAGAGAACTGGAGATGAGGATGAATCTTGGCTTCCTTTATTTCATCTGCCTACTCTGTAGAGTTGTATGGTTTATGATTTTAGGTAGTAGGCCATAGTCAACAATCATGCTTTGTTTTTCATTGAATAATCTATTTGCAATGGGCAGGGGAAGAGAGCTATTCCAGAGGGAAGGATTAGATAACATTTTTACCTAAGTTGCATGTATTATACCTGGTGAATAAATGCATAGACTATGTCTTGAGCTCTGGTACAAATGTGTATCTTTAACTTTCAGGTGAACTTTTATACATCATTTCTTTGAGATAAAATGTCACATGCTTGTTCTCTTAAAATGGCTACTGATCAGTTCACATTGTGTTAACATATCTCTCTCTGTACATGTAGAGGATGCAAAACTGCAAATAACTGTTAGTAAATATTAACAATAGTGAATTAATATTCTATGCTTTTGTCTACTTTCTCTTCACTCAGAATTGGATTTACAGTCATGGAGGAACATCAGCAACATTTACACTGTGTGAACTGTGTCAGCCGTCGTTGCATGACCAGACCAGAGCCTGGCATTTCCTGTGATTTGATTGGCTGCCCGTTGGTTTGTGGAGCAGTTTTTCACTCGTGTAAAGCTGAGGAACATCGCATGTTATGTCCACTTGAAAGAGTGCCTTGTTTGAATAGTGGCTTTGGATGTCCCTTCATAGTAGCCCGAAATAAAATTGCTGATCATCTAGAAGTTTGTCCTGCAAGTGTGGTATGTTGTACCATGGAGTGGAATAGATGGCCAGTCAGTTACGCAGACCGAAAATCTTACGAAAATCTGAGTAAAGATGTTGATGAAGTGGAACAGCTAGATATGGCTTTAGCCCTTCAAGACCAGCGCATGTTATTAGAATCACTTAAAGTTGCAACTATGATGTCAAAAGCAGGTGATCAAATACCGGAATCCAGAGAGCAAACCTCTGTCAAATCAAGTGCCCCAGATACAGTGCATTCAAATGGTTTGATGCCTGTAGATGAAGAGTCCTATGGCGCACTTTATCAAGCTACTGTAGAAACAACAAGGAGTTTAGCTGCTGCTCTGGATATCCTGAACACTGCTACAAGGGACATGAATATGTTAAGTTCAAGGCTTTGCATTTCACCACATGAAAAGAAAGAAGATACCGAGGTTAAAGAACAAGCTTCTAATGGCATTATTCAGGATAAAAAGTCTGACCGTGAATATCCAGATGAAGATAACATAGGAGCAGTTGGGGGAATTAGCTTTGATAGCCTGAGTCAAAATTCACAAATGGAGCAAAATGGTTCTAGTGATATTTGTTACGATGTAGTGCAAAAACATGACTTAAATCTAAACCTCAATAACTCCTCACTTTTGTGTAATGGCTTTCATGTAGAAAATGAATGTTCAAAGGTGTTGGACCAGAATGAAGATCTTGGTGTATCTAATTCAAAACCATCCCATGTAGCAAATGGTGAATGTACTGCATCTCATGATGATGAAGCATTACAGTCTTGCAGCTCCTTCCCTGTAACAGCACAACTTAAAGAAGTAGTATCAGCTGATCACTTAGTTAATGGCAATGTTAATCATGTACTACTTCCCCATAATGCTAACGAAGAAGAAATGTTAGAGAGACAAGTGGAGCAAGAAAGGTTGAGAAATGTAGATGCGTTTTCGCTTTTACGGCATCGATCATACAAATTCCTTGTTAACCACTATTGGTCTACACCAAAAGAAGACAAAGCTGTTGATACATCAGATTTGGAGATAACAGAAGATCCTATGGGTCTTCAGGGGATTGATCTAATCACTGCAGCTCTGTTGTTTTGCCTAGGAGACTCTCCCGGAGGTAGGGGGATATCAGAAAGTCGCACTGTCGATGTGTATCACGTTGACTTTGGGACCCAAACATTTTCTCTCCCATCTGCTATATTGGCCACAAATACAATGGTGGGGGAAATAGCTTCAGCTTCTGCATGTGATCATGCCAACCCACAGCTCTCAAATCCAAGTCCATTCCAGACCCTTGGACTGGATTTGGTATTGGAATATGTGGCTAGATACCAAACAAAACAGCGTTCGATGTTTACATTTGTTTGTGGACAGTTGTTTAGGAGGAATGAATTTTCATCGCATTTTAAGAATGTGCATGGTGACATTCATGCTGGCCTTAATGGCTGGATGGAGCAGAGGTGTCCTTTGGCATATTATGGGTGTACATATTCTCAACGAAGGTTTTGTCCTTCAACACAAGGGGCAAAAATTATTCATGACCGCCACTTACGGTCATTTGGAGTTCAGCCTTGTATATCCACAGTATTAGTAGAACCAGCAAAAAGCTGCTTAATTGGACTACACAATGACCATCTGAGTAGTCTGCCTTTTGAGGTTCTGCAGCACATTGCTAGTTTTCTAGATGGCTTTAGTTTATGTCAGCTTTCAAGAGTGTCACATTTAATGAGAGATGTGTGTGGAAGCTTGCTTCAGGCACGTGGAATGGTGATACTGCTTTGGGAGAAGAAAAAGTACCCAGACGGAAGTTCTTCTTGGCAGATAAAAGAAAAGGTAAGTTCTTTTCCATTTTGAAGGTGAAAGGGAAGGTATTAAATTGTTCATGTCTCTGCTTTTTCCCTTAATATTTTCTTTGATCACTGTTGTTATTACTGTTTTTTTTGATATAATATCCCTTCAAGAAGCAGATTGTCATATAGAACAACAATTAGTGAAAATTGCCAGCAGGTTGGTTCAATCTTCTCCACACTTGAAGAAGTAGAAGTTAAAGTAGTGTCTGTCTGGTTTTTACTTGATGTAAATAAATTAACCTCTGATTATCCCAAGATTTTAAAATATTAAATGATGACTTCATTATTTTCTTTAATACCAATATTCCATGAAAGTGGGAAAGTTGCCTACAAAGTTTGCTTTTCTTGCCCTTATACTGTTTCCAGCAATTTTAATTTTTGCTCATCTGTTGAGATCCTATCCATTGCTACGATATTGAGTGCCTTAGATATGTAAATAATTCTTAAAACCTTTGGGTGACCTTTGTATAGTACAGTTTTCACCATTTCCCCCACTCCCCACCCAGTTCCAGTCATTTGGAATTGCAGAAGTTGATCATTTCAGAAATGGATTATTGTGACTGGTCATGCAATACTTTGTCATTTAACTTCTGATTGCATCTACTTTGTAGATGCAAAAAGTATTGCCTGCCTTTCTTCCCAGTGTTCAGAGTTGACTTGGAATCTGAATCGGCCTGGGACTGGCTATACAAAATTTAGCATTGTATGTTCTTGTCATGTTGATTTTTAGTATGATTTATAGTAGCTGCAAAACATTGCCTGAAAGTATTATAGCACAAACATGTAATTTCCTGCTCTGAGTTCAGGTATCTTAAAACATTTTGAGCCTAAGTGCAACTTATTTTCTAGGTTTGGCGCTTCAGTACAGCCTTCTGTACTGTGAATGAATGGAAGTTTGCTGACATCGTAAGCATGGCTGACCACTTGAAGAAATGTAGCTATAATGCTGTAGAGAGAAGAGAGGAAGCTGTTCCGCTGCCATGTATGTGTGTAACACGAGAACTCACTAAAGAAGGACGTTCACTGCGCTCTGTTTTGAAACCAGTACTTTAAATATTGCAACCACTCCAATTGCACATACACTCAAGCACCTGCTATAACCTCGGTAATATTACGTGACACTTTATTAATGTACTAAAGATACTTTCTAGCTAAATCTACTCTGTCACTGTGTATATAAAGTTTGAAGTGACATTTATTTTTTATAATACTCTTTAGCTGGAAAGTAATGAAAGTTGCCTTAACGTTTGAAAAATTCGGAACTTGCTGGACAGGGTAGTTTTATCTAACTTATATAATTTAAGAACAAAATCCTAAGGTGTGTTTTCTGATTCACTGGTGCCCATGTTGCTGTTGACTGATAACATTACAAAAATGGCCTCAAATGGTATGCACATTTAGACAGGAAACACTGAATTGTAGTGAGACAAAATCCTGACCAAATGTACTGTCTGTATTTGGTCTATTTTTTTTAACAAATTATAATCCAAATATTTGAAAGATAAGGAAGAATTCAAAACCTTATAGTAGATGTCTCAAACACAGCTTTTAAGTGCATCTTTTCTCATGAAAACGGCGTTATAGTGCTCTTCCTAGTTAACAGGCGATCTAGGATCAGCTTTTTTTTTAAATTTTTTTTTAGGAGTGATCTAAGTGAACTCAGATTTACAGCAGCTTAATTTTTAGTACAACTTTCTTTTGACATGTCAACAATGATTATTTTTCGTCTGAACTATTAACAGTTATTTCACTTTTGGGAGCAAAACTTTTAGAGCTAAAAACATGGAATACCAGTTTTTACTCTCACACCTACAATGACATCGATAAAAAATGTTTAAAATGTTTTTCCTTGTCCTGCAGTTGGCTGAGGGTTAAATTGCTTGAGCAGTCAGAAATTCAAAGTATGTGATGAACAGTTACGAATTTATAATGCAGCTAATGAAAGGGCTTTACTTGTTTTATGGTATTGTGAGATGTATTGTCTCCTTTTCTGTTAATTTGTCTATAAAAATGCTGCTTTTCTGAGGAGCATTTTAAATTACTGGTATGTATAGCAAATGTATCATCTTCATAAGATGAGACATGATTTGTTAATTGCATAAGGCATATCAGAAATGTATGTTCAACCACATCTGTTAAATGAACAACTCCAATTTCGTTCCAGTCTTCCATAATAAAAGATCTTACAAAGCATTTGTGAACAGAGAATACATGCTATGAAAAATGGCCTGGTATAGCAAAACTGTAATAACTTCAACTGACTTTCCAACTTGTTTGTATTAATGTTGGTGTCTCTAGCCTGTTGCACTTAGCAACTGTGCCACAAAGCTGAAACAGAAACAGACCAGAGCTTGGAACAAAGAAATACAGTACGTATTTCCTTTATAGGAAAAAATAAGAGATTAGTAAGGAGGAGATGTTTACAAAAATGGCTAAACTCATTACTCGTCATTTCTGTACTGGACACTTGTTTATGGCTAGTCTGGCTGCATTTCACAACTTTGGTATCTGTGCATTTCCCAAACTGGGTCCAGTCCAGCTAAACATTCACTGCCTTTTTCTATCCAGCATGCTACAGGTGCCCAGAAAAAAATAAAATCTAGTTCTTCAGTGCCATGAGTTGAAATTACAACAGCTCAAGCAGAAGTTCTGCCTGGATCTTCAAACTACATCTTCTCTTTCCACACTTTCTCTTTTTTTTGTTTGGAGAGAGGAAAGGATTAAACCTTCTACAGAAGTTAGCAATATTTGCAGTAATTCTTATCTGTTACCACAGTTAGGCGGAAAGGAGAATCTAGATTCCTCTACAAATCTGACTATACCAACTGGGTTTTAGGTAGGGATTTTAACACACACACACGCACAGACAGAGTTCTCTGAGTGCATTGAAATGCTCATTACCCACAAATTCTTCAGTACAAGGCAGGAGACAGACTTTCATCAGTTCTCGTCTTTTAGCTCTAATTGCTCCTTGCTGCTGCTCTCCAGTGTTTAAAAGTAGTTGTGTGACTGGAAGGATCCTGAACGTTGAGAAGTTTATGGTTGCGTTTATGGCTCAATCTACTTCAAAACATCCGTCTTGGGTTACTGGTATTTTTTTAGTCAGCAATGTGGTGGTTTTGGTACTTGGCATTCTTTGTAACTACCCAGAACCCTGATAAGTATGGTAGGCAGGCATGTGTCTCGGTCGCTTAGGAGAAGAGGGTATTCAGTTAGAGGAGCTGGTGTTGGTAGAATCTCGCTTGTAGCACAGTGCGGGTCTACATCTAAAGTATCATCAGTTGTTGATCTATTAAAAGAACTTTTTAAGTACTCGGTGTTCTTCTTAAGAAATAACACTATTTCTCAGTACATGCACTTTTGTTTTCAAATGTAGATACAGGCTTTTTTGTTAAATTAGTTTATTTTTTATGAGAATCCAGAGCTATTAAAATATCAATGTTGTAAACAAAAAATCTGCCTTGTAAACTGCTCCAAATGCAGGAATACAATATAGTTAGGATAAAAACTTTTTTTTTTTTTTTACACTGCTATGCAGTTTGTAAAACATCTATGGTGTATAGTCAGTCTGTCAAAATGTGGCTTGTTCACATTTGCCCTTGAATTTTAAAAATGTTGTATCCCTTTCCTGGTACATCTTCCTTACAGCATATATAGACAGCTGTTCCAGTCTTTCTTCTACTTGATACCACATTGCTACTTTGTTTAAAATATTATGTTTTCAATCATTATGCAATATTTTTTTGCAATGTCTGTTGAAATCCTAATAAAACTTTTGAAGTTTCTCTTTTAGTATGATTGTACTTTTTTTAAAGCTTATCACCAGCCTTCCGGTGCTCAAACATGGTGCTCAATGTCTGCCTATAGGATTCCAGTAAGTACTCAAAAGATCAAGTTACATAAAGGAATCTATTTACAAACATTGAAACATTGCATAATTTGGAATTGATTAATATGTATTCACATTCATTTCATTATGAAGATCAGTCATTCCTTTTTAGACTATACACCCATTTCTATTGCTTTGGTCTATTATGCAGCATAGATTTCTTGCCACAATTAAAGATTTAACTACATAACGTTGAAGACTCATATTGTACCTTGTAGGTTTGTTTTAATTGTTTTTTCTGAATAATAAATTGGAAGGATTATCTGATCAACATGATACACACACACGTGACCAGTTTGCAAGAACATTTTCAGTGTATTGTCACATGAGTCAAGTTTTCTGTAGAAAGTTGTTGCTTAAAATGGTACAGAAGCAAAAAGTTAGGGTGGTTTTTAGATAATAGTTGTAGTTCAGACTGTTTGTGGAATGGCAAAACATAAAACCAAACCTCACTAAAATAGAAGACTGTCCAGAAATTGACCTTTTGCCCTGCCATTTGCTAGTATGAGTATGCTAATAGTCTTTACAAATAAAAATGTACCTATACTACGTAAATCTAATAATAAATTAATCTAAACTGTGTCGAGTAACGTGGTGTGACTCATGGTTTAATTTCAGCCATTACAAACTTGTGACTATTTTACTTCTGAGACAGGCCACATTAGCCTTTTGTTTTTCCCTCTCCATAAGTGGATTAGATATTCTACTGTGTAAGGAAATATTTTTTGTCTCACTTTAACTTTCTTGATGCTTAAAGTATTCTAGAGGATTTGCCTGTATGTTTTAGCTTGTTTTTCTGAGAATACTACTGCTAAAACTATCTTCATAGGTTCTTACCTGCTGAAGGTACTTTCCTAAAACGAAATTTAAGTTCAGTGGAGAATTCGATGCTTGCTGTAATATCAGAAAGCTGATTTAAATTCTTTCAGTCAGAATGTCTGTTCAGGCATCTTTGATCATCTTCAGATGAGCAAAATCTTGTGGTTGTTTACAGCACTGAGGAAAAAATAGCATTCAGGTAGTGTTTATAAAAAGTTATGGCATGTAAAGCAGAGACAGTTTGAAGAATGGGGTTCGCATAGTGTGACTGTTTGGCATGTGGTGAATATTGTAGCAGTAATCCAAACTGGAGAGGAAAACTGAATGGAGAAGTAGGCTTAAAAGAACAAAGGCATCCAGTCCCAGCGTAGAGACTCTTCTGAGGGACTGTGTTTGTGAGAATGCTGGGAGTTTCTGACTTGTGCATGCCGCAACTGTGTTTTATTGATGATTTATCAGTCTTTCCACAATAGCAGGAGTTAACCCTGCTGCTATCTGAATGCTGTAATGTGCTTTAGTTGTAAACTGCCTCCAAGCGCTGCCTGTATTCCTGAATAGAGTATTAGTTCAAGTTGAATGCAGTCCTCTCTACTGAATGCAAGGTATGTATTCGGTGTAGGTTCTACATGGTGTCAGAGGCAATATTTGGTAAGAATAATAGAAAAATAAGGTCCTTCGGATGCGGAGAATTTATCTGCATGGTTTCCATCAGTATTTGCTAGAAAAAGGGAACAAAAATGTGTTAGGGAATGCAAGGAGCAAAATAAGAAGACTGATAGCATTCACTATAACTTGCTAATGCCCTGCTGATTGAGAAAACATTATTAATCATCATTAGATGCACTATGAAAAGTGGCAGCAAAAGTCCGTACCTCTGCCATTTTGACAAACTGCAGCACATGCAGTAATAGGTGTGCAGACTGATTATAGCCTCAGGTAGTAGAAAAAGGTATACAAAACAAGCATGTATGATTTTAACTGCAAAATATAGGAAAAAAGCTAGAATTTAATGAGATACGGATTCGCATAAAGCTAGATTTGTAGAATCAGTCAGAAAAATGTGATTTCTGCCTTGAGGATACTGCGGTGTTCTGGTGCTTAGTTTCATCCTAAACTGTGCTGACATTTATTTATTTATTTTAAATAATAAAATGAATGAACTGCAGAAAAATAGTAGTAGGAAAAGTTGCAATGACCTTACAAAATTATTTCAGTTTGACAGTGTCATAATGTAGTATCAGACTGGGAATTTTACAATATAAAAAATTGGAACACAAAAAATAGATTGTAATATATGCTTTTCATTTAAGATTTGATTTTTTTTCCCCTAAGGTATGTTTTCAAGCATGTAACAAAAGCTATCTTCAAGCTTATTGTGATTTAAATGGAGAGAATTCTGCTAGCAAGATGAAAGTTGGCTTGCATTAGGATTTTCACTGAACATCCCAACGAAGGGGTAGGCTGCAGAACAAAACTGATCTAATTATGTGACTGGTTAGCAAATGAACAATCGAGGACCTGGTATGAATATATGTTGGACTTTGTTCAGAAGTGTTAATGTTTGATCATTACCTGTTGTGTAATCTTCTGATTATTGTGTACTCTTTAGTATTGTAATTATATAGTTGTGTTCCACATGTAATTCTGGAGGCCTTTGCAGCAAACAGGAAATAATGTGCCACTTAATGAGATTTGAACCTTGGTTAAGGTAAAATACGACTGTTATGAACTGTGGCAGCTGTTTTTGAGCATCAGCTGTCTGGAGTTTCACGTCATTGTGTGTTTCAAGAGTAAGGGGTGAGTGGATGCCTTGTTGCCTAAGCAAAGGTGGCTTTACTTCTAAGCAAAAAGAGTTTTATATGGTATCTCGCTGTGCGCATGGTTTTTGATAGGCAGATGAGTAGGATGTTCTTGATTTAACAACGCAGTAAGACTAACTTCTCAGCAGATGGGATTGCACACAACACAAAATTGCTTCCATATTTTGTGATAAAACGGGTTCAGTCTAAGTGACCTGTGACTTGGACTTCAATTAACTGGAGTTGCAACTTGTAATCATATTTTTCAGCTGATGCCATTTTGGATAAACATGGAAGCATTTATGCTAAAGGTTAAAAAACAAAACAAACTGACCAACCAGGAAAAAAAACACCAAAAAACCCCACCCCAAAAACTAGAAAAATTCTCACTGATGGATTTCTGTCCGGTTTCTATATATAGTGTTCATTAACGTTTGTTAGGAGAGCTTGGCAAGTAAATAGAAAACTCAATTTCTGTATTTTGTTCAGATGAAATCTACTGCATATAGATAAGAAAGTGCACCATTTTAATGAAAAACAAAACCAAAACAAAACGCATTTACAAAAGCTGTGTGACTGGCAGTGTCACCTTTTTACTGTCCTTTTAATCTTCAAGTGAAGCTTAAATGATATCTGATGTTTTTCATTCTCTTTGACTCGTTCAAGTATGTAAATAACTGAAAAAAAACCCTCAGGGCTTTTATAGGTGTTTAATGGGCTGAGACAGTTTCAAGTACAAGATTCTACCATTGATCTTTGTCATGATTGTAGGGGGTCTTTGCTAAGATTCTGGTGGTCATTGTATACCTCAGAGGCAATGAGATGATCTTTGCAACACTATATTGAAGATAAGGGAGAAGGGCAATTTTCATATATAGCTATGATCTTCCATACCATCTCGAAACTCTTCCGTTTTGTAGGAGTCACGTTGAACCTACAAAAGTCTCACCTCATGACAGTGCTTACCTATTTCACGTTTTGCACTTCATGTCTTCTATATTTCAAGTACTGTCCAGGTTTCATGGGAAAAACTGCTTTTTTACTTAGCAGGGAAGTTGACACAAAAAAAACCCAGAACACGTAATTGTCTCTATGCTTGAGTGTTCACATTTTAAGTAATTTGGAACATGTGCCAGATGGGTATCACAAACCAATGTTAACCAATATCGAAATCGTTATCTTTTCCATCCAAGGTGGGGCAAATCTCTGGATCATTAAATTTGTTTCTGATCATCTGATTAGGATACCTAAAGAAAGTCTGTTTTTTCACAGTGGTAGAGGGAAGAGGCAGATTGTAACCAAAAAAATGGTTCTCATTCTGGCTGAGGCAACAAAAAAACCTGCCTTATTTTTAGAACTTCCTGGAGTCGTGCTCCTCGATTTAATCCGTGACAAGTTCTGTGGGTGCTCCTCCTTAAACTCATCTCCTTTGGAAAGCGAGTCATGACAGGTGAACTCATGTTCAAAGAGTTAAGCACGCCTGCTCTCCTCCAAAATAATTAAACAGAGGCAAAAGACTAGCAACTTGGTCTACTTCAGTTAAGTTGAAACGTTCCTCTTCAGGGCTTAGGTATGACACAGTCCCTGTGGTCCTTGGTTATTGATTGTGGTCTGAGAATGGGAAGCTCTCCAAAGTTTAGTAAAAGTGCATTTAGTAGCACTTTGCACACCAGTAAGGGCCATTCTGTGTTTTTGTAGTCATGTCACAGGAAAACCTACTCAAGGACTTGCTGTGCTGCTTCTGCTTGCAAAGTCTGTTCCTTATCACCAGATTAATCTGATCTTGTCTCTTCATGAGGACATTTTTTGAGTGTGTGACTGCCTGCCTCCTTCTGTTGAAGCTAACAGCCTTTTTGGTGGCTCTGATTTCCACTGGATGATTTTAGAAAATTCAGCCTTTATGGCAGATTCTGTTTATGCAAGATACCTTCCCTCCCCACAAGTAAATGTTGCCCAGTGTGCATACTTCAAATTCTTCCCTGGGATATTGTCTTGCTGCCACTGAAATCAGGAGATGACTCTACCTGATTCATCCAAGATTGAGGCCTTCCTCCTTCAGGGTGTAAAGCATGCTTTTATCTCGAACAGGACTCTGCCAGGTTTATGTGGCAAGGGTTTGGTAGCGTGGGGGTGGGAGGGGGAAACCTCTGTGAGAAGAGGCTAGGAGCTGCCCCGTGCTGAACACAGTTGGTTCTAGATGGCTCTGCAATGGACCCACCGCTGGCCAAAGCTAGGCCCATCAATTAAGCTGGTGGCGCCTCTGTGAAAACATATTTAAGAAAGGGTAAAAACCACCGTGCAGCAGCTGTGAGAGAAGAGTGACAAAAATGTGAGAGAAACAGCCCTGCAGACGCCAAAGGTCAGTGAAGAATGAGGGCGAGGAGGTGCTCCAGGCACCAGATCAGAGATTCCTCTGCAGCCCATGGAGAAGACCATGGTGACTCAGGTTGTCCCCTCCTGAAAACCATGGAGGACTGCACAGGAGCAGCTATCAACTCTGCAGCCCATGGAGGACCCCATGTCAGAGCAGGTGGATGTACTTTGAGGGAAGCTGCTGCCCATGGAGGGGAGCCCATGCAGGAGCAGGTTTTCTGGCAGGACCTGTGACCCCATGGGGGAACCATGCTGGAGCAGTCTGTTCCTGAAGGACTGCACCCTGTGGAAAGGACCCATGTTGGAGCACTTCGTGAAGAACTTTCGTGGGAAGGACCCACATTGGAGCAACTTGTGAAGGACTATATCCCATGGGAGGGATCCCACTGGAGCAGGGGAAAAGCGCGAGGAGGAAGGAGCAGCAGGGACGAGCTGTCACCAACTTAACCACAACCTCCATTCCCCATCCCCCTGTGCTGTTCAGGGGGGGAAGGAGATAGAAGAGTTGGGAGTGAAGGAGTGAAGTTGAGCCTGGGAAAAAGAGCGGGGTGGGCGGGGAGGTGTCTTTAGTTTTGTTAGTTTTTGTTTCTCACCATTCTACCCTATTTTAAATTGGCAATAAAGATAATTTTCCCCAAGTCAAGTCTTTTTTGCTTGTGACGGTAATTGGAGAGCCATCTCCCTGTCCTTATCTCAACCCACGAGCTTTTCCATCTTATTTTCTCCCCATCCTGTTGAACAGGGGGAGTGAGAGAGTGGCTGGGTGGTTGTCTGGCAGCCAGCCAAGATCAAATCCACTGTAGGGAACAAAACCCATTAGAAAGCACTTCACCTTTTTTGTCTCTGTGGCAATTTGTTCTGCAGGTGTGGTTTTCTCCACTCAAAAGGAGAAGTCCTAGGTGTGTAGAAAAAGGACTATTCTCTGGCCACTGGAAAGCTACTTGAGATGATGTCGTGGTTTAACCTCAGCCGGCAACTGAGCACCATGCAGCTGCTCACTCACTCCCCCCCACCCCCGGTGGGATGGGGGAGAGAAATGGAAGAGCACAAGTGAGAAAAACTCGTGGGTTGAGATAAAAACAGTTTAATAATTGAAATAAAATGATAATGTTGTAATAATAATAATAATACACAAAGCAAGTGATGCACAGTGCAATTGCTCACCACCCGCCGACTGATGCCCAGCCAGTCCCCGAGCAGCGGCCCCCCCGGCCAGCTTTCCCCCAGTTTATGTACTGAGCATGACGTCACATGGTATGGAATGTCCCTTTGGCCAGTTTGGCTGTGCCCCCTCCCAGCTTCTTGTGCACCCCCAGCCTTCTCAGTCGGCAGAGCATGGAAAACTAAAAAGTCCTTGGCTAGTGTAAGCATTACCTAGCAACAGCTAAAACATCGGTGTGTTATCAGCGTTATTCTCACCCTAAATCCAAACCACAGCACTGTACCAGCTACTAGGAAGAAAATCAACTCTATCCCTGCCGAAGCCAGGACAGATGTATTGTCCATATGAGTGTTTACATTCTGCCATTTCCAATGGGGCTTGGAAGCTGGAAGGAACATGCAAGGGCTTGGGAGGTTGAGATAAAGGCTTACTGTGTTGATTTGTACCATATATGAGGTGATGAGGTCCTGTGACTCGGCAAGATAGGTGAGCACCACCCCTGCTACATGTGAGAGGGAAGGGTCTGACCACGTCCATGAAGGTCCTAGCTCAGACTGAAAAGTACTCAGTTTTGAATTATTGGATGCGTATGTACTCATAGTATGAATTCGTAACAATAGCACCACTCAAAAGATTTTGCTTCTTCATAACCAACTTTCTTGTTTCCTCTTACTCAAGTGGTTGAACAGTTTTGATTCAGGGTTTTGATCCAGAGTAGGTGTTGAAGCCTTAATTAGATTTGTCATCAGGGTTGCAGTGTTAATGATGGAGTGAAGTGGGTTGTGTGGTTTAATGTCACTCGGCAATATCATTCAAATGGAAAGCTGTAATTCTGCTTTGCAGGAAAAAAATGAGGGTTTTATCTGTATTTTTTTTCTGCTTTGTAATGAAACAAACTTTTTGGTATGGTTTATGTCAAGAAAACAAGCAAGATGCAGATGTTCAGAGTAAGAGCTGAATGGTTAGGGCATTTCATATGTGGAAGATTCAGTTTGTCTTGTCTCCAAATCAAGCAGAGAAGGAACATTCAATAATAAGGCACTGTTTCTCACATCATAATCACTGAGAGCTGCTTCTGAGTTCTCTCTTGCTTTCACCTTTCTCCCCTCATGGAATGAATGATATTAAATTATTCCATTGTAGGAAATAGTTACCGTGTATATAGGTGTGTTACACAAGGCTGGACAGAACGTCCGTAGGTGAAATCAAATGTCAGTAAGAAATCTTCAAAATAGGTGGAGAATATGGGATAATTTATGCTTTGACAATTAGTCAAGACAAATTCTAACTGGTCTTTAATTTTGCTCTGACCACAGGTATGCTCTCAGCAAAAGCGGGTTTGAGAAGTACTACTCTAGAGTTAGGCACAGCCTGCCTTTGGAATATCCTGTTTGAACTTTAAGACGCTCTTAATTGACAGGAGTTGGATGAACAACTTAGTGTTAGTTATGGTAGTTACTGAGACCACCACACAAAGTGGTTGTGTATTCCCTGTCAGTTGTGGTGACCTCATAACGCTCAGGAAGGAGTTAACAAGCGGCCAACTGAAGCGTGCTGTGCTACTTTGGATCTCGAGCAAGTACCTGATGGTTACGTGAAGATCATACGAGACTTTTTCTTCAAAGTTTGATGCAAGCACATCAGGTTAGAGTGACCGCTTGCATCCATGGAGAGAGTTGTGCTCAAGCTGAAACTAACCTGAGGAGAGACTGAAGAAAGTACTGAGAACGTCGCCAGCTGCACAGCATTATCTGGGGACTCACCCATGATAAGGGAGTTACCTGCTCCCAGACACGTGACCACATAGTTTATAATTGCAAGCCACGGCAGTATAATGAGTTACCCATTAATCAGCTGAGACATCACGGTAGTGTTAGCAGGTGTGTTACACTGTGCAGCTGGAGCAGACTGAGAGAATTTATCTGGTCATTTACCACAACTCAGCTAATGACAGATAATTTGACTGAGGAATTGCCACGGGATATGCTAGGAGCCAAGATCTAGCCTGTACTGTCAGTGATCCCATCATTGCCAGATGCGCTCTCCCGGCAGATTTATTGTCACTTCTGTTTCCCTCTGTGGCATTAAATGCTAGTCTATTGTTTTTTACATCAGTGTAAGTAGGATTAACAATAGAAGTAACTTTTTTTTCAGAACACTGTTTGACACCGATATTAGAGACCTTTAAAGTTGCTGTTAGGCTTCAAGGGGATGTTCTGACAAACTCATCCATAATGCAACTTGGGTAAGGGAAAAAAAAAATCACTTTTTATTTATTGCTCCCTATGGACCATATAGATGTAATCACATTGAAATGAAGTGAGATGCTAAAGCTATGACTACAGTAATTCTGTGAAATTCACGCAGAGCTCATTTTATGCTTAGTTGGATCAATATATCAAACGTTGGTTTCTATTTCCTTGAATTTATGTGGGTAGTAGTGTTTGAACAAAGATGTGCTACAGCAAAACAAGTACTAATAAACACAGGATAATAAACGTAACACAAACCCACTCATTCTCTAGTGGTACGGACAGAAACCTTAACAGAACTTGTTTACTTAGGAAAGACTGCCAGCAACTTGTTTATCTGACTTAGAAGCACTCGGTGAAAAGTGATGCCCGCTGGATTTGTTATGTAAATACAACTTTTAACAGATTTTTGAGTATTTTTGGTCTCAGTAGCACAGTCTTAAGTTTGTTAGCTACAGGGATATATGCGTTGTACATATTCATGTTCTGGCATATGATAACACTATTACTAAATTTACAGAAAAGAGGTGTTTGTGGTGAAATGAGTGGATTCAGTTGACTTCCATGCAATTTTCAGACTGTTCTAATCCAGGTCACGCTGCTTTCTGCTTAAAATATGTCTCAATTCTAGAACGAAGTGCTAGTTCTCCAAGTCGGAAATAAGCTCTTCTAGGTGATAATGTGCAATTCATCCATCACTCTAGTCAGCTGCCAAGTAACAGTTCTGTAGCTTTCCCTTTTACAGTTCTCTGGTTGATGACATGTCCCTAAAGAAAAAGAAAAAGCAAGCATTTCTGAAAGGCAGAGAAGAACTGCAATGTTCAAAAAAATTTATATAATATCCAAATCAGTAGCTGAAGTTTAATTAGCCCCTTTAAATTTTGAGCTGACTGTACGCGAACTTTAATGAAATCCATAGAGCTTTGCAAAAAGCACGGCTGAGAGCAGCAGCAGAAAAACGATTAGCCTCTCTTGAAGTCTACGTAGTCCAGTGAACAGTTTCTTTGCACTATTCCCTTTTTTCTTAATTTGTTATTTTCCCTGCATTGTTCTAAAAAGAATATCCCACTGGCTGTCCCCAGTGAGACTCCTGATTTGCAGTCATACTAGCCTAAATTACATATGTAAAAGACCATTATTTAATAGCTTTATAAACAGCAATTAGTTTTATTTTCATAAAGTCTTAAGTTGAAACTTGCACCAATGTTAAATACCCAAATATATGGCTTAAAAGCATAGAAAATGACAGGTATATTTCCAGAGGGACTTAATCCTTTATGTGCTGATAAAATCAACAGAGGGTACTGGTTTATCCGTTCCTTCTAATAATTAAAGTCTTAGCTTTAGGCTTCCAAACGGGAATGCTTTTGTTAGAGTCACTTTGAATCTTTCTACTAGTAAGTGAAGGCACCGACAGTCAGTGTTTTTCATTTTACACTTTTTTAATACGAAGAAAGAAACACCTACCTTCTAAGGTTTAGTGTTTAAAAATGTCAGAGAACCTCATTTGGTAAGACAGATTGGTTTAACTTTCCCTACAAAGACGTGGAGACCAGAATGATAGGAATACTGATTTGTGCTCTCTTCTTAAAAACATTTACAGGAAAAAGCATTAGAAGATAAATCTAATTTAGTTGTTCCAACCGAATACGCCACCTTGGCTCAGTTACTTTGGCAGGCAAACAATGGTGGGCTCAGCTTTTGCAGTATTAAGTCTAAAGAGATGCAAGTCTCGTGCTTGTTCAGTATAGGATCTTTCCGGAATAAAACGATACTGAAGTTGTTCTCCTTCAGACGGTTGTTGGGTACGAACGTGGATAGGTCTGCGATTGCCACCTCACCTGCAGTCCTTTGTGGCATGGGTTGTTCAACTGGTCACACGTGGCAACAGGCTTGGTTTTTTTAAAGGTACTGAGGTTGATAACTTTGCCGGACTGTTTACTTCCATCCCACAGCAGAGTGGTAGATACAAACAAGTATCTGTAGATAGTTACTAAGGGAACATGCAGATCGACGTGCAAATATTAAGCGTGCCTTTCGTGTGCGTGGTAACTTCTTAGAAATACAGTTGAAGAAAACCCTGTCAATTATTTTAGCTTGTTCATTATTATATATTGATAGAATCTACGTAGATTGAAAGAAATGGGTGTGTAGCTGAAAATGAGGTAATTCAGAGAGCAAAGGTAAAATAAATGGTCCGTTAC
Organism: Aptenodytes patagonicus; assembly: GCF_965638725.1. Taxonomy (NCBI): domain Eukaryota; kingdom Metazoa; phylum Chordata; class Aves; order Sphenisciformes; family Spheniscidae; genus Aptenodytes; species Aptenodytes patagonicus. The sequence goes on from NC_134951.1 coordinate 77,287,502, forward strand.
ACTTGGACCGCACAGTCAGTACCTCACTTAATATACTGTGGTTCCTGGTGAGGAGGAACTGTGCACTAGCACTGCTCGTATTCACTAGCTCAGGACTGACACTCTCAGAAGTTCTAATTATGGAAGCAATAGACTGAGTTATCACATCCAGATCTTTTCAAAATGAAGGATACAGTTTATTTTGTGTGCCACGTAATGCAGTCGGGGTAGTGAATAGTTACAGTATCAGTATCCTTGATCACTAAGGTAAAAAAAAGTCACTTTATTTGCGTATTCATACTTAGAGTAGAACTGAAAATACAGAGGTTAATTGTTGCTTTCAGTTTAAGTCATTTGAAATGTGGATGCTTACAAAGGAAATCTAGTGACTGCTCATCAAGTGCTTCACTGTGCTGCCCCCGTCAATGCCGACCGGCCATCACGCCAGTCTAATAGCGCTATCCCCTTTCCCTTTTCCTCCTTAAAAATATTTTAACCACTGGGATAGCTGTAATCAGTAATAAATTAAATAAATAAAAAGTAAATAAATTAAAAATACTCATAAATGTGTGCATTTACGAGTGTAAAAACTGGTTCTTAAACAAGATTAAGCTCTTGAGAACTTGGAACACAACATTCTACTACACGCGTTTATTAAAGAACTACTACATGCTACAAAGAATGGTTGCTTGGCTGGCAGGAACTCAGAGGGGGCTTGAACTTTGCACGGGACTAGTTCCATGCAAACCAGTTCCAACAATTCATATATAAATATATTTTTAAAAATTCCACTTCATTGTTTTATGGGTAAGAACCTGAAAAGTGAGAGATCAGATCAGGATTTATTCTACAAGTTTCCCAGACAAGAAATTTGCTATCAAGCAAACACTAGTTCTGATAATTTAAGAAAACAATTCCACTTACCTGGAATTTGAGGTCATGAGTGACATACATACTCAAAAACTATTAAATTTTGGCCAAATTAGTGCCTGTTACTGATGTGTGAATCTATGAACTTTTCTATTTAGGTTTATCTCAGAATAGGAAAGGCTTTTGGCAACAAATTTTTTATAGCACTAAGCCTTCCTTAATGATCTTAGTTTGAGAATATTGTGCCTATGTGAGTATGCAGATGACAATGTCATCTGTGAAAATAAACTGTCATATGTCACAATGACATCATTAATGTCATACTGTTAAAGTAAACCAAGAAGGAATCTAAGTAGGACAATTAGACCTAGGTGCTATTTTTCAGTAAACTTAAAACCACTTGGTGGGGAGGGAGAAGACATAAGAAGTTTCAGGCAGCTTGTATAATTGTATTTTCATGGAGTAAGGAGCAAAAAGTTAAGTACTGAGAAAGATAACGTCATTTGAAAATGGAAGTGTGCTCATAGCTGTTCAAGACAATGTAATACGGATGCGTAATACAAGTGTAACTCTACAAGGAGACTATCCATATGCTTACAATGAAGTACATATTCTTGTACTTCAAAGGCTATGGTAATATTGTTCATTAACACGACTGATCCATTTTCGGGCTGATCTCCAAACTCTGTTATTCCTTCAAAACAGGTGAAGAAAAAACCAAGAAGTGGTCAGCTGGTGACTTACGGGCCAGGTCCAGCTCTTGAGTAGCCAGCTGCGGCTTCCGCGTTGGGATTACCTTGAGGGACTGGCTGTGCTAATGGAAAGGCGTCTGCGGGAGAACGCGAGCTCAAGTGGAGAACAGGTCACTGTGGTACACAGCAACGTACACACACCAAATTAAGTAGTAGGAGTCCCCTGCCTATGATCTAGTCTCCACAGTACGTCATACACACCTTGCGGCTCTTGGCTGCAAGCCGTTGCCATGACCTGTGGAAGGTTGCTACGTTGCAGGCTGTTTACACACTCGTTCTAGACTGCAATTCCTATTTTCAAGGGTTTCTTTATGGCTGGATGAAAACAGTGTTTGCTCCTCAGCAAGGATTATCTGCGTGTCAGGTAAGCGAATTCAGTGAAGCTTGCCAAATCAGCTGAAATAAAGTTTCTTTAAAAGAGAAACAAGAAACGTACAGTTGAAAAATTTGTAAATACATGAAACCACGGAGAGGAGGAAGCAGCAGCAATGTATTGGATTGATACACTGATACAGCAACGTATTCATACAAGGAAAGAAGGTAACAGAGTAGATACTCTGTACACTATTATCCACTTGAGCATTAAATCTACTTCTTTATTAGATTTGGCTGATGATACAACCTCTTCTTATTTTTCGTGTGTGGTGGGACTGTCAGGTAGGAAGCAGGGTCGTTTCTGGATTTTTTTTTCTTTTTGTTGCCACTTTACCTAAACCTTAAAGATAATTTGTTGATCTAAAGATAACTTCTGGATTTTTTGGATCCAGTTTCAGTCTAAGAAAAAGGCTTTAAGTTGTTATTATTTTAATATAATTGGAGAAAGAAATTGATTGGTAAGGTCAGTCACCAATAAGTTGGATTTCTTGCATTATGAGGAGCATATAATAACCACTGAGAATTCTATACTTAAATGAATAATCATCTCTCTACATTTCATCCTCTGTTCCCTTTTCTGTTATATGGGTTGTGACTTTAGAGATAGCATCCCTCAGTCTGTGTTTGCTTACTTTTTTTTAAAACAGTAAAGGAAACAAAGCTGTTTAATTATTATACAATGAAACGGTCTATTTCTAACTTCCTTCAAATTTAGTCAGAAGACTTTTTTTGCAAGACTTCCATTTTTTTTGATGCTGTACATTAAGTTCCAGTCAGCTTTGGAGCTAGAAATGTATTGCTTAAGAGCGTATCAAGAAGGAACTATTCTTGCTTAACTTTCTTTCCCATAGTTGCTTCACAAACTAACAAGTGCATTCTTTCACCTTTTACATAACAGCAATTGGATTTTTATTGTTCCTGAATTCAAGATCAGTAATTCAGTCATTTACATTCTGAAGATAGCAAATTATGCATAACTTATAATACTTAAGTGATGCTATGATCTTAAAGACTCTGCCAAATGTTTTGCCCTCTAACACTGTGTGTGACTTTCTGAAGTATTGTTGCTCGTACATAAAACGCTTGCAAGAAAAAAGTCTGCATAATGAAAACTAAACAGTAACTTTTTCTTCAAATGGTCACAGGAGTATAACATACAGGAACTTTCTATCAACCAGTAATTTGGTCCTAAGAACGCTGAAACCATGCTTGGTTACAGATGGTGCATTAGACTGGAGCACAGCTACTAGGGTCTGTGTGCATCTGCTTTTGAAAGCGGAAGGATTATGTAAGTCTCCACAAAAAAGGCCCATTCTTCTACTTAAAAATGCATCTGTCATATTGCATATCAATTTTGGGTCAGATTGCACTCTCCTAACTAATACCAGAATAAAGTTCTGGTATTCCATACAGTCAAGTGTTAGGTTTTACGCTGTGCCTCGTTTCCAAAGGGCTGAAACACTTTTTTTCCCCGAGGCAGGTATTTTAATGAGAAACTTGACGCACCATTGGTGGTAAAAGGCAGGTTTCAAACAATGTGCCTTATCATGAGTTGGCATAGTAACCATTTACTGTTGCATACTGTTTTTCACTCAAGAAGCTCAAGGTACTTTGCAATCATCAAATCTTTACTCTCCTATAGGAGTTTACACAAGCCCTCCAAGTAAATCCTTGGCCTCTCTTCTGTCCCTTTGGGCCGGGCAGAAGAGCCACGTTGCTGTTAGGGCTACCAGAACACTGGGTTTGCCTGGGGACATATCACCCTGGTGCACATTATCACTCCACAGATAACGTGAGGCTGGCCTGGAGCGTCCCTCCAAGAACTGTGTAGGTCACTTCGCTTGAAGCAGGAAAGGAGCTGCGTGCTGGGCTTGCCTGCGGTATTTGTTGATACCTGGGCATTGATGAGGCTGATAGGGCATACTGAAAGGGCCCTCTGGTGAAATATGTTGGGACTTTCTCCAGCTCCCAAGACATCTGAGGCTGGGAAGGATGCAGAAATGGCTTTATATTTTTACTGGATTTTGAAAAAACAAACCTACTAGAACAGTTATTCCTGTATGTGTTCCTGTAATGTTTACTGTAATGTTATTGCGTATTTATGCTGCCTAGTTACTTCTAAAAATAACGAACTCTTTTTTTTTTTAAGTTAAGGAAGTATGCTACACAAAACCCCGTGCAAAAGTGAAAATAATCTCCTGTAGTGTCCTACCTATTATTACAATATAACTCTCCAACACGATTCCTAAAATGGTCAGTCATGCCAGAACTTCTGCAGCTTAGTCTGCATAAAAGGCTGCTACGAGCACTAAGCAGCTAAAACAGTTCATGCAGCTATCACTGCTCTGACACAGCACCTAAAACTAAAAAATGAGAATAGCAGTGCTTATCTGGTAACAGGTTCTTTAATTGCTTAGTCTTCTTTCAGTCTTCAGACTATAAAGGTAAAATCTCAGCTTTTCTTTTCTTGGCTGCTCTACTGTCAAATTAGAACAAACACTAAAAGCGTTAGTTCATATTTCTATCAGAATTATCACGAGAAGGACAGTTAGACGTCAATTAGAAGATCTGGATCCATAGATCACTGATCAGTTTAGATTATTAATCAACACGATCAACTTTCACTTAAAACAGTGGTCTTAGATTCTTTGCATTAGACTAGTTATTTTTATATTTAGTTCAATCTCTTTCAGGAAACATAGACTGTCCAAATTTTTCAGCAATGAACATTTTACCCAAATCACTAATACATCTAAATCACTAATACATCTAAATCAGCTTACCACATAATATAAATGTTTTCCCTCTTACAAGCAAGAATGTACAGTGTGCTGCCTTTCTCTTTCCTATAATTAGCACAAACATTTGGAAATTGCAATAACACTTTCTCCGTATCTTTACAAGAAAGAAAATGACCTAAAAAGGGAAGAACGGCAGTCTAGGAAGGAGCACAGCGAATCTAAACATCACCCACAACTTTCAATCAGGGACACCCCCCACCCCTCCTCCCTTCTCCAACCAGATCCTTTCAGTATTTGTGTTTTGGTTTTGTTTTTCAAACTCTGTCTTCACTACAGATTTCCCTACTTGGAAATATCGTTTGAGATCACTGTACAGCAACAACAGATAAAGCTGTGCCAAGTAGCAAACTGGCCCATGGTATAGAAGTTTGTAATCAGTAAAGAACATGTACATTACAGACACAGGCTACCCCAACATGGAAGTATTAAGTTCATCTGTCATTTTAGTAGTGTTCACATTGTTCAGATGACTGTGTGCTATTTCTATACCTAGTAGACACCTTTCAAATAAGAAAATTGTGAAGAAAAACATGACTTTCCACTTGGAAAACTGAATTTTGGACTGCTGTATACTGTCAAACTTCTGGATTAGTGTCTTTATTATAATTTCAGCCAGTAATACTTTGTCCAAGTTTCCTGAATGTAACAAACAGTTCAAAACTGAGTTCACAAAAATACCTTTGGTGGGTTGACCCTGCCTGGACACCAGGTGCCCACCAAAGCTGCTCTATCACTCCCCTCCTCAGCTGGACAGGGGAGAGAAAACATAACGAAAGGCTCCCTGGGTCGAGAAAAGGGCAGGGAGAGATCACTCACCAACTACCGCCACGGGCAAAACAGACTCGGCCTTGGGGAAATTAGTTTAATTTATTGCCAACCAAGTCAGAGTAGGGTAATGAGCAATAAAACCAAATCTTAAAAACACCTTCCCCCCACCCCTCCCTTCTTCCCAGGATTAACTTTACTCCCGATTCTCCCTACCTCCTCCTGCCCAGCAGCGCAGGGGGACGGGGAATGGGGGTTGCGGTCAGTTCATCACACATTGTCTCTGCAGCTCCTTCCTCCTCAGGGGGAGGACTCCTCACACTCTTCCCCTGCTCCAGCGGGGGGTCCCTCCCACAGGAGACAGTCCTCCATGAACTTCTCCAACGTGAGTCCTTCCCACGGGCTACAGTTCTTCACGAACTGCTCCAGCGTGGGTCCCTTCCACAGGGTGCAGTCCTTCAGGAACAGACTGCTCCAGCGTGGGTCCCCCGCAGGGTCACAAGTCCTGGCAGCAAACCTGCTCCAGCGTGGGCTCCTCTCTCCACGGGTCCACAGGTCCTGCCAGGAGCCTGCTCCAGCGCGGGCTTCCCTTGGGGTCACAGCCTCCTTTGGGCATCCACCTGCTCCGGTGTGGGGGATCCTCCACGGGGTGCAGGTGGATATCTGCTCCACCATGGACCTCCACGGGCTGCAGGGGGACGGCCTGCCTCACCATGGTCTTCACCACGGGCTGCAGGGGAATCTCTGCTCCGGCACTTGGAGCACCTCCTCCCCCTCCTTCTTCACTGACCTTGGTGTCTGCAGAGCTGTTTCTCTCACATATTCTCACTCCTCTCTCCAGCTGCAATTGCACAGGGGTTTTTTTTCCCCTTCTTAAATCGCAGAGGCACTACCACCATTGCTGATTGGCTCGGCCTTGGCCAGCGGCGGGTCCATCTTGGAGCTGGCTGGCATTGGCTCTGTTGGACATGGGGGAAGCTTCTAGCAGCTCCTCAGAGAAGCCACCCCTGTAGCCCCCCTGCTACCAAAACCTTGCCACACAAACCCAATACAGTTTCTAACTGACTAAATGGGGAGAGTTGTATGAAAAAGATTATTTTTCCACAGCATTAGTATCCAAGAAGGGGCTCTAGAGATCACAATCTGCAAGAATCAATTGCTTCATGGGATTTCTCCTAAATTGTAGTAATAGGTCTAGCCTTATGTAATTTCCAGCTAATTAGCCTTTATGTCTGTTTTATTATCCAAAATTTGTGCAGGTGGTGGAGATTTTACAGGAGGAATCACCAAGGCTGTCTACGAACTGTAACATCAACAGTTATATCTTCAGTTTCTGCCTAATTGCTGTAGCTAAAAGGGTTCTAAGGAAAAGTTTGAATGTTCAGAAATTGGAGCTGAGATTATATTTACATACACATAAAACATGTTTAAAGGCATTTTCTGTTGCTGTGCACTAAACTTCTACAGAATCACAAATCTAACTTTATACGTAGGGCCCTACTGAAATACAAATGCTGAGATTCTGTGTTCATACAAATCCCATTGCTGTGGATGAGTCAGGATGAGTCAAGAAATATATGTTTATGGTTTTCTTATGCTACAGAAGTCCCTCTAATTTCTTATACCGTCTCTTCCTGGCATAAAATTGTTCTGGTATTGTATTGGGTTTGTGTGGCAAGGTTTTGGCAGCGGGGGGGCTACAGGGGTGGCTTCTCTGAGGAGCTGCTAGAAGCTTCCCCCATGTCCAACAGAGCCAATGCCAGCCAGCTCCAAGATGGACCCACCGCTGGCCAAGGCCGAGCCAATCAGCAATGGTGGTAGTGCCTCTGGATAACATATTTAAGAAGGGGGGGGGGGGGGGAACCTGCACAACTGCGTCCAGAGAGGGGAGTGAGAATATGTGAGAGAAACAGCTCTGCAGACACCAAGGTCAGTGAAGAAGGAGGGGGAGGAGGTGCTCCAAGTGCCGGAGCAGAGATTCCCCTGCAGCCCGTGGTGAAGACCATGGTGAGGCAGGCTGTCCCCCTGCAGCCCGCGGAGGTCCATGGTGGAGCAGATATCCACCTGCAGCCCATGGAGAGCCCCACACCGGAGCAGGTGGATGCCCAAAGGAGGCTGTGACCCCAAGGGAAGCCCGCGCTGGAGCAGGCTCCTGGCAGGACCTGTGGACCCGTGGAGAGAGGAGCCCACGCTGGAGCAGGTTTGCTGCCAGGACTTGTGACCCTGCGGGGGACCCACGCTGGAGCAGTCTGTTCCTGAAGGACTGCACCCTGTGGAAGGGACCCACGCTGGAGCAGTTCGTGAAGAAATGCAGCCCGTGGGAAGGACTGACGTTGGAGAAGTTCATGGAGGACTGTTTCTCGTGGGAGGGACCCCCCGCTGGAGCAGGGGAAGAGTGTGAGGAGTCCTCCCCCTGAGGAGGAAGGAGCTGCAGAGACAATGTGTGATGAACTGACCGCAACCCCCATTCCCCGTCCCCCTGCGCTGCTGGGCAGGAGGAGGTAGGGAGAATCGGGAGTAAAGTTAATCCTGTGAAGAAGGGAGGGGTGGGGGGAAGGTGTTTTTAAGATTTGGTTTTATTGCTCATTACCCTACTCTGACTTGGTTGGCAATAAATTAAACTAATTTCCCCAAGGCCGAGTCTGTTTTGCCCGTGGCGGTAGTTGGTGAGTGATCTCTCCCTGCCCTTTTCTCGACCCAGGGAGCCTTTCGTTATGTTTTCTCTCCCCTGTCCAGCTGAGGAGGGGAGTGATAGAGCAGCTTTGGTGGGCACCTGGTGTCCAGCCAGGGTCAACCCACCACAGAAACACAGTCAGCATTGACAAACACCTGGGATGGTACCAATGACAATAAAATGTAGGCTTTAAAATAAATTTGGCACTAAGCATCACTGTGTTGCTAGTTTACTGTTAGATTTGAGGTAGATCGAGGCTTCCACTCAGTAGATGCTATAGGTGTAAGTATATTTCTAGATCCTGAACAGCTGCTACGGACACAAAGGCACAACGTTTATTATTACAGTTCAGACAGACCACTAAGATGGTGGTTTGTTCCCACAAGAATAAATAGTTAACAATAGTTTCTGGGACAGTTAAAAGCAACTTGATTATTAAGAGTTTTGGTCCCTTCATGCCAAAGCTTTTTGATGGGACCTGTAAGGCTTGCCAAGTTGGAATGAGGACTTAATACAGGAAAAAAAAAAAGGAAATGGTCATGTTTAATTTTGTGGCTCTAAAAGATGACTGGATTATAGGGAAGGCTTTTAGGTTTGAGAATAGTGTCGAGGACTGCAGGGGAAGAGCACTGGTCAGGCAGTACTAGGATAAGGGGTCATTTTGGCAAAGGAAAGCAGTTTATTGTTAATTCCTTAGGAGGCTTAGGGTGACACTTAAAACTAAATTTAGGGTTATGGCAATGGCCCAACAGTGGAAGTACTTCTTCAACTCCTGCAATCCCAAACAGTAACAGTAAACGTAACATCCCCCCACCCCGCCTTTACTCTAGCTAAAATTCCAGTTTAGAGATGACAAATCCATAGACCATGCAAATCTAGCAACGGAAAAAACACACATTTGCCTTTGCTTCTGAGCTTAAACCCAAACCTTACGGTATGTATAGTTCACCAGTCTCAGATCTACAAGAATCCATTTTATCCTGCATACAGCCATCACTCAGTCTACAACTTGGTAGTATTCATCAATAAAAAATTGCTCTAGTCCCACTATCCCCAACCCACGGGACTTCATGGGATAGGACGAGAGGAAATGGCCTCAAGTTGCGCCAGGGGAGGTTTAGATTGGATGTGAGGAAAAATTTCTTTACTGAAAGAGTGGTTAAACATTGGAAGAGGCTGCCCAGGGAAGTGGTTGAGTCCCCATCCCTGGAGGTATTTAAAAGACACGTAGATGCAGCGCTTAGGGACATGGTTTAGTGGGCATGGTGGTGTTGGGTCGACGGTTGGACTCGATGATCTTAGAGGTCTTTTCCAACCTCAATGATTCTATGATTCTATGATTCAGAGTCCCAAGCCAATCTCCAGTTCTAGTTTTTATCCCAGTCTTGCAGGATCCAGCAATAAATCCAGTTTTTCAGCCTTTCTTGTTTGATCTCTCAATGCTAAGCCTAATCTGAACTAGTTTTTTTGAGGAAAGAGCAGGAAGTCAAGCTTGTCACTTTTTGTCACCTTTAACATGAATCTAACACCCAGTACTGACAGACACAAAATGGATTAAGGCAGAACCTGGAGAAGAAACGGACTGAATTAGTTTTAAAGCTAGTATTTGGCACATCAGAGTCTAAAGAACAATTTTTTTATTGTTCCACGTGGTTTACAGGACTAAGATGAGGACTCGGTACCTACAGGCACAAAGAATCATAGAATCATAGAATTGTTAAGGTTGGAAAAGACCTCTAACATCATTGAGTCCAACCATCAACCCAACACCACCATGCCCACTAAACCATGTCCCTAAGCCCCTCATCTACATGTCTTTTAAATACCTCCAGGGATGGGGACTCAACCACTTCCCTGGGCAGCCTCTTCCAATGTTTAACCACTCTTTCAGTAAAGAAATTTTTCCTCACGTCCAATCTAAACCTCCCCTGGCGCAACTTGAGGCCATTTCCTCTCGTCCTATCGCTTGTTACTTGGGAGAAGAGACCGACACCCACCTCGCTACAACCTCCTTTCAGGTAGTTGTAGAGAGCGATGAGGTCTCCCCTCAGCCTCCTTTTCTCCAGGCTAAACAACCCCAGTTCCCTCAGCCGCTCCTCGGAAGACTTGTTCTCCAGACCCCTCACCAGCCTCGTTGCCCTTCTCTGGACATGCTCCAGCACCTCAACATCCTTCTTGTAGTGAGGGGCCCAAAACTGAACACAGTATTTGAGGTGCGGCCTCACCAGTGCCGAGTACAGGGGCACGATCACTTCCCTGCTCCTGCTGGCCACACTAGTTCTGATACAGGCCAGGATGCCATTGGCCTTCTTGGCCACCTGGGCACGCTGCCAGCTCATGTTCAGCCGGCTGTCGACCAACACCCCCAGGTCCTTTTCCGACAGGCAGCTTTCCAGCCACTCTTCCCCAAGCCTGTAGCGCTGCATGGGGTTGTTGTGGCCGAAGTGCAGGACCCGGCACTTGGCCTTGTTGAACCTCATACAATTGGTCTGGGCCCATCGATCCAGCCTGTCCAGGTCCCTCTGCAGAGCCTTCCTACCCTTGAGCAGATCAACACTCCCACCCAACTTGGTGTCATCTGCAAACTTACTGAGGGTGCACTCGATCCCCTCATCCAGATCATTGATAAAGATATTGAACAAGACCGACCCCAAAACTGAGCCCTGGGGAACACCACTCGTGACCGGCCGCCAACTGGATGTAACTCCATTCACCACAACTCTCTGGGCCCGGCCGTCCAGCCAGTTTTTGACCCAGCGCAGAGTACACCTGTCTAAGCCGTGAGCCGCCAGCTTCTCTAGGAGAATGCTGTGGGAGACGGTGTCAAAGGCCTTACTGAAGTCCAGGTAGACCACATCCACAGCCTTTCCCTCATCCACTAGGTGGGTCACCTGGCCATAGAAGGAGATCAGGTTGGTCAAGCAGGACCTGCCTCTCATGAATCCGTGCTGGCTGGGCCCAATCCCCTGGTTGTCCCGCATGGGGACAACCTTCAGTTAAGGTTTGTCTAAAGGTACACGTGTTGCTGGTTTCTCTTTACATTGAGGCTTAGACAACAACCAGGAACTAAACTATCCATCGGATGTCTTGTTGGATCCTGCAGTTTCTTAGCTGGGACTGTGACTGGAATGAACAGAAGCATATGGTTTTACGTAGACACAATATGCTGGGGTGCTTTTAGGGCTACTGTCAAACCCCAGAGTTCATTGTTACATTCTGTATTGCCCATAATACTAAAATGAAGGTGTATGGTAAAGGGGTAGATATTTGAAAGACAATTAGGACATAGGTTATGGGTAACTCGACTGCAAGGTTGAGCAAAAGCAAAGATTAAAATGTAATGCTCTGTTCCAGAAAGGCAGCAGTGCTACAGCGAGGGCTGGTGCTAGCAGAAATGCGTGGAGGACAGCCAGAATTCCCTTAGCTTTGGTTATGTCTGGAGAAGTGGTGGCATATCACTTACACAAGTTCAGTGAGCATCAGTGAAAATGAGCTAAAGCACTCTTAAAAATAAATTTGGCAGTACATACCCTTCAGCGTGGCATCACCCCTGAACACAGGAAACAAGCAGCCATTTTTTGAGGCAGGATTTCTTTTGACTCATTGAAAGGCCTTCATCCTGTTCCCAGAACTTGACCTAAATAAAGTTACCACTCCTCTGTTTCTGTCCTTGAAACGCTCCTGAAATGTATTCAGACAAGGACTGCCCTGTAAATGGTTGGATTGCATCCTCTTTCTCAGTCGTTCTTTGCAAGCCCTGAATATTGCTACATGAAGGAGTTGCCAAATTGCAGCCAGAAGGGCAAAACAGAATGCACGCAGTTGGGAGCTACAGAATTTTTTAAGCAGCTTTCTAACCTCCCCCAGCATTTCACATCTCTGGTCTCAGCACGACTGACTGCCCGTCTGCAGAGAAGATATAAACATCACGGACACTTCAGTGTTACTTGAGGCCAAACCTTCTTTGCAATGCTGCGCGTATAGCAGTTATTTAACGATGTGTTTGCAGCGCTAAATTAAGTCTGGGCTCTCAGGAGTAACTGCAGCAGCTTCATTTAACGAAGCAGTAATACTCACTTGCTAAAGCCAGTACGCATAACACGTAGCCCTTTGCAACCTGGAAGCCTAGTATTTACCTGCAGAGGCAATTCTCCGTTCCAGTCCTGACTGCAGGAGGCTATCCGGGGTGGGCATTAACTCCCGACCGGTATTTTGGGAGGGAAGTCCCCTCAGCCACCTGCGTGCGGGCAGGCAAGCACCGACACAAACCGCACCGGGCAAAGCCCAGACGGAACGGGCCGCGGCCGCCCCGCCCCCCGCACGGCGTCCTGCCCCCGCCCCCGGCCCCGGCCCCGGCCGGAAGTGCGGGCCAGGCGCGGCCCCCTAGCGGCGGCGCGGCCTAGCGGACCGAGGCTCCCCTCAGACGGAGGCCGCTGCCCGCCATGCTCTTCCGTTTCGGCCTGGTGCTGCCGGCCCGGATGACGGAGGGCGGCGGCGTGCTGCTGGTGGCCGGCTCGCGGCCGGAGCTGGGCCAGTGGGACCCGCAGCGCGCCGTGCCCATGAAGCCGGCGCGGCCGACCGCCCCGCTGCCAGCCCGGGAGCCCGCGCTGTGGCTGGCGGAGGTGGCGCTGCCGGACGAGGACGCCTCCAGCCCTTTCTGGTACAAGTTCCTCCGGCGGCAGGGCGGCGACCTCCTCTGGGAAGGTAACGGACGGGCGCGCGGCTACGGCGGCCCGCCCCCCTTCGCGCCGCCCCTTCGCGCCGCCCGGCGCTCGGGCCGCGAGGGCGCGCCCGCGCTCCCCGGGCCGCGCGCCGGCGGCTGGGCGGGGCCGCCGCCTTTGCCCCGCCCGCCCTGGCTGGAGGGAGGGGCGGCCCGCGAGGCGCCGGCCGGCGGGCGGGGGCCGCGCGCTCGGTCGTTGTCCCCGCGCCGTGGGGCTGGGACCGGGGCGGCCGGGACCGGTCAGCCGCCCGGGCGGTGGGCTGCGGTACGGCTGGTGGGAGCGGGTGGGGCCCGGCGGCTCTGCGGGGGCGCAGCAGAGGTGGGAGCTCTCCTCCCTGAGGGATCGCTTGCCTCGCCGGCGGCTCCGCCCCTTGCCCGGTGCCCCGGAGCGGCGTCCCCGTCAAACGGGCCGTACCCTGAACTTGATGCTGGCGGGTGTCGGCCGAGGCGGAGGGCAGGGAAGGCAGGTAGAACCTCCTAGGGTGTCGTGACGCGACACGAGCACCCCTAACAAAAACATTTTTTAACCGTGTGGTGGAGGAGAGCGGATGCAGAAGGAAGCTGCTCGTCTCGGTTGGTAAAAGTTCCTTGAAACAGACTCGTTATTTTTTTCTTACTTTAGGCATCGACTGTCCTGATGTTTTGTTTTCCTTCTTTCCCCAGAAGTAAAGAACTCGGAATTTCCTACTTAGGTGTTGAGGTGTGATTTGTTACTTTATTCCAGTAAGCTGAAATGTCACGATGGCATTTTCAGGCTGGTAAATTTTGCCATTGGAATTGCTGAAAAAAACCCCAGGGAAGAGTTCTATCAGAGCTTTTCCAGCCTTCTTGCTGTTTCAGTAGTGCTTCCGCCATGATTCTCTCCTGTTCTGTGTTGTCAAATGTTGAATAATTTCAGTCAGTTTCCATGTGCTGTTCTAGTATATTTAATTTAAATAAATGAAAAAGAACACTCATACAATTGTATGCTGAGTCAAATAAAGCTCTAAGTATACCTCGTGTCACTGAGGAATGGATCCAACTTGGTGAAAGGAAGACAGATGACTCGGTAGTTTGTGAGGGGTTTTTTTTTAACTTATAAAATAGTTTTATAATCCATATACCGAAATAACACATTGTAGAGCAGTTGCTCTTCACCCGTTTTAAGAATACGTATCACACTTTTAAACTGCCATTCTGTCACATAGACTAAAACATGCATGTTGTCATAGCTGTTGCATTTGTTTTTTCTTTATACTAATAAAAGACTACGTGTTAATAGTACATTCGCAGAAGTTTACAACATGAAGTGCTATTTACACCATGTAATAGTAATTGTTTTATTTAGCAGCTAAAATAAATAGTATATTCTGCCTGTTTTAACCATGTTTTTCTTTTGCAGAAATGCAGGAAAAGTGAATTTATGGAATAAAAATCTTTGCATCTGTCCAAGGAAGCAGAATTGGGTCTCTTTTGAAGCTGCCAAGTTGTACATAATATGCCAGTGATACTGGTATATAAAGAGGTCCTCACCACACAGAATATAGAAATAATAATAGTGTTCCAGTCTGTAGAGAATCTGCACTTGTAAGGTGATGGTTACTGTCTAGTTTGGAAGTAATGATATCTCAAGGTATTTGTCCATACCTGGGAGCACATTTAGCAAATATAGTGTCTTGAGTAATAAACATAGGCTGTTTTGGCAGTAGTGCTACTGATGCAGTTTTAGGATTAACCTGTGTGGGATTTTGTTCTTGTCATTGTGAATGCTCGGTGGTTTGAGCTTATTGCTTAGCTAAAATGATAAAAAACAAACGGGCATACCATCCAAATGCAGAGGGTTTTTTTCATTAGTCATTCGTATCAACCATTTTTTTCTAAGTTGTTATTTACAAGAAAGAACTAAATTTGCTTAAACCCTGAAATTTATTGTTCTTCATGTATTACATGAAGGGACCTTAAGGATGTTTTTCTATCCAATAATTAAGCAATATCTTGCAGTCTTTTTTTATGTCATTGGTTTTAATGATTTTTTTTTTTCCAACTGTAGATCAATAAAAGTTTTGGCTGTCATCTGTTTATTCTTGTAAAAAATCACAGTTTGAAAAGACCACTAGCTTTTTTAAAAAAAGAATAGAACTTTTTTTTTGGTGATAAGCAAATGCTATGCTTTGGCTCTTTAGTATCCTATGTGTTTAGAATTAAAACGTGCTTTGGGAGACACTTAGCAGTAACAGAACATCTGCAGTTTTGAAGACATGGTCATGAGGGATAGAGGAGGGTGCAGAATGATACTTGCTCTAAATTTATGAGTTGAGGCATTCATCTGTAACCAGAGAAACTCCAGTTATGGATGTCAGATGTTTACATACATTGGCTGTGAAAAAATGTGCAATATTTAAGAAAATTACTCCCAATTTTTTTATTCGTATACATCGTGAGAATTCCACTAGTAATGCATATTATTTTTATAACACTACAGTACATGTTGTATCATATGTTTTGAATATAAATTTAGTTCATCCTTACAGCCATTCCAATGCAATCGGGAAACTGAAAGATAAAGTAAGGTTATTTGTTTCTGCGGGCTGGAAGAATCACAAGTCACGGGCCGGTGTTCTGTGGCTTTTGGGTTCTGCCAGGTGGTCTGGTAGGAAGCCTTCAGGCAAGGCTTGGCCTGCGGGAGGGTTGCTGGCTTGTTGCTTGCATCTGGTGGGAACTAGTTCCCCTCTCTAGGAGGATGAGGTGGGAGAGGAGACTCTCTTGTGCTCCTGAAGGGTCAGATGCTTACCTCTGCTGTCCCAGGGTGATGATGCCACATCCAGGGCCTGTCACTTAAAGCCATTGGGCTCTTCTGGCTCAAATCACGTGATTTCTCTATGTGCTCTGGCCCAAGTGAGGTTTCTTCAGGGATGGTACTTTGCTTACCTGCCGTGAGCTCAGCTGAAAGGCCTGTCATCCAGGAGGGTTTTTAACTGTGCTACAGTATCTGTGGAAAACAGGTTGATTACATTGAGCTTTAGAACCTGGAAATAGGTTTACCCATTAGAAAAAAAAAAATGAATGTATACACCTTTTTTTTTTTTTTGTCCCCAACTGCATCCTTGCATGTCTTTCTGTGTACTTTGTTTTTGATGTAGATTCTTCAGAACTGGGTTTATATATGTCTCTCTTTCAGCTTAGAAAGTAAAAGTATATTGTGCCTACTGTCAAAACTAAATAAATACAAGATGAAACTTATGCTTGAATTTATTTTTGTGAATTTATGCTTGAACATTCATCTATGCCTTTTTTCCCCTTTACTCTGCTCTAAATAAACTGTAGGTACTGTACAGGATACATGTTCCATAAAAGGACAGAGGAGTTACTAAGGGTATGCCCCAAACTGTATTTTGAGATGATGGAGTACAGTCTATTGACGCCTTACGTTTTGAGAAGGGGGAAAAAAATATATAAAAAGTACAAGCTTATATTCTAAAACGTTGATCCATTTTCACGTCACCATTAGTTTGATGTAGTTGGTGCTTGCTTGAAGCTTGACAGATACAGTATTGCCAGCTAAAGCTGAAAAGCACGATCAACCTACATTCTGGTAATGCGTACAGGTGAGCAGAGCCTTATTCCATCCAAAAAACCCCATCTCTAGTTTTGGGGAGGGGGGGAGGAGAGAAAGGGAGGTGTCTTGTTTGCACTTACCTGTGCTGTTCTCTGTGGTTTCTCAGGGGCCCAAAACAATGCAACACGGTTCGATTTAGAAACGGTTAGGTTACACAGCCTGTGACTTGCTCTGTTGGCCTCCCAGCATTTCCAGTTCGTGCTCCTGTGAGCTTGTTAGTTACAGTCTAAGCCATCTGTTGGACAACGTACGCTTCTGATGATAGTTCAAAAAGACTGGTACATTTATGGAGTAATAAAAGTTTTCACAATATTGTAATAAGTGAAAATATCAGAAGTAAAATTTGCTCATAGCTTTCAAGGGTCGAGCACTTGATTGGCTGAAAACATTGGTGATAGTAAGGCACATGAAAATTTCATTTTTAAAGTGTCAGTGTGTTGAAACCTAAAACAGTCTCACTTCTTGGCCTCAACTCTGTGGAACTAAACAGCTATAATTTCTTATTTTAATGGAGGAGATTCTTTAAAGGCTGTATGGGAAGTTAATACCTAGTTGCCATTTGAGTTGGAGAGATTGTAACAGAATAAAAAAATACTTGGGGCTAAGCCATAGCAGGATAAAGCAACGTAAAAATTCTTTGAGGCCATTCTGGAGAAATACAGTTGGATACAACATTATTCTTCTGTAACTGAGATGCATCTCTTTTTCTTTCTTTCCCAAAGCTAATCTACAGATCCCCAAACTAGATAGCAGTTCTATTCTTAAAAAAAGAAAAAAAAAAACCTGGAGGGGATAACATTTCTTCATACTTCTTTTAATGCAGATATTTTATGTAGTATTGCTCCCACTGGGTGTCGCCATTTTACCTGTGTATAGCCAGTGGCTGCCTAGTTTCTTGCAGCTACTTGCACATTTCATCGGTATGTAGTGTAATCTGTTCCGCTTTTGAAAATAATCCAGGGCTTTTACCTGCTTCCTCCATCCCAGTCTTGTTCTGAAGTGGGTAGTGACTGGGAAGGAACATAAAGGGCAGTTGGATAGTGGATAGTTGAATAATTGTGCATGATATGCATTTTGTTCGTGCAAGGCTATTGCTTCCTGGACAATGCTAGATGCCTTAACACCTTTCTGATGTGAGGAAACTTTATGAGTAAAAGTGGATAACTTTGAAATCTACTACCCAATACCTCTTTAATGAATGGAGAGAATCTTTTGTTTACAAAGTACAATAGCTCCTGGTGTTTTGGTTTCAACTCCCTCAAGACACAGACTTAGCGTGGATTATGGTATAATTGGTAGCAAGTTTTTCATTACTTCCTATCTGTATGTCAGCATTAACCAGCAGGCTACCGGAGATCAATAAAACAATGGAGAGTTGCCCATGAAACTGCGAAATTAGAAGAATAAAAATAAGTCTGTACACATGCATTCCTCTGGATTTGGCAGGTACGTGTCATTTCCTACCTGCAGGGATAATCAGGGGCCAGCTCTGACTGCTAAGACCCTAATTAAAGCATTTGTGGTTATAACGGTAAAATTACAATAAATGCATTGTTTATGCAAATACTTTATTTATTTGCCTTTTTTCCCATCTCCCACTTCACTCCCTGCCCTCACTTCCAAGTGACAGCAGCGTGCAGTATGGGTCGAGAATTTTTTTTTCAGTGGCGAGAAGCACTGAGAAGTAAGTAAAGTAACTAGGATGCTACTTTGGTTAGGATTTTGCCACGGTTACTGTTTTGATGTAGCTTGTTTCCTGCCTATAGTTCAGCAGTCTTTTCTGGTATGGTAGAAAGTAACAATCAGTAATATACAGTACAATGCCATAGAGAGTTTCAAAGCAGTTAGGAAGACTGTATTACATTATACATTTTGTTCCTATCAGCCATTACTCTGTTACCTGCATTTCCTTTATTCTTATTTCCACCATCTGTCTGAGAAGAACCTCTTTTTCACATGAGCTGAATTCTCTTTTAGTTGCTTTTCTCTGACTTAATCTACATCATTAGACTGGGCATTTGTTTAAAAACTCTTAGTACGGTAGCAGCTCCCACTGAGAAACACCTGTGCCTAAGCAGACCTTGAGAGAGAAATAAAACACGTTTTTGAAAGTTGCCTTTGAAAAATCTTATTTTCCCATCTGTGATTAAAAAAAAAGAAAAAAAAAGCCTTGTTGATTAACAGCATTAAGCGCTGAGGAGGGCTTTCTTGTGAACCATTTAGTTCTAACTCTGGCATAATTAAAAAAAATCTATAAAAAGAATTCTCTTAGGAGTAGACTAATAAACTAAAAAATCTTGAATTCAACCTGGATTTTAATAGATTTAAAACTTGTTTCCTTGGTTATAAATATCAGCCCTACCAAATGAGAAGTTGAAACAATCTGCTTTAAGTCTGGTAGAAAATAAGCGTGTGGTGTATGATACAAATGGTCTTCTGCTTTTTTGATCTCTCTTTTGGGCTGGCAAATGCAAGGAAGCATTTCTGAAAATTAAACCAGTCATGAAGAAGGCATTAGTGAACTAGGTGTGGCAAATGAACAATTTTGTCTTATAGTAATATTAAATATTTAAGTAATACAAGAAATTCACCTACTGTTTTCAGAATCTAAAGGGAAGACAGTTTATTGACAGCAGAAAAAGTAGCATTAAACAGCAGAGTAAGTGTATGTTTATTAAGCACATGAGTAAGGGTTAGTACATGACATACAGAATTAAAATGTGTTATTTGTCAAAGGTGTAAAAACAAAGGGCAGCTATTCAAGGGCTTTACTGAGACTTTAGGAAGGTGGCACTCCAGTCTAAGAGCCTGTGGCAGACTCAGACCGCCAAAATACCTGACCTAGCTCAGTTCCAGCGAGGGGAGCTCAGCCTCCCACCTCTCTGGTTTTTAACAATCGATAGCAATTCAGCCTGGGTGGGATTGAGACAGATCCTGTTTCAAGACAACAGATTGAATTTCGTTCAAACAGTTAGGCAGCAGGGAGACTTTCATGGCAGAATCTGGTATAAAGGGTAAGTAAATTTGAATATTTTAAGTGTAGTGATGGAAGTCCGATTAGAGTAATGTCTGATAATGACACCATGCAGTAGCACATTCAGGTAACTGAATCGGGTGAGAATCGGGTCTAAAATAGGACTTGAGGCTTTTCTTCATTCTAACGTTGGTATGAAAGATAAGGAAGCTAGCAAGTACTTAATCTTTTAAATCCTTCATTTCGGAGACTTTTTTTCCCGTATGTTTCCTTTAGTTCCTGTTGTTCTATTACTATTTTTAAAAAAAATCTTCTATTCCTCAACCCTTCCCCATTCCTCTGCCCCCGGAGCGCTCATAGTGCTTATGATGTTATTAAACTCTTCTGGGGGAGTTTCTAAGCGCGAACTCAAGGTGTTCATTTACCTTGTTAAAGGACCTCGTTTAATATTTCAATTGTAATTACTTAAAATATTTAGGATGCTTAAAATTTTGACTTGACATGTGTAAAGCCTGCTGGTTCATGCAAAATTTATGACAGATTAAATAAGTAAGTCTTTGCTCTTACTTACTTGAAAGTAGGTGATCTGAAAATTGCCTGGCTGCTTGCTGTTTGGATTTCTTAGTTGCCATTGAAGCTAATGTGCCTATCTAAGGTCATCCAAGTAGCCTTGTGGTTTTTCAAAGGTAGCAGTGAACTGAGAAACACGCTGACCTTGCTAGGGTTTGGAGGTTTGGAAGTCATACACCTGTGGTTTAGGGTCTGGCTAAGGCAGGGATGAGACACCCAGCACCTCTACAGCCGCTGCTGTGCCCTGGAGTTTCTACATACCTTCCCTCACACAGTCAAAAAGCAGAAAAAGATTCCAGCAAGGTATGCAACAAGCCGGTAGCTGGGAGAGCTGTGGCTGAGCAGTACACTAAGTGGCTTTGCTGCAAAGAGCTCTGCGGAGACACTGGAAGAGGCAATCTTATTTTTTCCATTCATTCATGTTTTTTTGTTCACCACACTTAATGGTGCTGAGAAATTCCTTTGGCCTAGATTTCGCTCATTATCTTTTAGGATCAAGCTGGTAATTTCACCAGTGTGACTCTTCCAGAACATTATGCAATCTGTGTGCAGTTGTCCTCTGTGTCGAGTCTGTGCTGTTGGCAGACTGTTGGATTATACTTTTTTCATCTCTGCAGTACAGCTGTAATAAAACAGTAACTGAAGGTTTTTCTTTGCATTCTGTTACTGCATGTCGTTAGCTCAAATTTCAGAAGATCCTCTTCTAGTCCCTGCTTATCTTCTTCCAGTCCTTGATCTTTGGACATCTTTTTCTGACTTACTATATCTTCGTCTGTTTTTCCTTTGTTTCGTTCTTGTCTCCGTCTTTTGCCAGTGCCATTTATCATTATGTGGAGATCTTTGGTTTTAATCTTTTGTTTGGTTGTTTGTACAGCCAGCTTCCTTCATATGCCACTTTGATCATCCTTCATATGCATTAAACCAGGAGCCATACGTGCAGTCACGCAGATTGTGAAAGAGCCCTCTGTGAGGCTTGAGCTGTAAGCGGGGCTGCTGGTTGCTTTGCTCTCCAGCAGTTCCCTACATCAGTGGATTCCACTGCACAACCATCCACAGTAGAGAGAGCAACAGGTGGGTTGCAAAAGCAATGGGATTTTATAATTTGATGCCTAGAAACTTATTTTTAAGTTTCTCTTTTAGATAAACATTTTTGCTGTGAAAAGTCACAAAGACGGAATTTAAATAAAATCATTCCGGAAAGAGAGTGCTACCCTATCGGTTAAACTGGGACCTGTATCTTCTAATATACTCTTCCAAATTCCTTTTGTTCTTTAATTAGGAAAGTCCACATGATCAATTAATGGGGGGATCAGTGCTGTTCAGATATTTAACTTACCCTTTTTTATGGCTGAATTTTACATGTTTTCAAATGATTGTGTATTTGCTTCCCAAAAATAAATAATTAAACCAATGTTTTGCCACTTGGAACAATGTGAATACAAAACAAGATGAAGAAAAATACTAATTTAGAGTGGTTTGGGCTGTAAAAACGTGTGTTTCCTGTTGTCTGTTGCCCTTTCTCATGGCCTCTAGGGCATTTGTGCTTGTTTTCTTTTCTGCAAAGATGAACAGGCAAGTGGAAACCAGATTTGATTTTCTTTGCTTTACTACTGGCTCTAGGAACAGAAAAGTTGAAATGCTGTTAAAATTCCCCCAAATCTTTGAGGCTGCACAATGTGTTCTTGACTGTAAAAAAAAAAAAAATTTCACCCAAATAATTTTTTATTTCATATGAAAAGTACCTGGAAACCTGCCCAGTGGTCTGATGTTGTGTGAGAAAACAGTGTTTGGTTCTGAGACCGGTGTTCTTGTTGTCTTGCAAACACTGGTGAGGAGGCACACAGCTGCTGTGCCTGAGCAGGGCGTTTAAATGGGAGTTGTGATGAATTCCCACCCTGGAGACTGGTGGAGTCATGAGGGATTTATTTAAGTATCTTGAAGTCTTTGTACAAGGTTTGGGTAAGCTTGGGGAGACTAGTCAGTGTAAGGGGACAGATGTATTTACATGAACAATTTATGCACCAAAGGGTTCCCTTTGGTGAGAATATGCCTTGCAGCTCCCCTAGGGATTTTGCAGTATGCCCTCACGCTCAACACTGGTATGCTTCAAGCTGTTTCCCTCCTAGCATCCAGCTTGTAACAGGCATGCAAAATCCTCTGGCCGCTCAATCTCTGCATGAGTGGTATGTGCCTGGGACTGGCCAGCGCTGCACGCTTTGTTGCTGGTAAAGATGTGATGTGCACTTGTGGTCCTGGAAGCATGTTGGATTGCAGCAAATTAAACCCTGGGCGTTCTCTGTTTGTGCCATGCCAGGCGGTGATGTAGAGGCACCCTGACAGACGTGGTTGCCCAGCACAGTCAGGATAGCCTTCCCAGCTTGTAGATAGGACCTTTCTGAGCTTCAGGTACAGAAACTAAACTTCAGGACTAGGCCTTCAGTTTTGGTAATTTACTTTGTGAAATGCTTTGTGCATTTGAGAAGTGACTAATAAAGCTGAGTTTCTGTGGGGATGGGCTGCTGAGTCTGACTTCTTAGGAAGTCACTTAGAAGATCCAAAGGTGCAGTAGCCTTTCAGATAATGCAGATAACTGGGACCTGTGGGGGAAATAAGTGGAGTAGGAAGTTGGTGTGGGTATGAGCAGCTTAGTCATGAGCAGACATGTCCAGACTCTGCATGCATGTGGTCTCATGGCACTTCTCTCTGCACTGGCCTCTATCTTTTCCCTCTGGTGCCTTGAACAGAAGGTAATCGATTAGAAAGGGCCATAACACATTTCTGATGCACTGAGAAGAATTAGATTCTGCTGAGTTTGGTCCCACTGCCTTCATCAGGTGCTCTGTTTCCTCCCAAACTAACCAACCACAAACAGCCCTGGACCAGAGAGAGAGCAAGAAAGTGGTGGTCTTTGATCTGTGGTGCTATTGGTCGCTGCCTGGAGCTAACACCCTGCCCAACTCGCTGTCCTGGGCATGGGAAAGTCCCCATGCTCCAGGGATCCAAATCCAGAAAGGACTTTGCTTGGCCTGTTGTGGCGAGGGAGGGGAGACTAAGTGTTTCACGTAGTATGCCAGATTTTTGTCCTGCCTCTGACTCTGAAAGCTTTTTCGTTCTTGGCACAAACGTCCTGTACTTGTGAGAAGTCTTGGGCCAGCTCTTCTGAGTCTGACGGAGTCATGTAACTACCACAAAGGAGATGCAAGGAGCCTGATCCATCAGCAGAGATGAAGGGGCTAAGATGAGACTAAGGCATGTTTTGCCTGGACGTACCTCATACCATGAGGCTGATGCACCTTGCTTCAGGCAGAGGAAACTCATGAGGAAAGAAAAGATAGGGGTGGAAATGGACTAACTGAGGATTATCCAGTTAATGATTTCTGCTCATCACCCAAGCAGTGCCCATTTTCCTAGCTATATACATTCTGCAAATATGTAACAGAACATGTAAGTGATACTAACTGTTTTCTATTTAAAACACGGTTTATGATCAGTTACCTTGAATGAAAGTATTTCATTGGCTGACTTATTTTTTTATTAAATGACTCTGGAAGATAAAAGTTGAGAGAATTCAATCTTCAGCCCTTTTATAGCAGCTCTAAATTATAGACGAGTTCTACAGTACTCCTCCAAACTTGTCATCTGTCTCTACTTCTGAAACTGTTTCCTTGCATTGTTGTTTTATGGCATCCAAAATATTACGGTTTTCCTGTGACAAACTGTGCTAGCAGAAGCATGATGTGAACTGATAAAACAACTTTCTCTTTTTTTGAAACTTATTTGTTAAATGCATCTTGTGAAGCAAACTGTGGAGAGAAGTGCTTATGTGTCATTTGGATATTGCCTGGGTAGTGAGATCCTGATTGTTTGTGGTAATTACCTTCTTTCATAACTCTTGTGAGGGGAATGGAGAACTCAGCTTCCTGAACAGCTCAGTATGATCATACTGTTCTCTAAATTAGTATTTCTTGGAGATGGTAGCACTCTCCCCTTCCTGTCTGAAATCATATCACTATATTTGTTGAATATATATTCAACACATATATACACACATGAATATATATATATATGTTGAATGTATATTCATATACATTCTGTTGCACGGACATCATATTTCAATAAGATGAACATGAAATTATTTCAATAATTAACATTAACTATGTTAATTCATAGATCAGTATATAGTGTAAGGAGTAGTAAAGAGCTGTGCAATTCTTATGAAAAATGTTAGGAATGCAAGCTGTTATTGTTTACCTGAGTATTACAGCCAAAATGGAAACATACCTTCTGAGATTCCTGTTCGACTGTAGGCCACAGCAGGAAGGTGGTGCCGAAAAATCAACAGCGATAAATAACAATTAGAGAAGGAAGCTTTTCAGAATGAGGTTTGACAAAACCTGTTTGAGGGAACAAATGAAACAAACGTCTCGTGGCAGTTTACTCTTGGCCCCACTTTCATGTGTGGTTGTAGGCTAGGTAAGGGAATGAATGATGGTGAAGGTGAAGAGGTTACAAGGCAAGGAGGCTACTACCTTTTGAGAAGGCAGATGATAGAGAAGGAAGGAAAAAAAGAGCCAAGAATTAAAACTGGAGGAGAAGGAGGATGGACAGTAAAACTGCCAAATGACAGAAGTACATGCATCTCAAGCAGCAGCAATTGGAAACGGGAAAGTAGGAAGCAGGTAGTGATACAACTGAGATCATGAAGACAAAGAAGGGTGAGGCTTTGTTGTCTTGTAGGACTGACTAGCACCTCGAGGAAAGAAGAAATTAAGCAGGAGGGAGAGATCATAGATTGTGATTGCAAAAATTCATGCAGAAACCCTGGTGGGAGAGGAGGAACAGCTGTGAGCAATGGAAGGGGCAGTCCTTCAGGGAGACAGAGTGGGTACAAGGGCGCCCGCGTACAAGGAAGAATAGGGCTGGGAGTATCAAAAGAGCCAGAGATCCTGAGAACATGGTTCAAAACTGCCAGGGTGCAGTGAGGGCTGGCGGGGCCCTGGGGACTCGGGGCTGGGATTGCAGGGACACCCCATGGGGCTGGCAGCCAGGAGCAGGCAGCCGGGGGCACCGCGGCAGTCCCATCCCAGGGCATTGGGCACCTCCCAGGGGACGGGGCTGAGGCTGGGACGGGACGCCTGCCCGTGGGTGGGTGGGTGTCGGGATCAGACACAGCCTTGTGATGGCCAGGCAGGACCATGGTGATGTGCATTGCTACAGACAGTTATCAGAGAGTAAAATGGGAAAGGCAAGATGTGTTATTTGTGGTTGTAAAGATTTTGCTGCCTACATGAAGTCAATTAAGTGTCCTAAACATCCATAGGTTTTGTTATGCTGTTGTGTATTTGTCAATGTATACTGCTGTCTTCAAATATTGTTTAAAAGTAGTAAGAATGTGTAAACAATTAGAAATGTGACATAAAAATACAGTGGTAAGATTTGTAGCTTCAGGAGCTATATACTGGTCTTGCTCACCTTATTTATCAAAAGCTGTGTCATACCATTGCATATGATGCATAATGGTTCAGCAATATAGAAAGAGAAAATAGTTTTCTGCCTCGTATTTTCTTTTTGGTAAATAATAGTATTTCACAATTATGATAAAATGTGCTGCATGTCATTTGGAAATGAGATTGTTTGAGCTTTAGTTTTAAATGTTAGTCTTATTCTCTAATCTTTGCATTAATACATCTCCCAAAATGCTCTTGCTCTAGCAAATTTCCCTAAATGCAGTGCTTGGAAGCTGGTCATACATTTACGTGCAGTGTGAAATTGAAGATATTCCTTCAGGCATAATTTTACTCAGAAATGTTCTAACATCATTAATAATGTATAAGTGTAACAGGCTTACGTTAAAAGCAAGCCATAGACTAGGTCACTTCTAATTTGCACAATAATTCCTACATGGCAATTAGTATTACAATAAGTGTGTAAAAGCGTGTTTGTGTGGAGAATATACATGTACTGAATTGTTGGAGGCTAGATAGCCTTTTGATTGATGACACGACCCGGTTTAATTCAAGTTGTTTACTCTGGCATGGTATTAAAAATTGCTTTTCTGTACTAAAGTTCACACTATTGCTGTAAGAGAAGAAGAAGGGGTAACGGATATTAGATCGTGGAAAACAGCAAGAAAAATTTCTTACTTTAGACAAGGCCGTTTTAGGTAATTGTGATCGCTCAGCATTGCAGGTGTGACCATCTCTCTGGGTCACTTTGGGCAACTTTTACTGTGTATGAACAGACTCTGTAGGCGGGACATGTGCATCTGAAGAGTACAAAGCGATTGTTTATCGGTTAGCAAACATAAAAGACAGGTAGGATTTAATGAGCTCCAAGGCTAGGCATCGGTGTGCGTCCTGTCCCAAGCAGGACACCTGAAGGGTCTTTGCAGGCCAGGCAGCTGTGAATGAGGTGGAGGAGGACCACCCGTCACTTCTCCCTGAAACAGGTCTTCACTGCTGCCGGGTTGCTGTCTGCCGCCTGCTTACTTTTCTTCTTTGGGATTTGATGCCTTTCAACATCGGTGTTTTCCTCTTGAATGCTTAAGCTGGTAACAATTCCAGTGTCACCAGTCCTACCTTTGTTTGCGGTTTTACCTTTCTGATCTTGCACGGCCGTACTCTGTGCTTTCCCCGAGGTCTTTCTCATAGCTTGGCAATTTCCTTTGAAGTAAGCCTGAGGCATGGTGATGCTGCTGTGCCGTGTCAGAGCTAGACCTCGGGCTACAGCAAGCTGAACCCCCCAGAGAGAGGTCACACAGCAGAAACGTTAAACGCTGAGGTCACATATTATCAGACATCAGATGAGGAACTTAAATGAAATTAATTATTCTTGAAATTGTAAGTGCCACGGTTGATGATTTGGGAGTCTTACATGGCTTTAATGTTTTTTAAATAATTTGCAAAAATTGGTTTTAATGCTGAACATTTGCTTTGTAGCAGCGCTTCTGTTACCGCTATTTGAGGTGTTAATGTGTTATGAGAATGCAGTCTGAACAGGCAGCAAACGCCACTCCTTGCCTTAAATACTCAGTTCACATCTCCTACAGACCTTTCAGAAGATTTTCCGGATACACAGCCTGCAATTGTCCTTTCTTCTGTTCTAGGTAATGGGCCCCATCACGATCGAAGCTGTGTTTATAACCAGAGTAACATAGTAGATGGAGTTTACTGCCTCCCAATAGCACACTGGATTGAAGTCTCTGGACATACCGATGAGATGAAACATACAACTGACTTCTATTTTAATATTGCAGGACATCAAGCTATCCATTACTCCAGGTAAAAGAAGAGTGTGGGGCTTGGCTGGTGTCAAGTATTCAAACAGAAAATCTGTACTGATATTGTGTCAGCAAACTTTGAATTTGAAGTGGTGAATGCTAGTATGTATGTAACAGTAAAGCTTAACAAAGTTTCAGCACCTCTTTGTAATTAAATGTCACTTTTGGCAATAAAAAGGAGAGATTCTGAGTTCAAGGATACCTGCAACCTGTACAGGTATGTTAAGGTGCATCATATCTGAAAATGACTATTGGTAATTTATGGATAAATTTCTGAGGAACTGTCATTTTCAAGCGCTTGTCCACATACACATGTAAATATGCATGTATGTAATGTGTTTGGTTTGGGATTATTTTGCTGCTGAACATCATCTGGAGAAACAAAAAGAATATATTCCAGCACCAGAACTTTAGGGTATCAGGCTATCACTCATGTATGGCAGCAACTGCAATTAGTGACAGCTGTTATAGATGACTTCTGCTTCTGTGTATACAAGCCCTTAAAAAAAAAAAAAAAGCTAAAACTTAGGGAAATCTTAAAATGGTTGTACTTCCCTGGTGTTCACTTGAGTCCAGCCGATTCCCATGGATTATTGAGTCTAGAAGACCCAATGATCAAAGAAGACCCTGTGAGCTTGGGTTCCTGTAACAGTATAGCTCATCTTTGAAGTACTGGGTTCAAGAAGTGCTGCTAGAACTGCTGCTGCTCTTTGAGGGAAAGGAGACAGAAGATGCAGAGACCTCCAGACCTTGCACTGAAAGAGAGTCTGAAGTGCCTCTTTGCTGCCTCACCAGTGAAGCATCCTGGCCTGAATTAGGAGCCAGTAAGGGTTAAAGAGAAGATGGCACCCACCCTTTAGGGCTGCAGATAAAGCACAGGTTGTGTTTAGAGCAGCAGCCTTAGCACTAGTGGTTAACAAAGTGGCACTGAGGAATTTGGGACCATTCTAACTTTTTCCTCCTCTCCAGTTGTGGATGTGGCAGCAAGTTTGTTGAGTGATAATGATTGCATGAATGCTGGCAGCCCTGGTATGCCATGTGCAGCTGGTGCTGGTTACAGAGCAGGTAATGATCCCAAAGGGATATGTATTTTTTTAAGAAATCAAACCGCCTCATGCTTTCATTAGGTCTTAGCATTGCTTTGCGTGAATTTCTCCGTTTCAGCTACTCTAACCTCACGGTCTTGTCTCCTCTTTCTACTTTTTTGTCTCCACCCTCATACAGTGTAGGAAGCAGAATTGTCTTTTTCTCATCAGAGTTGCAGTGTATGAGGGAAAGATTTCCTTCTCTCGGTCTCTTTTGGAATAGTACGGATTCATAAACACTGTTAGGCATATGTAGGTATTTGTGTAGCTTGGTACCTTTTCCCTGAGACGCCCTCAAGCTATGTAATACGCCTGACAGACTATACTGTTATCTGTATCTTAAGCATCCATTTCCAACACCCTATCAGAGAAAAGATCTTGTTTATTCCAAAGCACAGACTTGTCAATCCCAAATAATCTTTGCTTGGCAGAGGAAGCTGTGAGAAAGAAGAACAGCTGTCAGAAAGCGAGTATTTAAGCACCAAAAGCTAACTTATCTTCTTTTCCAGAGGCAGCAGTGATCCATTTAATACTGCCTTATCTGCATGACTGTTTGTTTCCAAGATCAGGCAAAAAGCTGCAGATTCCACTAAAGAATATTTGGAGAAAATTTTCTGAGTTGTGTAGTCTTTTCCAGGTGAGGATCTCCTCCTCCATTCCCCTCTCACACACACACATACCTTCATTGCAAGGCAACCTTATATATACATCTTCAGTAAGAAATTCTTATCTCACTTCTTTGAGCTATATTAAGTGAGCATACCCCGTAACAGTCGTGTCGCATAATTATTTTTAATACTTTGAAGATATGCAGCTTTAAATGACTTTTTAATTATTAACAGTTGGGGGCAGATTCACCATTCTGCTGGTTATAACAAAGCAGCCCAAAAATACTGGCTAATTAAGGTGGGGTTTTTTTGGCAGAGCAACTGAAGTGAGCTGATGAAAATGCCTTTATTTTGTAATGGATTTATTGATTCAGAAGAGTACTATAGAGATTAATATCACCAAAAAGAAAAAAAAAACACCACAAAAAAGACCCCAAAACAGAAGCAAAGAGCCAGTCCCTCTGCCTGTATGGTTAAAAGCTCAGCGTATGATCGGATCGTAGTTATCCAGCTAAGGTTGCTTTTTTCCACGCTGTAACAGAGGCAGCAGTACCGCAGGGAGCTTTATGAGCACAAATTCTGCGTCCTGTCACCAGCTGTAGGATCTTTACAGAATGGTGGTGGCTGGAAAGAAGTGATTTATCAGTGAAAACTTTTGACACGAGCCCCTTCTCTACATTGTTCCACTTAATAGGATTGCCATGTGCAAATTAACTGGAGAGGAAAGTTTACCTCTGTCAAAATGGCCTCCCACGTGAGCCCTCGGACTGATTTTATTTGTCGTCTGTCTAATCACAACAATTAGAAACAGTTGTTCTGAGCTTCACTACCACCTTGCTTCTTCATAAAACATGTGCTTAAACTTTAAATGGGCTGCAGCAGGAGGAGAAGAGCTTGCTTCCCGCTGTTGCCAAAAATCATGCTGAATCATGCTGAGGCTGATGGCAATGCTCTGAGCTATCAGATTTTTCTTATTTGGTATAGATGTATTTGCTCATAAATCAGTGAATTTATGTTTAAACATACATTTAGAGAATCACTTTGTGTTGGTCATTCAGGTTAGAGAGTATATGATGCGGTTTTTAAGCATTGCAGGATTTGAATTAATTTTTTTTTAAAGTGTGAAATGGAGCTTGCCCGCAGCTACAGAGTCATGACTGATACCTCCATGGTGTTAGTGTTCACTTGTTTCGGACATGTAATGACATATATCACCAAAATCTGATTCAGGAAAAAATAACAGTCCCTTTCTCTTTCCTGTTAGATATTACTGCAGTAAGATGCCTTCAAATTACAGGAGAGTTCACTTAGGACACAGAAATTTTCCAAAGCAAATTAGAGTTATTCTAATCTTTTCTGGGAGAAGATGACTTCAGAAAAATTGTAAATCTGGGGCATGTTAGCTCTGTTTCAGTTCCATCTGTGAAAGGTGGAACTTCCTAATTCATAGGTGTTATATACCTTATTATTTATATAAAAACCTCTGCAATTCTCAGAAGAAAGGCATTGCATAAGAGCAAGAGAGGGAGTGACACCTGAAATTACAAAATCCTTAAATATGTTGGAGACAAAGAGGCTTGATGGCAGAATTAGGTGCTATGGGAATGAATATCACCGAGAGGAAAAGCCATCTAGTTACCGTTTTCTATTTTCAGACTAATTTTAGGTTCCTGAATCCACCCCTGGTAAGTAGTGAGTTGCCATAGTTTTTGCCTACTCATTCAAATATGATGTATGACCACCACCTCTTCCTTTTAGGGCATATACTTTGATACCATCTATGGTATCTAGTTTTTAATAATACGTTTCAAATTTATTCTCTTCATAACTGTAATTTTATTCATTGTGTGTGCTTTTTGTGGGTCATATCTCCTAATTCTGACAAAGAAAAGCTTTTTTTACATGCTTTGTAAAGACAATGCAGCTAAACTGGATTCTGTAACTGAATTCGCAGAGGTGGTCAGCTCCGGTGCAGGCACGTCCCGCAGCGGAGAGGCGGATGGCGGTGTACAGGGGGGTGTCCTGAGCCGGGGAACCCACAGGGGAGCGCAGAGACCCGCCGGGAGCTGGCAGCTCTCACCAGGGCGGCTGATGAGGCGTGGGCAGGGCCAGCAGTAACGGCTGCCACCCCCCACTGCCACTCAAGGCAGCCCCAGGGAGCGCTGGCCACCAGGAGCGCTGCCAACAGGAGGGGCAAACAGGGCGTGGCACGTCAGCCAGGGCGTGGCGCGGCAGTTTGCACGGCAGTTTGCGCGGGAGGGCGCCTCTTGGAAGAGGCATTCCACGGGCCGAGTGGGGGACTCGACGTGCACGTAACCCAGCAACTGGGCACAGGTCAAGGGCACTCATCCTACCCGACCCTCGCGGCAGAATGGCGGGCACCCGTCTGAGGGTAAAGGCCGCGGCTCCATCTGGGGGGTCTGCACCATCTACCCCAGCGGCGGCCGATGCCTCCACGCAGACGGAACTGCCGAAGGGGGAGGCTGCAGTGCAGACCTCAGGCTGCAGGGAGTGCCCAGGCCTCTCTCCTGGGGTAGGGACAGGCAGCAGAACTGCCTGCAAAAGGTGTGCCCAGGTGGAGGACCGCCTGCAGCAGGTGGCTGAGCTGCAGGAGGCGGTGAGAAGGCTGTGTAACATCAGGGAGGCAGAGAAGGAGCTAGATAGCTGGTTCCAAGCGTGTCTGTGTCAATGATAACTTCCTTCTCCAAGTGGTAGAGGAGCCAACGAGGAGAGGTGCTATGTTGGACCTTGTTCTCACCGACAACAAGGGGCTGGTGGGGAATGTGAAGCTCAAGGGCAGCCTGGGCTGCAGTGACCACAAAATGGTGGAGTTCAAGATCTTTAGGGCACCGAGGAAGGCGCACAGCAAGCTCACTACCCTGGACGGCAGGAGAGCAGACTTTGGCCTCTTCAGGGATCTGCTTGGTAGAGCACCATGGGACAAAGCCCTGGGGGGAAGAGGGGCCCAAGAAAGCTGGGTAATACTCAAGGATCACCTCCTTGAAGCTCAGGAGCGATGCATCCCAACAAAGAGGAAGTCAGGCAAAAACGCCAGGAGGCCTGTGTGGATGAACAAGGAGCTCCTGGACAAACTCAGACACACAAAGGAAGCCTACAGAGGGTGGAAGCAAGGACAGGTAGCCTGGGAGGAATACAGAGAAGTTGTCCGAGCAGCCAGGGATCAGGTTAGGAAAGCTAAAACCCTGATAGAATTAAATCTGGCCAGGGACATCAAGGGCAACAAAAAAAAGATTCTATAGGTACGACAGGGATAAAAGGAAGATGAGGGAAAATGTGGGCCCTTTCCAGAATGAAACGGGAGACCTGGTTACCCAGGGCACGGAGAAGGCGGAGGTACTCAATGACTTTTTTGCCTCGGTCTTCACCAGCAAGTGCTCAAGCCTCACTGCCCAAGCCGCAGAAGGCAAAGGTGGGGACTGGGAGAATGAAGAGCTGCCCACTGTGGGAGAAGATCAGGTTTGAGACCATCTAAGGCACCTGAAGGTGCACAAGTCCATGGGACCTGATGAGATCCGTCCGCAGGCCCCGAAGGAACTGGCGGATGAAGTTGCTAAGCCACTATCCATCATATTTGAGAAGTCGTGGCAGTCCAGTGAAGTTCCCGCTGACTGGAAAAGGGGAACTATAACCCCCGTTTTCACAAAGGGGAAAAAGGAAGACCCAGGGAACTACAGGCCAGTCAGTCTCACCTCTGTGCCTGGGAAGGTCGTGGAACAGATCCTCCTGGATTTGAGAGGAGGAGGTGATTTGAGACAGCCAACATGGCTTCACCAAGGGCAAGTCCTGCCTGACTAACCTAGTGGCCTTCTATGATGGAGTGACTACATCAGTGGACAAGGGAAGGGCTACAGATGTCATCTATGTGGACCTCTGTAAGGCCTTTGACACGGTCGCCCACAACATCCTTCTCTCTAAACTGGAGAGGTATGGATTTGATGGGTGGACTGTCCGGTGGGTGAGGAATTGGTTGGATGGTCGCATCCAGAGGGTAGTGGTCAACAGCTCAATGTCCAGATGGAGATTGGTGACGAATGGCGTCCCACAGGGGTCCGTACTGGGACCGGTACTGCTTAATATCTTCATCAATGACATAGACAGTGGGATGGAGTGCACCCTCAGGAAGTCTGCAGATGCCACCAAGCTGAGTGGTGCGGTCAACATGCCAGAGGGATGGGATGCCATCCAGAGGGACCTGGACAAGCTGGAGAAGTGGGCCCGTGTGAACCTCATGAGGTTTAACAAGGCCAAGTGCAAGGTCCTGCACCTGGGTCAGGGCAACCCCCAGCATCAATACAGGCTGGGGGATGAAGGGATTGAGAGCAGCCCTGCCGAGAAGGACTTGGGGGTGCTGGTGGGTGAAAAGCTGGGCATGAGCCAGCAATGTGCGCTCGCAGCCTAGAAGGCCAATCGCATCCTGGGCTGCATCCAAAGCAGCGTGGCCAGCAGGTCGAGGGAGGTGATTCTGCCCCTCTACTCTGCTCTGGTGAGACCCCACCTGGAGTACTGCGTCCAGCTCTGGAGCCCTCAGCATAAGAAAGACATGGACCTGTTGGAGCGGGTCCAGAGGAGGGTCACAAAAATGATCAGGGGGCTGGAACACCTCTCCTGTGAAGAAAGGCTGAGAGAGTTGGGGTTGTTCAGCCTAGAGAAGAGAAGGCTTTGGGGAGACCATATTGCAGCCTCTCAGTACTTAAAGGGGGCTTCTGAAAAAGATGGGGGCAAACTTTTTAGCAGGGCCTGTTGCGACAGGACAAGGGGGAATGGCTTTAAACTAAAGGGGGGTAGATTTAGACTAGATATAAGGGAGACATTTTTTACGCTGAGGGTGGTGAAGCATTGGCACAGGTTGCCCAGAGAGGTGGTGGATGCCCCATCCCTGGAAACATTCAGGGTCAGGTTGGCCGGGGCTCTGAGCAACCTGATCTAGTTGAAGATGTCCCTGCCCACGGCAGGGGGGTTGGACTAGATGACCTTTAGAGGTCCCTTCCAACCCACACTATTCTATGATTCTATGAATTCCTCAGATAACAATGATAGCTAATCTCTAACTGAAGTATTGTTATGGCTGCTAAACATTTGAGAGGAAAATACACAATCAGCTTTAAATGTAAAAGAATGTAACGGGAGAGTCACTACATGAGAGTAGCTGTGGGTTCTGACAACAATTTTTTGAAGGTACAATTTTTTGCACTTAAATATTAAAGCCATTAAATATTAATATTTCATGTTTATAGAGCAAGTGGGATGTTCCTGTAACTGGATATAATCCAAGAAATTGTAAACTTGACTAATGTGTTGCTATCATCAGTGTTTAGGTCCCTAATTTTTCTCGTAAGACAAAATAAAGCAAAAGGTAAAAGAAACCGTTGTGCTTGGAAATACTATTTTTGTTTGTTTCTTGATGGTTGCAAATTAAACTTAATTTATAATGTAGTGTTTCGAAATGCTTTGTAGCTTGTTGGTCAGACGGTTTCCTTCGGCACTGCCATAGTAAGGTAGGTAATAAGTGGGGATCATGAGGAGAGTCACATAAAATGTGCGCTCCTGATTTGTACTAAAATGTTAACGTAGATAGGTGAGTGCATGAGGAATGATTCAGGACAAAATCCAGATGCTTCTTGTTTACCTTCTCGAGGCGCTAAAGCAGTATTCTGTCAATGAGCGCTGAGTTTTGTCTGTAGTAATTCTCTTGTGAAGAAAATGAGCATTTACTTGTTTGACATGCATCTTCAATTGGGGTGGAAAACAAGAATCTGGTTGGGTATATTTTTGCCTGAAAATCACTGGAGAAGGGAAATAATGTAACTTCTGTTAACTTATTTTGATCATACGAGGTGCAGTTATTGCTATTTGAATGTTAGAACACTGCTGGGATTGATGAACTTAAAGATATACGTAAAGACATCTGTGGTAGGACTCAGCTTGAAATGAAGACCACTAAATTAGTATGTCTATATACAGCAATTCAACTCACTGGCGACTAGATGTCTACTGTAGAGTGAATTGAAGAATTGAATTGGTCTCCAAACTCCACTGACGATGCTGATGAGATCTCTATTGATTTATAATGAGACTTTAAACATGCTGTCTGGTTGCTTGAAGTTGATGTCTAGTGTCATTTGAGATGCTCTAGAGGTTACTGTCTGGCCTCCAGCTGCTGCACTACAGGAACATGGTTTCTTACAGCTTTGGCCATATCTGTGAGCCCCATCCAGATGTTCCAGGTGCTATAGGACGTCTCAGATGTCAGTGGGAAGCTGTCCTTAGGCAATGCATTGAGCATTACTGTGCCTGAAGACACCCGTTTGTAGTTAACCAGGGCCAGGTGTCTTCATCTTGATCTTGTATCCCATCCCAAGCCTATATTAATGAATAATGTCCATCTTGGTTCAATACGAAGTCAGAATTACCTTTGAATTATGCAACTGGAAAAAATACAAGAAAGAGCACTTTTATTTATTTTTACTCTTTAACTTCTCTTCTGACTTACCGATTTTAATTCATTCACAAAATAAAATATCGTTCTGTTTTAAGTGTAATTCTGAAGCAATTTTTTAATTACTGAATTATTAAAAAAGCTTTAAAGAGGAAGCTGTCACACACACCACCACCCCCCAGAGTGCAGTGTACTATGCTACTGTAGTAGAAAGCTGAACTGATACTTTATGCCTACATTATGAATTAAGAGGTGACGATGTCTACGGAGATTACCATAATTAACATTAAAAGCTGAGAGCTAGCTGTCCCCTGTGCCTAAAGAATACTTGTGGTAACAATATTAGAGAAAAGAATACAAAATAATGAGCTCTGGAACAAAAGTCTTCGATGTATTCTAGTAAAATAATCCTGATTGAAAATACTTAACATCAATAGGAAATTGGCCTTTGATTTCAGTACTTGGGGCTCTAACTGTAAAGTTATCTGGACATTTTATACATTAAATAATGAAAATATTCTAAGCCACATTTTGTGATATATTTATCCCATAAACTAGGACATTTGACCACTTGTTTGAATTTTGTTTTATTATACTGAGCTATAGTCTTAAACTAGTCTAAATTAGAGTCATTGTTTACTTACCAATGGGAATAATCTTTTATGGAATGGTTTAAATATTAATTCTATTTTTGTGTCCCTTGTATATCTTAATTTTTTTCTATATCGCCCTCAACTGGAGCTGTGAAATGCTTCTACTAGTCTCTGCTGTGAAGAAAATGAGTTTCAAACCAGTGTAAGAAGTGACTTTTAAGCATTTTTCTGTTTAAGTTCTTGAAAA
The DNA here is from genome assembly GCF_965638725.1 of Aptenodytes patagonicus. NCBI lineage: Eukaryota > Metazoa > Chordata > Aves > Sphenisciformes > Spheniscidae > Aptenodytes > Aptenodytes patagonicus. Next base: position 77,323,846 of record NC_134951.1, read on the forward strand.
TTAAGATTGAGTGTGAGGGAATAGGAGCAAGAGTGGGAAGACAAACATATTATGAGGTTGTAATTTTATCCATTTTTAAAGTCCTTATGTGTTTACATTTATTTTGGATGTATTCCTTTATTGGGTAACAAATGCATTTTTCTTTCACATTTGTTGCCCATCCAAGCAAAAAGTTTCTCCTTTCATGAACTCCCCACACTGCACCCTTCCTAACAATGGCTAAAAACTTGAAAACCAATTCTGCTTTTCCAAGTTTTGTGATTTTGCATGGGCGGGATGGCATCTGGCTGGGATAACCTAAGCCAGGCTCTCGGAGAGTTAGCTACAAATCTCAGTCCCATGAATTGTGCACAGGAATATAGTTAGGATGTGCCAGCGGTGCGGTCACGAACTGTGGTACCGTTGTAATACTGTGGATGAACTGGATCGAGGGAACTCGCTTTTCAGTCATTTTGTTTTTCTGTTAGCAAGTAGCTGTTGTCAGCACAGCTCTGGTTCCCTCGCCGTGACCTACCGCCTGAGCACTAGAAAGAAGCTTGAAATGGGAACTCCTGGATCTCAGCTACTCATTTCTAATAGCGTATCTTGTATGACGTGCTATAGTAACAAGCAAAATCTGGCATTAGAATGGGCGATGTAAATTTTGCCAGAAGAAAAAATCACAGAGCTTTTAGATTAAAGATTTTTGCATGACTATCATCAGTGTTTGAATTCCCAGTTATTACTTCTATTACAGTGTCTGGTCTGTTAAATCTAATGAATGGTGACTAGCCAGCGTGCTGCCAGGTTTGTTGTGTACTGCAGTGGCTGAGGGACACAAAATATCGTCTAGACATTGGGATGGCACTGCTGAAGTAATGGCTGATGAATGGTAAATTATCTCTGTAAATATGATAAAGTTGGGAGAGGGAATGATTTTGGCAGCAAACGGGACTGAAAACTAGCAAACTTGTGAACTATTAATATTTTTATGTCAGCGATTTTTCAAATGGCAGGCATCATTAATATTCACTGGCTTTTCTGAGTGTTTTCTCCTCTTTCTATAAAACCACAATGTATGTTGTCAGCATTATTGATAAATTAATAATTTTGAACAGTTCATATATATAGTCTAAACAGCATAACATTTTATAAGTGATTTAATGTGGAATTTTACAGTGCTTTAGGTTATAGAGCAATTAGAATAATTCTTGATAGCAAATAAGGGAAAATCACACTGATATGTGGATTTCACTTTTGATGAAAACCAATATATTCCTAATGAAGCACGGAATATTTTAGCCATTCAGAAATTACCGAATCCCCCAGAGTAATGCCTAGCACTCATCTGTACTAGAAAGAAATGGCTTCCCCGGCACCTTCACTATGTCTTGTTTGCCTTTGTTACACTCCTCATGAGGGAAAGCAGGGTTGTGAAGTTCTTTCCATTACTTATCCCTGCAAAGAAAGATAAAGGAAAATCTTCTGGATGTTACGCATCTGAATTCCACCCCCCCCCGCCCCCAATCACAGTCTGAGTCATACTCGGAAGTAATGTCAAAGCCCTTCAAACTGCTATGTGGCTTAGCCAAGGAAGAACCGGTTGGCTTCCCTAAACTTTGATGGCTAGGGAAGTGGTATGGATATGCATTAGCTTCCGGATAATATTGCTAAAACCCCTAAACAGTATTGACCCCCAGGCAAAAAAGAGCTTTTGCAGCAGCAAAGCTCTTAATGTACTTTCAGAAATTAATATCATTTTGTCTGCCGCTGGGCTGGGCTGGCTTTGTGAGCTCTGTGCAGTGCCACTGCCAGACTGTCAGCGTGTGCATGCCAGCAGGAGGAGGAATGGGACCACGGCAAGAGTCCTGGTGCTTGTAACACCACATCGGCACAAAGCTCTGCGGGGCGGCAATTATTAGATGTGTCGTTCCTCTGGAAACCAGATAATTTATATGTATAAATTGAGCATGGCTCAACGTGCTTCTCGTCAGCTCGGTGAATTTGGCCAATCTAAAAATTTTTTAAAAATAATTTAAAAAACCTGGTAGGGAGTCCATAGCTGAGTTGGACCGAGTGTTGTGAGATGGCAGAGGGAGAGAAAACTGCAAAGACCAGCTGCTGCTTCGTGGAAGCAACTGGCTTTTATTCACATACCAGGAGCTTGTGGCTTGCAAGGTGCTTTAGAAGAAAACCTGAAATAAGGGTTCAACTCAAAAGAGCTAGTAATTTAGCCAAGTAATTTCTAAACAGGGAGTAGGCAACAGGACACAACAAGCTAAAGGGGAGCTTAGCATGCTGTCTGGATAGTCATGTGAGTTTTATCCGGACTTTTTTCTGAATTTTTCTTTAGCATTCTGCCATTCATATGTGGCATGTGGAACAGGCATTTGATTGAGAATTATTTATTTAGAGGGGTGATTGTTCAGGAATAACTATTTCATTAATAAAATGGCAGCCAGCAGAGATTGGCTGTTTATGGCAAGATGAACGCCTTTCATCACCTGGCTGGTAATGGGTAATATTTGCTTAAAACCACTGTTGCTCTTTAAAATAGATCTTTTCATAGGTGTGTCGCTGCGCAAAATAATTTCCTTACTTCTTAAGGAAAACTTACAGTTCTCTGTCATTCTGGGAACAAAAACCAGAAGGAAGACTGGGAACCCTCCATGAAAAAACCTTGAGGAGTAAACATACTTATTTGTTCTGTTTTTCTCTGTGGGATATAACAGACAAATGTGGATAGTCTAGTAAATATGAATTTTATGTGGGGTATCACTGTTAGGGAGCAAAAACTATTGTTGCTTCTAATTTCTCTTTCCGTTTTACTGTGCCTCCCTGTCCCTTATCTATATTTCTTCTGGAGGTCTTCAGCCTTTTTTTCTGCCTCTCTACTCTTTAACATTCAGGCTGTCAGTGAGATAGTAAAGTTCTGTTTCCATTGGAAAGCAATTTGCTGGCATTGCCGGCTGTGAACAAAATTGACTAAGATTGTGAAATCCTGGGCAATTTAGCTCACAGCCGGGATGACGGGGAAGGGGCAGCATCGCTCTTTCACCAAAGATGATGTTCCAGTTGTCTCGCAGATACTTATTTCTTGTTTGCTTTTACATGCATTTATTAGGTGCCCTGTAATCACTGGCATTTCTTAATATAGTTTATCTAAAGATAGCAAAAGCTCTTTTTCAAAAGCAGAGATTGTGTATTCAACCTTATTGCTATTTAGCGTACCAGGAGGGAGCGAATTCAGATATTTGGTTGTTATCAGAAGAACTTCGCTAAGAAAACTCCAAAATTTACAACTGGTGAAACTGTTGAACCAGGGACTTGTGTTTGTAGTGTAGACCCACTCTGCCTACCCTTCCTGTGGTTTTTCGCAGGCACAACTCCTAGGGCAGGTTAGGCCAGCCAGCCTGCAGCTGACTTACCAAAAAAAAAAAAAAAGCCTCAAAATGAGAGAGTTTTCAGTCCCCAAATGTGAAAGGTGGCACCATCAGATAGTTTATTACTGCCAGCTGGTTTGGTGTTTGCTTGCTCAGTGTATACACTATTTCTGAAACAGGTAACCTGTAAGTCAGAAAATCTGAAATAATACTGCATAGTTGTTTCAACTCAAATGAAATGGGGAAAGTGGTAGAAAGTACTTCATTTAAAATTGCAGCAAGCTGAAGCTGGTAAGTTATGAATTCTACCTCTATTTTCAATAATTTTTATAAATGCTGAGAGATATAAATGCAAGGTTTCATGCTGAAATGCTCTAGATATTTACAAGATAATTTAAAAAGGTTCCCCCATATAAAAATATGGAGAATCCTATTTAAAGGATAAAAAATTATTTATTAGAAAGGAAACTTGAATGTAGCTCTAGTCTCTTTGAAGTTTGTCTCAGAAATATAAGTATTTTATCTCTCAAGAGAAAATATCATCAAATTTCTGCTGTATTTTCCCCTATATAATTTTCTCTCTGCAAGAAAAAACAAAAAACAATGAAATGAACTGTGTTTGTCTTCCCCGGGGAACATATTAAGAGGCTGAACGGAAAATCTCATTCCCTCCTTTAATGCTTGTACTTTGGGAAATTTAATTTCAGGGAGTCAGGTACATAATCCCTGCTATTGTTCAGAAGGTTAATGTATGTCCTCTTGTGAACTATGATAAAAATTGAGTCAAATGTCATGGACGTTGCCAAGTTATAAGAAATATGGATTTCCTCTTTATTGGTTCAATAGGCAGCATGGGTTGTAAGTTTAAACAAAGTGTCTTTTTTCTTTGATGTGAGAAACCTAATACTAGAAAAGATGATTTTAAGCATGCAAGAAGAGGAAAAAGGGGAAATATGCATTTCAGTTTTAATACAGAGACAAGAAAATGTAGAATATAAATAAGGTCAACTAAAGTAGAATTTTCCTTCCTTTCCCTTTCCCTTTCCCTTTCCCTTTCCCTTTCCCTTTCCCTTTCCCTTTCCCTTTCCCTTTCCCTTTCCCTTTCCCCTTCCCTTTCCCTTTCCCCTTCCCTACCTACCTATAATTTAAAGTAATAGAGTGAAGAGCAGCAGGAATAGGAAGGTAGCATTCATATGGAAAGTCCGTTCATCAGCCGTGGGACAGCAGCAGGACTCTCCATGGCTCTGTCTTTCAGTTCAGGGGCTGGATGCTAGGCGCTAGTATGTATGTGTGGATGTTGGTGGGCTTCTAGAATCTTTTTTTTAAATTATTTTTTTAGTTTCTCTAGCTTCTCCAGGACTGCCTTTTCAAAACTCTTCAGAACAGTTATATCCAGTGCCTTCACTTTCCCAAGGTGAAAGTCTGATGAGGAGGATATGCAACAACCCTAATAAAATAATTTCTTTAGCATTCCTTCTTTCTGCAGTCCGGCTGCCAGCTTGAAGGGTTGGCCGTGTGCAGACCATTCCTAACCACAGCATTAACTGCTGCTTTCACTGCAGAAGACTGAATCGCTCAGCTTCCTGTAATACTGAATTGCTTCGATCTGGTGAGATGAAAGAAGGAAAAAGCTTCTCAAATATATTTGCGGTCTAGGTAATAAGGGTATCCGGTATGAGTAATGTTTTACAAATTTACACAGTCAAGCTTCAGCTGAGAATGTAAACACATTTACATAAACTTTAGTAACAGTAGATCACTTTAATACATTTGTTCAAATGCCTGCAATTTCAATTTCCAAGCAGGTGAAATGATATTGCTAGGAAAAGAAAGAAATCTGGAAAAAAAAAAGGCAGTTTAAGAAAATAGACTACCCTTGGTAATTCTTGTCAATCTTTGGGCTCCAGTAAAACCCGCAGCATTGCTTGTTCGTAGAATTTAAGTCAAATGATTTTTTTCCCTTTTGACATCCAAGACTTCTTCAAGAGATCCCACTATATTTGCAGCTTTGTGTTAAGAAGACTTACACAGGTCCTTCTGGGGCCCCTCAGTAGCTCCGTTACAGTCTCAGCCTCAACCTTTGAGGTTGGCAACTCATCCACCAGGGTTATTAATTTTATGTTTATAATCTAGTAACCAGGTATGTTAGCTAAAATGAAGTTTTCTGACAATTTTATTATGGTAGCACCATGCAGCTGTTGTCCCTTTGATTTGACTTTGTTGTGGGAACACATTCTTTTAGATATTTATGTAGCTGACTGTGGTGGTGCATTGATTCAGTTTTTCCTCGATATTTCTAAGATGTTGTCCCCCAGCCTGTGCCACTCTAGAATGTGTCTGTCCCTCTTTAATACAAATGAACTGATGTGGGCTTAGAAATTCTGGATAAGTATCTTAACTGGAATGAACACAGATACAGAGCCCGTCAAGACTGTTGTATTTTGATGGTACCACAAGGGATGGATGTGCTTCTTCCTCTGACTGTTGCAGTTCTGAGGGGATTCCAGTATTCTGTATGTGTGCGTATGCTGCCATGTGGATCACAAGGCCACCTTTCAATAAACTGTGCTTTGCAGTTGTGTAATTTTCATGAATATGTGCTTGTTTCTGAAGCATTGGAAAACATTTCCATTGGATCTGAAATGCTGCATTTTGAAAAGTGGATTTATCTTTTATTATTTTCACAGTCTAGATTTCTAAGCAGCTGCTAATAAGTAAACTCTGAAAGAAGACAAAAGATATTTTTACCAACGATTCCTGAAATTTCTCAGGCACTAATTTAAAGTTCAACTGTAGCGGTTTAAGTCAATGTTGTTAAGATGCTTTAATTTAAAGGTGCCAGCAGTGGCATCATTCCCATTGCTAAGCATTAATGTTAGAAATTCTCATTCCTACTGCCAAGAGATTCATGGCTCATTACGATCTGGCTTAGTTTAGCAGCCTGTTGTTCTTGTGTTTCCGAGTATTTGTTCTAATTCAAAACAAATGGGAATGTTGGCAACCTAGCGGAGACATATGTAGGAAGTAACCATTGGCAACCATGGTTGCATGAGACAAGAATCTGTAATTGGAGCATTTAAGTATTAATCCTCACAAGCCAATGGAGGAGTCCTTTCCACGTTGTTCAGTGCAAGCCTTGGAACCTGATTCTCTTCTTGGGCTGTATTTTTGTAACTGGCACATCGTTTGCTTCAGATAATGTTTATACAAATGGCAGTACAAGAAGAGTGATTCCCTACAAAGGCAAATCCTGCTTCTGCTGCATGCAGTGTGCTCCTTAGGCATCAGTAGAAACCTTACGTGTACATTGGAAAATAAAGTCTGATTAAGTCCTATAAGGCTAGATCTGGACACCGTGTCCTACAAGGTGCTGGTGTGCTTATGAATGATTACTTTCTTATCTTCACAGTAGAAATACGCAGTGAAATATGACATAAGATATTTCACTTTGAATACAGGGAGGATAAAATTTTATCTTCCACAATTTAGTTTTGGCCATGTACATAAGTCTTATGTGACCAAGTTATTTTAGATCATATCTGGAGTAGAGATAAAATAGATTATAAAAAATGTATAAGATATAAATTCATTGGCTTTAAGCTTTTTAGTGGAGTGAGGTGAATGAGAGGGGAGAAGAGTTTATAGTATGTTTTTTTCCCTGTATAGATTCAAATGTACTGCAAGCTTAACGAGAGCAATTCCATTGAATTTATTGGAGCATGCGCACTTATTCTAGAGACAAAATTAGATAAATTTGATCTGTTATTGTGTCAGAAGAACAAAGATGGTTTACAATCCCTTTTGCACTTCCATTTCCCAAGGGGGGACAAGTCTGGAACATGTTCTAGTCCTGGCATGGAAGAGATCAGCTGTATCAGGCTGGTTTATCTGATCTATCAGTAATTGACCTTTGAGGTAATGGTGCAATCCCTGTTAATGAGGATACACTGCCTCTTCTGTGTTGCCTTCTTCACATGGAACTTTGTGGTCAGGAGATATCCCACAAAAAGAATCCCCAAGGTTTCTTGTTAGGTGAACTTTACATCCTCTTTGCATCACGGGAGGAATGGGAATAGCAAATTTCGTTTTGGAAACCCATTTAAAATATAAAATAATGTAACATTCTTTTTTGTTTCTGTGTCAGGGGTTCCCTGACATAAGATATGCCTTCATCACAAACTGCAGTGAAAAGCAGAGATACCTGAGCTAACTTGGAATGAATGAGTGCATTTTCCACAGGCTGTGTAGCTTTTATGACACTGGAGTTGGAGCAAAATAAATTGGCTTGCAAGGAACTCTGTGCTACCATAGCTCGACTACTTCTGGTGTCTGAGATAGACAGCATAGTTAAATGAAGACTGAGAAAGAAGATATATTACTATTTGTAAAAGACATTCAGGAATTAGTACAAAGGAGGAAGAAGAATTATTGAAATTGAACCTGCTTTAAGATCAAATGGTTATTAATTGCTTCTGAGTGAATTTAGAGTGTAAATTAGAACAAGGTTTCTGACATCAAAGGAATGATGTCTGAATTCTGGCATGACCTTTCAAATAGGGCAGGGAGGACAAGGAACCTAAATTATTTCAAGATGGAGCTTGATAAATTAATACAGGTAGTGATCCCAGAGATGGAAATTAAAGTTTGTGATTATGGTATCATAGATCATAGGCTCAAAGAGACCTCAAAAAGCATCCAGTCCATTTCCTTGCTCTAACTTAGTCTCAACTACATTTAAATTATTCCAGGTTTATCCAGCCTGTCTTAAATATGATCTCATCTCAGTGATGAGATTCTACAGCCCTGTTACTCTTCCATTCAATTACCTCACTATTCCTACCATTGAAAAGCTTTTCTAATCTCAACTTAAGTCTTCCTAGCGCAATTTAAGTTAATTTCTTCTTGTCCTCTCCACAGCAGACTCAGCAGACTTGGAGTACAAATTAGTATCCTGCCCCTTTATAGGCATCTCTTACGTGCTTGGAAACTCCTATCCTTTTTCCCAGAATCACAGAGTGATTGAGGTTGGAACATCTCAGTATTTTCATTTTGATATTAACCTTCGGTTCGTTCAGTCTTCTCTGAAAACTTGTCTTCTAGACCTCTGATTTTTCTGGTACTCTCTGCTGGGCTGTCCAGCTGTTCCTCTTCCTTCTTCCCATTCCTCCTGATGATGGTCTACCAGTACCGAATACAATAGAAGGATTATTTTGTGACTGCCAGGCATAGTGCTACTGCTTATTTATCCAAGTATTATTATTATTTTTGCAGTGTGGGATGTGGTTTACTTCCCAGGTCGAGGTGTTTTCATCAAATATGTTCCCTGCTGTGGCAGGGTATAGGATGTTAGAAATGCCCTTGATCTCTGCAGCTGTCCTTGAGTTGTTTTTGTGAGTTTCTTCTAATAAAGCTCTTATGCTCCTTGTAAGGAAATGTTTGGGGTTGCTGTGGAAGGGGAAAATGGGCCATAAACAGAAAGCTTTGTGGATCCATCTAGACTAAACTTATCTTACATGATTGACTTTTTACATGATTTTACTCACGTGGATCCTTCTTATCCTGTATCCCTGGTGCATTCAAAGCTAGGACAATCCATAAAGTAGATGTAGCCTACAGGCCTCCCCAGAGTCAGAATCCACTAGGAGGTTATGAATGAGGAGGAGAGCTGCGCTGTGCTTAGGCATTAGCAGGGTTGCTCCTTGTCTCACAACCTGAAGAGTGCACCATACCACCTGCTGTAAATGCAGGTTGGTGGGTGACGAGGGGACAAGCAAGCCCTTTTGTGCCATCAAGCTGATGCTACAGAAATCTCCTCCTACGACAGCAGAACTTGAGGGCACTGTACCACTGGAACTGCTTTGTAGCTGAATATCTGGGTAACCTTCTGTTTCGGTTACTGGTTTGATATTATTCTTACCTGATTTCATTTTAGCGCATTGTCAGCTTGAGGTCAAATCTTAATGGCTTATTTGCTCTGCATATCAGCAAATGAGGTAGTTTAATACCACATTCATGCATAAATTTGTGAACATGGAATAAATAAGATACTATTAAGCATAACACTCGGAACTGAAGGGCTTGAGAAAGTTTGCATATTGCTAAGCTGACAAAGTGTTTTTCTAAAGTGATAAAAGCAGGTGTTTCTTTTTAGTTGCCAAGTCTGCTCCCATGTGAGAGGCTAGATAAGTAGTCCAAATTACGTCTAAGAAGAAGATTTGCCAGAGCTTAATTACTTTTCATCACAGTGCCAAATAATAACAAGAAAAACAAGAAGAAAAAAAACACCTTGGAACTACATTGTAGTCTATTTAGTTCTCCTCATTTAAAGCCCTGATGTGGAATTCTTAACTTCACAATAAACTGCACTCTTTCAGTGGTAAAGCAGAACAAATTTGTAAGCAATGACTTGTGCTCCTTCTACTTTTGGCATTTAGGTAAAAGCAATTTTTCGTTCAAAAATATAAGTAGGTTTTACAAGGTCTGCAGCTGTGTCATTTCAGTAGGGTATAGTTTTAGCATTAATCAACGCTTTTCTGTGATGACTTCTGCTAAGGTTATGGCCATTTAATCCATCTTTATTGATGAGTGATCTTATTAAGCCTGGCTATTAGATCTTGGTGTTCTGTGAGTTAGGCCATAGTATCATCAAACCTTGCTCTCCTGCTCTGGCCTGTAGTGCTTGTCTGCGTGCCGGGCAATTGAGTGCATCAGACTGTGTTCAGTCAATCCTACTTAAGTCAAGCCTCTCATCACAAAGCCTCTGTCAGCTTGTCTTCTGCAAGGAGACTTTATCAGTAAGTCAGAAGGAGAAGGGATTAAGACCACAGCCATTTACCCACCTGCCCTGTGCAATGTACAATGAAATGTCAGTGTCGTAACCTCTCAGTTCTACATTATTATTTCATTGGTAAGGAGGCATTTTGCTGAGAGATCTCTCTGTCCTTTATTTAAAGAGAATGTAATGAAACCAGAATTCTTGTACAAGACCAAACCAGGGAGTCCTCTGTTTTGATATCTGCCTATGTTGTCAGTGTTTTAGAGGAAGATGCAAGAATAAAAAAAAAGATTAAAAAAAAATCTGCCATTTTCCTCATCTCTTAGTAGTTGCTTTATAGGTGAAACTATATGGAAGTTGAGATTCTTTACCTCTTTTATGTAGATAGGGCCAGTTGATTTGCCCCTCCCATATATTTTATCTTTAAGCAGCCATCCAATTCCCTCTTAAATATGCTAAATTCTTAGTCCGCCCTCATATGGAAGTATTTTCACAAGAAATAGCTGGCATCTCCTGTATTTTGAATGTTTTCATTTTTCTGTATCTTTTTTGATACAATAAAATAGTTAATAGAAAGTTCAAAGTTGGAGTGCATAGAATGGGATCACTGATTTTTAGAAGGTTACTAGAATTTTTCTGTTATTTTCAGTTCACTTGTACAGGCTAATATTACCACTTTGACCTCTCTATAAAGCAACACTTTCAGCAAGCATCAATGCAAGCATGTACTGTTTCCCTTTCTAATTGATTATAGTTAACTTAAAACCCAGTGATGTGTGTGAGTGGCTGAGATTATTTATTCCAAGACGTATTACTGAGATGCATTCGTCAACTGTGAATTTCATCTGCTCCTTTGCTGCATATTCATTTAGTTTTGTTTGATACCATTGGCGGTTGTAACTAATAAAATCTTAAATAATTCTGTTTTGGGCAGATTTTACTCTGTCCTTGAGTAGGCTCATCTCTTGTGAGAGATCTTAACTTGCAAACAGAATTCCGTGTTGAATATAGGTAAACAGTGTCATGCTGTAAAAGGACAGTCAGGGAACTATAAAAAGGGATATTTTCTTTGAGGCACAAGAAGTAACTAATCTTCAGTTCTGCACAGAAATGGTGAGACCTCTTTCCAGTACTGAGCATAACAACTTAAGAAAGGTGTTGACCAGCTGGAGAGTCCAAAGGCAAATAAGAATCATCAAATGCTTTGAATATATTACAAGCAAGTGTGTGTGTGTGAAGAATACAAGGCTCTGTGTGTGTGTGTGTGTTAGTAATTTTCAGATAGGTAAATGGATTTTGCAGAGTGGAAAGGAATAGTCTGTTCTTTGTGTCCATTGTGGAGACAAGAAGGAGTCACTGTGACCTGCAACTGCGCTATTCATGTTGGACATTAGGAAAATATTTCTGAAGGCGAGGATAGTCATCAGTGTGCTTTCTATACATCAAGCAATATTTGAACGTGTCTGGATCTTCCACTGGAGAGCAGAATTTGGTCGCTTGAAAATCTTTGTCTGCTTGTAAATGCATTTCAGGTCATTAGATAGCAATCTAAGTAATGTTTCTAGATTGCTCTGACGAAGGTGCAGGAGCATCATCTGATTTCTAGCAAGTGCTCTTAGTATTTTCACTGTCACAGGTTCAGGAGAAAAGAATAAGGAAGGCCCAGAAGAGGCATGCATGTACCTAAGAATAAGCTGCTATATGTTGTTAAAAGGATGCCAATGGCAAAAGAAGGAGCACATGAAAGATGATAGTTCTGGGTCATCATAATCCAGTGGTATCACCATTTAAAATGATGTGCCTTGTCACAAGGCAGAGGGTAGAGAAAAGATGAAAGAGCATCTCAGCTACAGCTGGTAGGATTTGCTATATTCTCATTTTGAATATGCCCAAAGCAATACTCTCGGAAATCTCTTTTGTGTCAAATGGGAGAGAGGGAAAGAGAGGTAGGAATTTTTTGCTGCCATCCCTCTGTCTCCCTTTATTTCTCATCAGACATTTGGTCTTTGAACTAGTTTATATTTGGTTAAAAGTAGAAAGTTTCTATGCAAGCTTTTGGTTCAGACAGATCATCATTTTCCATTAAAAATCCACCTTATCAAAAAATTCTGAAGCAGTTCCTACTGGTTCCAGTGCCATCGGGGAAGAAATAGGAATGCACTGTAACTGGAAGCAGTCTCCAGTAGCTACAGTGCTGCAAGAACATCTCTAACTGAGTTGTACTTCAGGCCTACATTCCCCTTGGGCTGCTTGCTTGTAGCGGTGTCAGGGTAATAGCACCACATCAGTACAACAAAACACTCCGTATGCATACAAGCATCACAAAATGCTGGGGGTAAATTGACTGAATTATATATGTTGCTCTTATGGGAATGCAAAATAAGTTTTGCTGCAAGTTACATGTAGCTGTAGCTGCATGCTACACCTTTAGGAAATAAAAGCCTTAAGGGATGACACAGCCAATTTAATCATTATTTTGTTTGTTGTTTCAGCTGAATTGCTCTGTCTTGTTATATGTATATATTAGCGCTCATCTTGCTATCATCAGATGCTTAGTGGGAATCTAGGGAAGTCTAATGCAGACAACTGAAGTGAATTGCAAGCTTTAACATCAGGCTACATCTTGACCTGGTGCTGAAGGATGGATCCATCACTTTTCATTTAAAATAATACGCTAGACCTTGGTCAAAAATATTACCGATATAAACAAATGGCATGGTTGATGGATCACTCTGTTGCCAATAACCAATGAAAAATACCTTAGTATTTTTCCTTAGTTTGGCAAAGTTCTCTTTCTTGATTAAAGCTGGCAACTACAGGGATAAAAGGACATCTGAAATAATGTACCTGATGGATAGATGTTCGATGAAATGTGTTCCCCAAAGGCTTGAACCCTACCCTTTTCTGTGAGAACTGTGACTCCTTAGAAGGCTTGACTGATTTTAGGAGAGATTGTAAGGTGCCTGCTCCTGGTACACTGATGATTGAACAGACCTGGAAACAGGACCTGAGTCCTCCCCGTTTACAGCTCAGCATTTTAAGGAAATTTGAGTTTGGTGCCCATTTGTCTTAAACCATTACCAACAAAAGTAACACAGGAGCTGCTTAAGAAGCAGTGTAGACATCTGTGTCATGGAGGAGGAGTTGACAGCCCGATGCAGTAACCGGATATCATAGAATCATAGAAGAGTTTGGGTTGGAAGGGACCTCTAAAGGTCATCTAGTCCAACCCCCCTGCCGTGGGCAGGGACATCTTCAACTAGATCAGGTTGCTCAGAGCCCTGGCCAACCTGACCCTGAAGGTTTCCAGGGATGGGGCATCCACCACCTCTCTGGGCAACCTGTGCCAGTGTTTCACCAAACACTGTATCTTCCTGTAGGGCAGGTCACCCTCCCTGTGAATCAGATCCCTACAGCTACAGTTGCTGGGTTGGTTCTGTACTATCTGTGGAGGTCTAAGGTTGAAAGGTACAGTGCGTCACTCTTTGGGAACATTTCCTCTAGCCTGCGTATTACAATATGCACCATCAAAAAAAAAGTATCAGAGTGCTAATCTTTCATTGCCTCAGACTCATTTACTCCTTAAGGATGGGAAGACTATTTGCATATGTATTGATTAAATGGAATGCATTTGTTGTTTCAGATGCATTCATAGTGAATTGTTATAGTTTAATCTAGGCTGTGCAGGGTCCTGGGGGGAAGCAACCAAGTGCAATATATACCTGCATCATTAAAAATAAATTAAGTGTGATGACAGCTGGAAAATAACCATACAAGTGATTTCAGGGTGTTCCATATTTATTCCCTGGTAATGATAAATCGTTGTTGATTTTCTCAGTTTACAAGTCAAAAGGCAGGTTTTTAACACGTCAGCCTTCAGTCTGGGCTCTGTAAGTCAAGTAAATTGAGCAGACGCCTGCCTAACATTTAGTCCTTGTTACCACAAATTCAAGCTTCTCACGTTCATTCATTCATTTAATCCCCCAAAGTCCCCTTGAGGTAGGTAAATATTATCTCCATATTACTGATGGAGAACTGAAGTGTAGGGCAGGCTGAAAGTAACTTCACAGAAAGTAGCTTTAAAGAAAGGGCTCTGAGACAATCTACAAGTCTTAATCTCAGAAGTTAACTGAATATTTTTGATGTTACTTTAGGTGATTTCTTCATTGATAAAGTATCTCTGACCGAATTGATCGTGTCTTCTGGGACCACGCATGGTTTGTTATCCTTAGTAACATAGGGAGTTAACATGTACTGTGATAAAGTGTCATTTTTATATTAAAACAGAATTCTAAGTAGAATTTTGTTAAAACACTGTCCTGTTGTGACTTTTGGGGAATATGAAAGGGGTTAACGGCTGAAAAGATTACAGGTTTATCGATCACACATAATCCCTAAATGTTTTTTGAACTGTATGTAGGGATCACTTAATGTGCTGCTGGAAAACAACCATGTGAGCTGGAAAGCAGCAGCTGTCGGACAGCTCAGAGCACTATTACATGACAATTGAGGGGGGAAAGTAAAAGAGGTCTCTTTCCCATGCCAAATACTCTTGTGGCTAACATCTAGTTACCTACTGAAGTGCAGTGGCAACTTAAAGAAGAAAGGCCACACTGGAAAAGGAAAACTAAAAGTTATATTATTAAGGAAAGAGATGTAAAAATGAAATTACCACTTTCTTGCTTTGTTTAATATGTACGTTTCCCTGGTCCTCAGCGTAATTAAGCCCTCAGTAGGGCTATCAAAAATCTCTCTATAAAACAGAGCTGCTGAACTCTTCATCAGTTTCTGTGCTCACATGTACACTGACCCTTTCATTCTTTCCTTCTGATGTAAGACAAAGTCAAGATATAAACCAGATAAAGCCAAACGGGAATATAGGTCCTATGCAGTAGGATTATCCCAGGATTTTTACATAAATTGGCCGATAGGACAGCTGTGCTGTACTGTTTTCTGCATGGACTGTTTTCCTGGTAAAAGAGCGGTTAAGCCTTGTCCAACAAGACCAAGACTTTACAGTCATTTGGAGGTGGGTAAATAAGGGGCTTGAAGACCAAGGTTAAGGCTGCATCTTGATCCTCTCAAAGGCTAAACTCCAGGACCTGATCAGAAAAATAATTCACAAGAATTCGCTGTCCTAAATACATTGTTTTGGTCATTCTCTGAATGCCATCACTAGTTTGGTTAATTATAGGGAAAAACAGTGATAAAAACTTGGTAAACCCATCAGATTCTTTGGTAAATGCAATTGTTATTGTGAAATACAGGAGGTCTTGTCATGGACAAGACCCTTTAGGCTACAAAAACAGAATAAACAAATGGTATATATCCCAGTGGTCTTGCAGATAACGCAGCTGTGATGTTCGCCCACTAAATAATCATTGGGGGAAAAAACATAAAGCATTGGTTTATCTGTAAGCAAGAGTACTACCCAAAATTTTATTTATCTCAGGAACGCTTTAGTCAATCCTGATTCCACCAAATGCTAGAAAACACACTTTTGCTCTCCCGTCAAGGTAACTTACTGTATTAGATGTTTCCCAAAATATCAAGAGAACTACATATGTATGAGTCTCCAGGAAAGCCTTTGAAGGAAGGATGCTAACGTTCTTATTCTTGAAAGAATATCCTCATATTGTCACCAGGTATTAGTGATATTGCCATTTTTCTTTCCCTGCTATGGAGTTTTGTGGGCATTGCTCATCTCCAGCCACTCACCAGTGTCTGTTAGGGCACTTTAACTTACATCCGCCACCTTGAAAAGCTCTAATCATTGCGGTGGGTCCCTGTGGCAGAAGCCTGACAGCAGTCACTCCTTCAGGTTAGGCTGGGGTTTGCTGTGGGGCTGGCACGTGGGAAGTGGGGCAGCGAAGCAGTTGTTGCAGTGGGCCTTCGCTAATCCCTCTGGTCAGTGGGAACGCTCTAGCTGGTTATGCTGAATTTTGGGCAATTTTGTGAAGCTCCCTTCCTGTGCCAGCATGTGGGATTGTGCCTTGAACATAATGGTAATACACAATTGTTGCGCTTTATTGGATTTCCTTCAGGTTGCCATGGAGTCCACTGGGTATTGATATTTCTTAATAAATTAACTGAATTTAATTTGTAGCTTAAGAAGTCCAGAGCCTGTGTATTAGAAGTTCTTTCTTTCCATGTCTTCTCTCCTTTAGAAAGGTAGTATTTAGGAGTGTGAGAAAAGTGACAAAGGAAATTACTTCAAGGTGTAAATCTTAATTTCTGAAATTTTGGTTTTCCCGCCGAAACCAGGACAGCTTGCTTGCTGCTTAGGAACAAATGCATTTTCTATTAGCAGAGGGAAATACTCTCACCGCATTCTAGACCTGAACATCGATGTGAAACAACAACTAAGTCAAACCTCTTCAGATGATCTCACTGTTGAAACATGGTTGAAATGGTTATTTGCTATGTAATATATTTGTCTAAATTGGACTCAGTTACCATATACTGAGATCAAGTGCGTTGTCTCACTGAAACAGGGGCTGTTAAGGCTAAAGACTGTGTTTGTGTAGCTGGTACGTAACTCACCGTGGCTGCAGCTGAAATACAGGAAACAATAATAATAAGTGCTTCCTGGATTTGAATTTTTCTTTTTGACAATCTTTCAGTAGTAACATAGCAGGATTTAATCATTGTCAATTACAGGTCTTAATTAAATGCTAGTAAGCACTTATTACTATGATAGTGGAATGGAAATAGCTACCTGATGATTTAAGGGCTGTTTATAGGAGTAACTGCTCCTGAATAAATATAAAACTTTTCTTATTTGTCTCTGAGATTAAAATTGGAAAAGACCATAAGAAATGCATGGCAGACATTTTATTTTTGAGGATCTTGCTTTTGTTGTAGATTGGCTTCACTTTTCTGCAGTTAATAATATTTGCAACGTTGTATGTTCAACTGCAGGAATATTTTGTGTAGTTTGTGGATTGCATGTTCAAAACAGAAGTTTATGCAAACAAAAAAAATTAAAGTAGAACACTAAAAATTTGTGCATGTAAATAATCCATTGAAGATAGATACCATCAGTTTAATTGCATGTGCAGATTAAAAATCCTCATTTGAAAACAAGTCTTTTAATATTCAGTTTATATTTATGTCAAAATCTGTCGAGATATACAATAGCTTTATGATAATTAACAATGGGAAAACCATAGAAGTCTTGAAGTTTGATTTAGATAAGTACCAGAAATATGGATGTTTATCCATCCTACACACGTCTCTCGAGTTTTCTTGCAAAATTTCTGGCTCTTCAGGTCTTGAGGGAAGCTAGACATGTATTGTAATTCTCCATTTGGTTCCCACTAGACCCCACAAGAGCAAAGAAGAAAAATACTCATTAATTTTTGAGTTTCCTCACAGAAGGGTAGTTTAAGTTGGGTTTTTTTTTCTGTCTACTTTCCTCATTATAGTGGTAGCTACGAAGCTGGAAGAGTTCTATGCATTTGACTTATTACTAAAGTAATTCAGATCTGGATCATATGAATCTTTTAGGTCTCTTTTTTTGGTGCAAATTGCATGAATCTTCAGAGTTTTCTTATTCTAATCTGTGATGTTAGTAAGTTTCCACTGCAAGCTTAATGATGGATGCCTTGGAGACCTGTGCTACTAATTATGCTCTGAATTTTTTCTCAGACCGTCTGGCTCTTTGTGGTAGGTTAGGAACCTGATCCCCAACGTCAAACATTACCAACTCAACTGTAATGAAATAAGAAGCTGCTTACTGCATGACATGAAAAGCCTGCGCTTAGCAGTGGTTGTGTGATGATGCTAAGCAGGTTTGGAGCTGGAATGCTGCTGAACTTGGCAGTTTCTTTGTTAAGATATTTTAATCAATACCGCTGCAATGTTTTCTCAATGCTAGAATTCTGCCAAACATCTGGCTTGGAAGTTGCCCTCGGCAGCTGGAGCATGTGACCGTCAAGCTGAAGCACGAGCTGGGTGTTACGGCTGTGATGAACTTCCAGACCGAATGGGACATTGTTCAGAATTCCTGGGGCTGCAACCGCTACCCGGAACCCATGAGCCCCGAAATCCTCATGAAACTATATAAAGAGGAAGGTCTTGCCTATGTCTGGATGCCAACCCCAGACATGAGCACTGAAGGTAATGCTCAGACCACTCCTGCAGCTAAATTAATGGTAACAAACCCTTTGAGTTACTAATCTGTCACTTTCATGACTGCGTTTTTTTCTGTGTAAATTTTTCGTAAAAAATACAGCTAATGCACAAGGTGTAATTTCTGTGTGTGTTGTCTCTAGCAAATTATTCATATTTTCTTGTAGACAGAGAGGCCATCTAAAGTACTTCACGTCTGGCAGTATATGTGTATTTGAGATTAGAGCCGTATGACATTGATAACTGCTTGACTGTTTTTGCTTTCAGCTTGAATTCAGCCCGTATAATGAAAATAAGCTGTGTAGGTGGAAGACTGCAAGCTTGCACAGCAGGACAGCTTGCCATCCTTGCTGGTTAAACATGGAGAGACAGTGCTGTATGTCTGTTTCTGCTATTCCCCTCCCCCAGAAAATCATTTTTCTGTAACTATAGTATCCCAGTCTGATAAATCTCCATAAAGTCATTTATATAATAATTTGTAATTAGTTTAGAATACCCATAGCACCTCATGTTGTAACATAAATTATTATTTTTAATTCCTCCATTGGAATGGTCAAAATCTTGTTTCCAACCAGTAGGTTAGAAAGTGTGCGTGTTTTCGAGTGAGTAGCCTACCCGAAGAGAGTGCTTTCAATAGAGTGAAATACTACTGCCACAAATAGAGAACCGTCTTATCAGTAATAGGACATCAGGGAAGACAGGAGACCTTAAACCAGGGATTTGAAAGGTCTTAATGTCAGTGCTCATCTGTGCCGTGAAGAAAAATTGGGCTCTGATGTTTGCAGCTTCATTTCCTGGGGTAACAGGGAGAAAGGCGTCAGGAAATATGGTATAGTCATCCCTTTGGGAGTGAGAAAGACTGTTCTGTGTTGTTTAACCGTATGCTTAGTACACAATTAAATCATAACAGTATTAAGTTGTACAGGAAAATACTCTTCTGCTCTCCCTCCCTCACTTATTATTGACATAATGGCCTTCATTACAATGTTTTGGAAAGCAGCAGTACGTAGGTAGCTTCACAAACCTCTGGTACTAAAAAACATTGCACTTTTGGCTTGCTAACTTTAATGCTATGTAAGACGTGCTGTTTGATGTAATTTGCTGCCTTATCTCAGTCCATGTGAAAATGAATATGCCACACACATTCAGTGTTAATCAGAATGTATATTTAGAGATGGCTTGGGGCATTTTACAGATTTTGTGTGATCCAGATCTATGTTGCCAGAAGAAACAAAGGTTAGGGTAGAAGGTCATTTGGAAAAAAAAAAAAAGAAAAAACCCAAAATATGTCAGGTTTGCCATTGTGATTCACAGTGCATCGGGCTGTACAGACATAATCTCAACCGTGAACCTAGCTTTCTCAAATGCAAATGAATGTGCCTTGGTTTTAACCTTAGGAAGAATACAGATGTTGCCACAAGCTGTCTGCCTCTTGCACGGGCTACTGGAGAACGGACACACTGTCTACGTTCATTGCAACGCTGGCGTTGGCAGGTCTACAGCTGCTGTCAGTGGCTGGCTGAAGTACGTGATGGGATGGAGCCTGCGGAAAGTGCAGTACTTTTTGGCTTCCAGGAGACCAGCTGTCTACATCGACGAGGAAGCTCTGCTTCATGCTGAAGATGATTTCTACCAGAAATTTGGGCGTCTTCATTCCTCGTGCAAAGTACAAGAGTAGAAAAACAGAAGAGGAAAAAGAAGGTGAAGAGGAATCCTTACATTTGAACCCCAAGAACTTAGAAATCATGAGTCAGAGTCCTGCCTCTCCTCTTCAGGTTATAAGCTTGTCATAGAAGTCGTGAGAATTTTGTTAAAAAGTGCCTTTGAGGGTTTTTTACTTGCTTTCTTTAGGCTGATATGGTTCATGTTTTCAAGCCTTTTTCGGCAAGTATGAGACCTAGAAACTCTGCAAAGGGAAACTAAAATTTTCTTTTAACTACTTGCCTACAGGAACTGAGGTTTTAGGGTAGACACTAAATAAGACGTGATGTGAAATAGTTAGAGTTGGCAATATTTCAGTGGCAAGAAAGAGAAGGCATTCTCAGAAAAACAGATAGAAAGCTTGACTGGATTAAGGTTCAGGTTAGGATGGAGCTGATCATCGCCAAAGCTGCTCAGTTATTTTAGGTGGAGTGTACCTTACTGAAGTGTTTTCTAGTGATTTTGAAGACAAGTAGTATTAATGAGAAAGACCAGCAGGAAACTGATTTTTCAGCTGAGTTTCTTAAACAAAAAGCTAACGTCTAATGCAGTGAACTAAAATCTGCTCTCTTTGCCTATGTAGTTAATGTTAAATATTATGAGTTATAGCTATATTCTTTTATGACATTAGGCTTATGCTGGCATGTGGCATGAAGAGAGGAAACAGCTCCACTTACTGTAGTCTTACTCTGCTGCAGGGAAGGACTTGTATTTATTACATTATCCTAGGCTGTGAGATCTCTAAGTCAAAGATACATTTTGCTCTTCTGCTCTATGCAGCGCTGTACAGTGGGCTCCCTAGCTGCCAAGTCAATCTAAGCAGTAATCAATGGGCTAAAACAGGACCTATAGGAACTGCATGATAAGCCTCTGTGCATGACTGACACCACAGCCTCTGTGTTGTTGACCTAGGTGAATTTCTTCACTATAGCAAGTCTCTTCTTCTTGCACAAGCAGTGTGTAGATGTTCACAGATGCTAGATTTAGCTGAGTGAAGCTCCTCTACAGGAGCAAAGAGCAGCTCTGTGGAGGGTTTCTCAGGAGCTTAGCCTTGGCAGCCTAATGCTGGCTTTGTGGATGATCCCTAATGTTTTCCAGTGCTGCTCAGTCTCTTAGCTAAACTAAGCAGTGGCACCAACAGCTTCCAGCCCTGCTCAGGTAAAACCAGTTTGCTATAGGTTAAGTTCAAGAGAGAAGGGAGAGAAAGCATTTCCTAAGGAACAGAGAATTAAGGATGTATAAACATTAGGAAACCTAACTTCTATAGGTTTATTCTTGAGTGAAATCTCATTTTTTCCAGCCAGCTTGATCCTGTAAAGACCCAGTCAGTGCCAGAGTAGTTTAGCTGATATATATTGATTATCTGAATACTTAATGGAGAAACTATTAGATAGGAACCGTTTATGGAGAATGTCCAGAATAATATAATACATTTTATTTATGTTATACTTCAATCATCTTCAAAAGGAAAAATGTTTATTTAAGTTACTCTATATGTGTGGTTTTGATCATGACTTTGTTTCTTATATTTTCCTTTGAAATAACACTGCCTGTTTAGAAAATGGATGAGAAAAGTTCTCTACTAAATAAAAATATCATGACGGTTCCAGCAGCCCATTTTGTCATATGTCTTTGGCTCCCAATTTCATCAATAGCAAAAAGGGTCATGACTGATATTTCTATATAGAGGTGGGACCAGCCACTTTAATGGTAACAGCCCATTTCTTGTCTGCTATGCTGTGTCAGTTTTGATGGGCTGTTGAGGAGGAAGTCTCAAAAAACAGTACAGCAAAGACGTGTGGGTGATATGGCACCTCTGATACCTCCAAAGACCAAAAGAAGGGGTTGTTTCTCCTAGCCTGATGCAGAGAGCAGAGGGAGTGTCAGTGCTGCTGTCTGGCTGTTGGGCTTTCGTGCGAATGTGCAAAGCTACAGCTGAGTGTCCATGAGCGCCCAGGAGCTACCCCATTTTGACTGAGTTTAAAATAAAAATGGTGAGCTTTTGCTACCATGTGCCTCTCAAAATCAAGCGCTGGGAGGAGGAGGATGGTATAAGAAGCAGAGAGTAGAACTCACTTAAGTTTTACATTTCAGTTGAGATATGTTTGAAACCCCAAGCTGAAAATGTGTTTCCAAGCATCCCCGACAGACAGTCCTTTCCATCAGATGCAACTTGTAATACATGTTGGGACAAGTACTTGTGGGTTTGGTCCTTGTTTCACAGCTAACAGTATTTCCTTTTTAGGGCTCTTGGCACTGAACAGTGCATAACATGGCACAAACAAGTAAGTATATGACTAAGTAAGTATAGCTGTGCTATATCGACTATTTATAATTCTGATTTTATTGGCAATGGAAGCAGACTGGTGCTTCATTTGTAGGGCAGGAATTCAAACGATACAGAAGCCACACATTTGAGGAAACCCTAGCAAGGGGTTGTTGATTCATTGTTTATTGTCATTTCAGCTTGCTTGTCTGCCGAACTGCTGGGGGACTGTATCACATACAGATTGCATTAGCTGATGAACTACATGAAAACAACTTGCCAACATTGTGTTAACAAAGAATGCAAAGAAATCCCATGGCTTGCAGTCCCTTTGTACCTATGTGTAGCATACTTTTTTCCTTATTGCCACCTTCCTGCCTTCCTCATTGAAGGCCACCCTGTTGAGTAACATTCATTCAAAGCCCTGTCTGTTGAATGCAACTAGGATTTTAAATGCTAGAGATCATTGCAAGAGGCTACAGCAACAGAAAAAGCAATTGTATAAAAATATTCCATTTCTCCAACTGTATAATTACATGATAAACCTGCATCTAGAGATTATTTATTAGAATTCCAATTTGTAATATGTTCTTATGCTGACTGGATCATTAGCTGTTTCCACAGACTAGCCTCTTGATGCATTTTGAATGAAAGGATGAAGACAGTCTGTTGTTCATGTACTTGTATATTTCCTTGCTACTTTAGTCATAAAAGTGCTACAAAATTTAGAGAAGAGCAACTCCTATAGAAAGAATTAGAAACAGGGAAACAGTAACAGTTATTTTAAATTGGGGCCCAAGAAGCCAAACAAATACATCCACAATAACAGGAGCCAGGTAGAAATATTTTGATAACTCATCACTCAAAAGCATCAGTTGGGGAAAATGGTTTTCTCCTGGTATGAACATCAGTATTCTCTGCCCTGTTACAGCCAGGTTTTTACCTCTGTTAAATTAAAGAAGAAAGTAGAATTTGCTACATGGAATGGGACCATTTATAACTCCAGGTACTCAGAGTATCTCGATGTCATTATTAGGCCAAACAATAGTATATATTCTTTCCCAGGGCTATGTACATGAAGGAGCTAAGCAATCCTAGCTCTTACGAGTGATTTTGTAACAAAAACAGCCCCTTGAGGGATGGGTCGGGCTTTGAGTGGTATAGTTTTGTGAATACTTTTCCTTTTGACATCAGAAAAGTACTAATGAGAATCTTCTGCGTGACATTTTTACGTAGGCAATGCAGCCTGGTGAAAGGAGACTGTGCTGGCTGGCACGACTGTTGAATACCTCCCTTTCTCCCTTACTCCTTACTTGTTATTTCACATTTTGAACTTTGGTCCCTTTGGCACTTGTCTGCTCTAGTTGTTTCGGTTGTAAGTTCTCGGTCTTCCCTTTCTGTTTGTACAGCACCAAGCACAGTGAAGCTCTGGATGTGGCCAAGACTGCAGGTTTTATACCAGGTTGTCCGGAGTAGTTGGAAGGTCTCACAACTGGCAACTGAGCTGTGTGTGCTGCACAAAAACATGTGCAAAACAGTGTCTCTGCTCTGGGGTGGAATTAAAATTTGAGACTGCCTGCCAAGCCCTCTTGGGCAAAGATAAAGGAAAAAGATAGGCTGTAGGTTGTGCAGGAGCAGGTAATAAAATCCCTATTTAAAACAAGAATGCAAAAAGTCAGACTTATTCCATTACCTACCATGATGTCCTTTTTGAGTCCTAATTTATAAACCCCGCTGACTTTACTGCTCTGTAATTGAGAAAAAAAATTGGAAGTAGTCAAAGACATTTGCCATAACTGTATTACCCTGTTGCTTCTTTTATTCGTCATCATTAAATTGCAGTGAGAGGTTTCAAACCAATGATAGAGTTAAAGAAATAAATAATATGATTCTTTAAAAAAACACACTGGGACTGTGCAACAGGAAATTATGAAGAAATATTTAGAAGCATAATAACTACCGCAAAAGCATATATTGGGCAAGCAAGCCCTACCTTCTTGAAGGATAATGAACATCAGGCTGCTCTTAGCTAAAATGGAATTGTAGCAGAGGACAGGATATAGATGACTGTCTCCAACTCTAACTGTTTACATTCTTAGTGGTGAATCAAAACCTCTGCAGTTATTGCCTTAAAAATATCCTGCTGGAAAAAATTGTGTTTTATTTTCCACATGTATATAGCTTAAAGGGAAAGGGGCTGCTCTAAGGGAGCAGACTTTGGAATGGTGAAAGTATAAAGGCATTAATCCTTTTTCTGTTCTCAGCGACACAACGGCATCACTAACAGCAAGACCAAACCATATGACTTCATAATTGATCTTCTTTCTAAATTAACAGAGGAAAGCAGTTTTTTCAAGGGCAATGACATTAACATATATTAGCATAATTGCATAGTCATGATATAAGCAATCAAAATACATGTTGTTGGCCCTTCAGTTATGCTAGCAGTGAACCTATAGGGTGTTCATTCTTAATTAGACATATTTTCCTCTTGCTCCGCCCATTCACCTCAAGATGCTTCATTCCAGTCTTGACTAGTTTATAAACAGTTTTGTGACTAAAAATTGCCATATTGGTAAAGATAAATAATGTGTATTTTATTAAACCTTTTTTACATATCAAAGTTTGTCTGGGGATAAGGAAATAAGAACTGTTATACCCTGTAAAACAAGGATGGTGACACTGTGAACCTTAGTGCTATATAATTCAACCTTTTTGTGCTTAAACGTCTTATTTGGGACATGATTGAATTTATAAAGATTGCAGGATAATGATGTCTGTGATTTGATAATTACTTCAATGCTGATGTTGTTATATTTACATCAAGGAAAATAGAAGGCCTTTTTATTCATGAGCTGGTAAAATAGTAAATGATATCTCATTCTCGATTTAGAGGAAAAAGCATAAAACAGCTGCCAAGAAAAAATTTATAATACTGGGCAGGTTTCTATGGTCTTTACTTAATATCATTATAACAAAATTTGTTTTGTGGTAATGCAGTTTCAGCAGGGAAATAATTAACAGTCAGGCCATCATCCACAGGTAGCAGCCATGTTTAAGTTGGGCAGCCAGCCTGAAGTCACGGCAACAGATCAAATGCTGAAAATGAATCCAATCTTCAAAAATTCAATAAAATACATAAACACAGAGGTTAAGAAATGAATATAAAGATTGTATTTGGAGAAAGGCAAAAATATATAAAGTATAATCCTAGCTAATGTCAAAGGGAAAAATATTTTGGAGTGGAATAGCAAACACCACAACTCATTTTAAAACATAATCAATATCTTAGCTAAAGATAGCTGGTATTTAAAGTTCACTAACCAGTTAAAGAGATCTTACCAAACTATTTAGGCTTACAATATTTAGCTGTATAAAGAAAGAAATGTGGAAGGATAAGCTCTCAAGGTCACAGACCAGTTTTATACCCTCTCCTGGGCAACTTACTCATGGAGCGTTCCTGAGCAGGTGAAACTTTATGAGCACAAAAGTGTTTGCTGGTGCATTGTGGTTTGGCAGTCAAATAAATCCCTTGCAGAGAGATGTGTTGTTCTGAAATAGGATCGATAAGGCTATGCTTTAGAAGAACTAATGGGAAGGGCATCTCTTAAAATATGCTTAAATGATAGCTCCAAATGGAAGGCTAAACAAGCGTATGTCCTGATGGAGTCTTTCTCTTCACATGTGTCTTGCTGAAACAGGAAAGCCTCTTAGAGTTCTTTTGTCCCACAACACCTGTGCTTAAAGCCAGAGCACCAGAATGGGAAATTGTAACTGTGAGTAGCAGTGGCCCTGACCCCAGTTAGTTAATTGTTAAATGACATCGTTCAGACCGTCGCCAAGTTTGGCAGAGCTGGCCAAATTCAGAGGAAGGCTGCCGTGTGGATTTCTGAGGAGTATCTGGAATGAGGGAGCTAAAACTCATCTTGCAGAACCAAGATGGCCCAGCAGGATCCAGCCAGGAGAAGGGTAGACTGGAAAACAAGAGCCAGGTCCTGCACCCGGTGTTGCCTCTGCCTCTGCAGATGAAATGGATTATTTAATCTCTTTACTTGAGTTATTCTGTTTCTTAACATGACACAAAGGATACCTAACGTCAGTCCTCTACCAGTAACTGGATGGGACAACTGCTGTTCTCAGTGCCTCCACCCCCAGTGGCTGTGTGGGTGCCTGTGAGCACTTCATCAGACACTATTTCAAGTGCTTTGCAACTCCATGTTAATATGGTCTAAATGATCAGCTTAAATTTCACAGGGAGTTACTTGACCATGTCCCAGACATACTTTCCTGGTACATGTGTGAGTATTGCAGTTTGATGGTGCTCACAGGCAACACATGGTCTGGCAATAAGAACCAGGACTCTGATCTGGCCTTCTTCCCAACTGGGATATCTTATTCACCTGGAAATAAGGATGCATGAACAGATGCCGTCATCTTCAGTCAGATTTATTGTCGTTTTCTTGGTGCCTTATATGGCACTTTCCATCCAAGTGCCCTCTTCAGAGAATAACGAAAGCAATCATGATGTTCTCAGCACCACTGAAAATCTCATTTGTGGTGTGGTTTTAGGTTTGGATTTTTTTTTAATTTAACTTAATTTAGATACCCAACTATGGGCAACTAAAATAGAAAATGCTGCTCTGAATTTTTGACATCTTCCACCCTTCCTAAATGGTAAAATAAATGCATTATTCTGCAGTAATGTTCATGCAAAAGACTACAAAACATTTCACAAGGCAATAACTAGATATGTACTAGACCACCAGAGAAAGATTTAGAAACAAGAGTAGGAAAATACATGAACTGAAGAAAGCAGTAGTCTGCTGAGATGAGGCAGAGCAAGTGGCCGGGCAGCCTTCCTTCCAGTGGTCTCACGTCACGTGGAAAGAAGCAGAGGAGAATGCGAGGGCTTGCGACGCAGGCTGAGGACAGGGAGGGCAGGCAGTCCAGGCAGAGCTGTGTGAACCAAGAGCGGCTGGGAAATGGCCAGAAACCCGGGGAAAGGCTCAGAAATGAGGTGTGAGCAGGGCTTGCTCCCTGGGGGTGGCGGTGCGACTGACGCAGTCAGATCGTCACTCTTATTTCAGTGCACTTGGAAATATCTCATTCAGCAGTTAGCAGACACAAGCACAGGGACTGAGGAAATGTGGCAGTGAGACACAAATACATCTCAGCACCCAGCAATCACCAAAAGCACACAATATCCACAGGAACAGCAAAGCCTGGCAAGCTATTTAACAAAATCTGCCAAGATCATTATTTTTGAGAGGAAAAAATTTGATTAGGTCTCTCTTGATTGCCGGGAACATGACTTGAGTACACTTTGGAAAATGCTGAGCTCTGCCATTCATGTATTTCTGCTTATGGAACTGAAATCAATAACTTAATTTTAGCTGTAAACATGGTTCTTATTTTGCTTTCCTGAATAGCAATAATTTCAAGGTGTCTTTCAGTGGCACCCTGATTTAAAAAGAGAAAAACAAAACCCCGAAGTATCATATCAGAAATTGATAAAAATTATATATACCTAGGGTAATTTCTGTGCTTTTAATGATGATCATCCTGGTTTATTGGGGTATTACTGAGCTTAGAACGTGCAGTTATCTTCTTTTTACTCACCTACTGTATAATATTCCAGACTAAAACATATGCTTGGGTAGTAGAGAAAATATAAAAAATAGCTAGGTTTGAAACTGTTATGTTTTTGTGCTGCTGTAAAGATCCAGGGTTCACTGTGTTATAATTTGTGTTAAAACCCCACACCTGTAAAACAAACATTGGTGAGAAATGCAGTAATTACTGGAATCTTTATCCTGCTATTATCTGCTTTTCATATGACAAGGCAGGAGAGAAAATTATTTGGAAAAAGTTGTTCAAGTCAAACAGAAGACATGCTTATGCACATCGACATGCCTTTGCTCCCTTTTTTTAGCAGTGGGTTCAGGCAGACGATCTGCTGATTCTCCTTCTGTGCTCTGAAAAGCTCTGCTCAGGGCACACCTCCTTTAGATAGAAACTGACCTAACAAAGCACTTACTGCTTGCGGAAATTTCAGTACGAGAATAGTCCTGGGGATTTCAAGTTGAAAACTTTACACTTGGTGCCTAAGTGCTTTGCTGCATTCTCCGCCTTGATTTTTGATGAGACAAGTTCTAAATTGGTGCATTGCTGCAACTGAAATGCCCCCAGCAAATGCTGTGAGTTGTGAGCCCTTAGAAAAGGGTAAGGACACTTGCTTGTTACATGACTCTGTGATTCAAACAAGCTGTGTAAGGTGGTAAAGTGAAATCGCTTTGTTTTTCAGGGGAGTGGCTGATAATAGATGTTGGAACTTCATTACAAATACAATATCTGAAAACTGTGTTGCACACACCAGCGGAGTTGTCTGAGCATCTGTGTTCATGTGCCACACACCTGCCTGGAAAAGAAATAAAATGGGAAGAAAGCCTACCGAGGATCAGAGCTTTCAGGACTGCAAATGAATGAATGCCTATGTGTCAGATACATAATGGCTGGAAACGCAAATGAGCTCTGCAGCGTCTTGGGGAGAATCTGCAGTTTTTAGCAATATTTCTGTTGTGTTATGCATGGATGTGATTTTCTTTAGTCTGTACACATTTACTCTTGTACTTTTCTGCTTGTTTTCTGCCCCTGCTCCTCCTCCCATTTGAAACAGACTCAAATACTATAGAAATTTTGTGGAAAATTCTTTGACTTGTGGAATTTTTATTCTCCGTGGGCTTCCTTACCCTTTTTTGGTAACTGCTCGTTCCGGACTTGCCAAAAACCAGAGCAATACTCCATCTACTTCAGTGCCACAGCTACTTCTTTTCACCTGTTCCTTCATAGTTCCTGAACTTGGTAGGGAGAAGCATAAAACTCTGTAATGATTCTGTGTGGCTTTGGGTCACCTCCAAGAGATGTGCAGAAATCATAACAGATAGATAGATAGACGGACAGATAGACAGATAGATAGAAATTTCCCTGCTGAAGAATCTGAAAACTACAGTTTAGCATGATTTTTCCATCAGTCCTTCTAGACATAATTTGAACTAATGTGTTGGGTTTTCCCACATCAGTTGCTAGTCAGGAAACCCTTATGTGTTTCCTTCTCCTTCAGTGAAGAGAGCTAGTCTTGAAGAACACTTGGCAATTTGCAATGGTTGTGAATGGTCTTTTGGTCTCTTCAGCACACAACTAATCATAGAATCATAGAATCATAGAATCATTGAGGTTGGAAAAGACCTCTAAGATCATCGAGTCCAACCGTCGACCCAACACCACCATGCCCACTAAACCATGTCCCTAAGTGCCTCATCTACTTGTCTTTTAAATACCTCCAGGGATGGGGACTCAACCACTTCCCTGGGCAGCCTCTTCCAATGTTTAACCACTCTTTCAGTAAAGAAATTCTTCCTTACATCCAATTTAAACCTCCCCTGGTGCAACTTGAGGCCATTTCCTCTCGTCCCATCACTTGTTACTTGGGAGAAGAGACCGACACCCACCTCGCTACAACCTCCTTTCAGGTAGTTGTAGAGAGCGATGAGGTCTCCCCTCAGCCTCCTTTTCTCCAGGCTAAACAACCCCAGTTCCCTCAGCCGCTCCTCATCAGACTTGTTCTCCAGACCCCTCACGAGCCTCGTTGCCCTTCTCTGGACACGCTCTAGCACCTCGACGTCCTTCTTGTAGTGAGGGGCCCAAAACTGAACACAGTATTCGAGGTGCGGCCTCACCAGTGCCGAGTACAGGGGCACGACCACTTCCCTACTCCAGCTGGCCACACTATTTCTGAGATTACAGGCCAGGATGCCATTGGCCTTCTTGGCCACCTGGGCACACTGCCGGCTCATGTTCAGCCGGCTGTCGACCAACACCCCCAGGTCCTTTTCCGACAGGCAGCTTTCCAGCCGCTCCTCCCCAAGCCTGTAGCGCTGCATGGGGTTGTTGTGGCCGAAGTGCAGGACCCGGCACTTGGCCTTGTTGAACCTCATCCAGTTGGCCTCGGCCCATCGATCCAGCCTGTCCAGGTCCCTCTGCAGAGCCTTCCTACCCTCGAGCAGATCAACACTCCCGCCCAACTTGGTGTCGTCTGCAAACTTACTGAGGGTGCACTTGATCCCCTCATCCAGATCATTGATAAAGATATTGAACAAGACCGGCCCCAGTACTGAGCCCTGGGGAACACCGCTCGTGACCGGCCGCCAACTGGATGTAACTCCATTCACCACAACTCTCTGGGCCCGGCCGTCCAGCCAGTTTTTGACCCAGTGCAGAGTACACCTGTCTAAGCCGTGAGCCGCCAGCTTCTCTAGGAGAATGCTGTGGGAGACGGTGTCAAAGGCCTTGCTGAAGTCCAGGTAGACCACATCCACAGCCTTTCCCTCATCCACTAGGCGGGTCACCTGGTCATAGAAGGAGATCAGGTTGGTCAAGCAGGACCTGCCTCTCATGAATCTGTGCTGGCTAGGCCGGATCCCCTGGAATGATGTGTGCCCCAGAGCCCTTTGGAGCTGCATACTAGATACCGGAGATACAGCAGTTTTCTATGACTGGATCTCTGCTTATTTTTATATTTTTTTCTCTATCTAGTTCTTTCATTACCTATGTTTTGGCACGGATGTGTTGAAGCTATTCACTGATTACCATTAGTTATTTTTCCCCTCTGCCAATAGCCTGTAATACAATTCCTTCAGCCAACGTTCACGGCTGTTGCCAGCCACAGTTCTGTGACCAGCAGAGTGCCTTGGCTGCACAGGAGCAGATTCCCCCAATTGCTGACAAATGGTATGTAAGTGGGTACCTGACCCTGACAGAATTGAGCTCAAGGCTATTCTGCTGTTTGGTTTCATAAAATATTAACTCAGATTTTTAACAGTTAACCCAACACAAATGCTAAGACAAGCAGTCCTCTTTACTACAGGTACATTGGCATTTTATAACCCAGTGAATTCTGAGAGGCGTTTCAAAATGCTGCACAGTAAGGGGACTGTGTTGAGTTTGCTCTGTACTCCAATTATCTGTCCTGGAGGGGAAGTGGCAGAAGTCCAAGGACCTCTGTTTGGCACTGGAGCTTCGGCAGTGAAGTGGATGGCTAAATGAGAACAGTCAACGAGAACTGATCACCAACAGCTTGAGTTTGCTTTGATTTATACTTGATGTCTTCCAGGGCCCTGTAAGAATAATATTTCTTTTCTGATTTCTGGGGTGATCCCTATGCCTACCTTGTTTGCTCAGCTCATAAACATGAGTTGCATCCCGGAGATATCCTGGAAACAAGGTCTGAGACTTAGTCTTGGCTTCTGTGTTTCTAAAGTGAGGCTAATAATGTTGTTCTCCTGTAGGCCATAGCTGCACAAAGCAGTTCACTTCCAGAGCAGCTGCATGAGGTCACAGTGAGGGTTCACCCAGCCCAACACCCTGACTTGGACTGTGGCTGCAAGCAGAAGCCAAGGGCAGAGTTGGAACAGGGCAAACATAGAGGGTACTACACTGCCCCCAGGCTCTGACCATTTGCAGCTCAAGCGATTCCCAGAGCTGGTGTAATTCCTTTGTTCAGTAATCTATAATATATCTCTGTTCATGTGCTTGCTCCATCTCCTGTGGTCATAAACTTCAAGCATTCGCAGTGACCTCTGGCAAGAAACTCCACAAGTCTGCTACACACTGGAGGAACAACCACGTTATTTTGTTTGTTTTGTGGTGCATTTCATATCCCCTAGTTTTTGTACTGGAAGAGTCAGGGTGTAATTAATCTCTTCTCCACCTTCTCCATCAGAGAAGCATGTGCTCTGTTAAGCACACACATAACAGAATATTAAGCACTTGATGAAGTCCAGTGGGAATAAACAAAACCTTAGCCCAAACCTAAACACAAGCTCATCTGCAAAAGCTTTGCTGAGCATGAGGGCTCCAACAGCATTGCTGCAGAGCTAAACTCATTTTGTTCTGTTTTAAAGTGGAACTCCCCGCTCTGAGCCTTTGTTTAGGTGTAGACATTTAAAAGGTCACTTCTAAACCTCTGCTTTCCTTGAGACAAACTTTTTCCCTCTATCCCTGTTTGTTATCTGCTGCCTCAAAAACCTTCTGGTTTATTAAGATATTAAATAAAGCAGGCATGCCATTCCCACATAGCTTTCATTCTTCTAACTCTTGCTTTCCTCTGATTTCCATTTGTTCACTGCCCCTGGTCAGAGGCCACCAGCACAAAGAGGGAAGTGAGCACCTGCACTCATCTGGCCATCTCACAGAGGCCTGAAGATGCAAAAGTCCTGCAAAAGTCCTGCAGGCACCAAATGGTGCTTCTGGGTGATTAAACAACCAAGTGAAAGCAATCATTACATTAGCATTGCTGTGTGGCTCCTCTGGCGCTTGCACTACTGTAATTCTGGTGAATTTTTTTATTTATAAAAATCCCGATGCATATATGTATAGATAAAAGACCTAGAAGTAATGGAGGATAACTTAAAGGATTGAGAGTCCTCATGTATGTGCCTGACTGTGTTTCTGATTAATGCCTCCTAAAGTCCTTGTCTCAATCCCCATCCCTTT
Organism: Aptenodytes patagonicus; assembly: GCF_965638725.1. Lineage (NCBI taxonomy): Eukaryota > Metazoa > Chordata > Aves > Sphenisciformes > Spheniscidae > Aptenodytes > Aptenodytes patagonicus. The sequence continues at coordinate 77,356,634 of NC_134951.1, forward strand.
CCCTAGAGCTTTACTTCTGGGTATGTGACCTGCAGCGGTTGTAATACCCCAGCTACAGAGCAGGCAGCGAGAAGTTTCTTAATAAGCTTTTTTTTATTACCAGCTAAAAACTGAATTGAACAATGTAAGTTTTAGGGACCAGATGAGACCATATTTTTGGGTGTTCCAGCCCCCGTGTGCCACCTGCATGCTGACTGAGGCGTCACCTGGAGATACCTAATTAATAGAAAATCAGAGGGCAGAGGCAAATCTGATGCCTGTCCCTAGCTTGGGAGAACTTCAGGTAAGCACCTCTGCCTGCCTGGGACATGGGGCATAGCATCGTCCCTGGAGGAGACACCTGTCCTTTGGAATGAAGTTGCTGACTCACCCTTGTCTTTCAGGGTGGTGGGTAGGGGGTGACGGCTGTAGTGCTCATTGTGATTACCAGGGCTTAAAATATTGTCCTAGAAAATGGGACCCTAGGCTTAATTCACTCCTCTGCCCAAAATGTTTCAAGACCATGTCTCCCAGGATGTGGCCCGAGACACTGAGCTGTATAGCACGTGAAGGAAATTTGTGTTAAAGAGCCTTAACAAGCCAGAAACATCCTGGAGAGCGGGAAGGACACCACAAGGCTCCTTGTCAACCATGAGCGTCCTGGTCTCCAGATCCCACCATCAACATCTCTGTTATGCTTTTCCTCTCTCTGGCCCAATGAAACTTCATATCTGTTCTGCACACTGGCACAGCTCTGGCATGATGCTGGCGCTGGGGGAGAGTTGGTGACTTGATCCCACCATACTGCAGCCTAGCTTAGAGCTTATTGGTAAAGCAACTTGCAGATTTTATGCTCATTTCCAAAGCAAGCATTCTTATGAGTAGGCTATTATGCCAAAGATATCACAATAATCTCTGGTATTTCAGAAGAAATGAGGGAAGTGGTGGCATATGCTCACATCAGCATTTAAGATTCCCACAGCCAGTAAGTGATATTTGTGCTCTGAAGCCTAAACTCTCTAAAGTGTTTACAGTGTTGTACATCCGATCCCTGGTGGCTGATGTATACGAGGTATGGAAGTGCTCCGTGCTGGCACCGCTGATGCTCCAGAACCTAAGGGGGTTTTTGGATCTCAGCGCCTTCTGAGGCTGTCATCTGTTGTGAGAGACAAAAAAAGCATGTATGTGCAATCCCTGTTTTATTCACCACTTTGCAAACCTTTGCTGGAGTGAAAAAGGTGAAGAAAAGGTATATCATACTGGAGGAGAGGGAAGGTCGGGTGCTGCCTCACCAAATGGGAAATGTTTCCTTTCTTCCCCTTCTTAGCCCATATAAGATACTCAAATACTGCCAGCAAAAGTTATAGTTCAGAATGGAGAAACATTATAGGTTTCTAATGCAAAGAATTTGTTTTTGCTGTTGTCTTTTTCTTCTTTTCCCCAAATGACCAAATCCTTTAAATAAAAATTTAAAGGGGAAACTATATATTTAGTTGTAGAGCAGTCACAGAAAACACCAGTTTACTGGTGCTATCTAAAAATGATAGCTTTGGGGGAAAGAAGGAAAGGGAAAGGGCATGTGCCTTTGCAGCCGTTCCCACACTCTTCATCTGCCACCCTCAAACAGCTTGTGCCGCGGTGGGGGAAATCTGAACCAGGCTGAAGTCCCTCAGGAAATATATTCATGAAAAACAGGACATACAAAACCATGACCTAAAAGTGGATGTCAAGGTGAGGGATGATTTTTTCGGTTGCCATGGGAGCTTGTTGCCAATCTGGAAAGGTTCCATCATGCACAGATGGCCTGTGCCCTCCTGGTGGGAAGCACCCGTGTGCCAGAGGAGCAGATTTGAGGGCAGCCTCCCGGCAGAGATCGGCCCCTTACCTCAGAGCTATAAACCATCTTTAAATACCCGGGGCCCAAGCTGTTGAGTGCCTGCTGTAGCGGCGTTGTGGGTGCTGGTGGTCCAGACTCCTCGCCTGGGGCACCTCTTCCCCTCGGGGAGAACGGAGGGGAGAAAAATAGAGCAAAGCCAGTGTAGGGAGCCCCTTGCTCACAGCGGCATGCTCTTGTATCCGTCCGTGGGGATTAGCGTTAGGGAGAGTTTATAGAAATGTCAGCTGTTGCAGCCTGGCACAAAACCAGAGGCATATTAATGCTTAAAAAAACCCACATGAACATCCTTATAAGAGCAAGGTTTTGAGAGTCGTCACAAAATGTTTTTGGGATATCGCGATGAAATACTGGTCAGCCTCCTGCCAGCACGTTTCAGAGGGCAGCAGAGAGCCCAGACCTCCTGCCTGCCCGCCAAGCTGACCTGCTGCCCGTCTGGGCAGACAGGCAAAGAGAAACAAAAAGAATCTTCACTGTGAGGGTGGTGAGGCACTGGAAGCCCAGAGAAGTTGTGGATACCCCATCCCTGGAAGTGTTCAAGGCCAGGTTGGATGGGGCTTTGAGCACCCTGGTCTAGTGGAAGGTGTCCCTGACCAGGGACACCCCCCCTGGCAGGGGGGTTGGAACTTGATGATCTTTAAGGTCCCCTCCAACCCAAACCATTCTATGATGATTCTATGATTCTATGAAATCCAATGAAAACTTGCTATTTAGTTTTGTAAAAATGGGATAGCTGGAGAAACCAGCTTGAAAAGGAGATGAGAGACCTGGAAAGTGAGGCAAAGCAGACTGGGAGAAGAAAGTATGCAAACACCCATGTGTGTGGGGGGGTTTGCAACTCTGACAAAATGTTCCCAGCATCCCCAAGAAAGTAGGGAAAAAAGGCTCTAGCTTAACAGATCCTTGAGTTTGTGGGATTCTAATAAAAATATCTGTTGCTCACATACTCATTGAAGTCTGCTGCCCACATATAGGCCCAAATACAAAATACTGCTTCTTATTTTTTTTATTTTGTTCTGAAAAATATACACAATATAGGGGAAATCTAGAAATCCACAGAAGATGCTATTTTTAATATTACCTTCTGCGATGATTACAGTTTGCCTTTGCCATGGGCTTGTTCTATGTGTATCATAATGCTTTTGCACTTGGCAAAGAGCAGCCATTTACCCTGCAAGTAGCCATATCATAGCTGGCAAATTTCCTTAAATTCAGCTATATTCTCTTCTACTTTTCCCCCAAGATATTCCTGAGGGAATAAAGCATTCTCATATAATAATATTTCACATTATACCATCTGTAAGTTAATAAAAAAGGGAGGAAGGATGAGCCTCCCCTACAGTTTACCTTGTATCTCACATAATTTCTGTGATTAACTCTCTAATGGGTAGATCTTGACAAGAGAGCCCAGGGAGATCAGATAATATTTTGCAGGGAGAACACTGCTGTGGAAAGGGCACATTCCTGAGAGACCCACCTAAAAGCATCTTTGTCTTGATCTCACTTGACAGAGCAGAGCTGTGCCAGGGCTACGGGGCACCACGTGGTGTGAGAGCAGGTTTCCTCCATCCTCGCTCATCCTCTCTCCCTGGAGATTTCAGGTCACTGACCTCAGCAACACAGGATTTATTTTCTTTGTTCCTTTTACCTCTCTGAAACTGGGTAAAAACATGTACTTGTAGGAACCCAGATTCCTTTGTATGGTTTTGGGCAAGGGCAATTTTTTCAGCTGTCTGTCTACACAGCAGCCAGTGCAATGAGCTCCTCTTGCTGCTGGGGCTGGATGGCGTGTCTGTAAAGCAGGTGGGGATGTTGGGAATGCAAACGCTGAGTATGTCTCAGGTTCTTAGGGAAAAATCCAAGCAAGCCCCTCGTAATCCAAAATATTCTGTTTCAGTCAATATTTACAACGCTTGAATTGGTCATTCCTGGGCGTACTGCCCTTTATCTGTATCATTTCATAGTCAATTCATAGAATAATGTCAAGCTGGCTGACTGGAAATCTTTGCTGTAATATATACACAAAGGGCAGATCTGTAAATCTGACAGGGGAGCAGATATTCACACAATGCATTGCTTCTGGCTTGGCTAGAACTGGCGAGGTGAAGAGTTGCTTACTGCAGGGATCAGGGAGTTCATACCCCACCACAGGTGGTTGCTTTGCTCAGGATCATAAAGATTGACACATGGAAACATAATGATCTCCTGCTTTGTAGTTCAGGTTAAAAGCTTCATTGATCTCACAGGACTTAGCACTGCTTCGGATGTGCAACATCTGGCCTATAAGAAATAGGAACACATGCATGTGAAGTAGATACAGTATAAAAAGCGAGAAGTAAAGGATAAAGCTTATAGCAAGGCTTTGCCAAAAGTATTATGGATTTAAATGTTGATGTACACATCAGCACCTTCTTTCATTACTGACTAATGCACAGAACGGGAAGTCCCAGAAGAACTGTCGTAACAGTGTTCATATTCTTGTCTTAAAGCTTCTTCCGAATTAATGACTCCATCTTCGTCTCCCCTCTCTCCTTCCCTTCTCAAGCGTTCCCTTGCTATGTATTTATTGAATTTTTAAGTCACTGCAGTTTCTTTTGGTCTTTGAGAAAAAGAAGTGCAACACCTGCATATGGTTTTGAACAGCCTGACTCGCAGGGCCTCATTTTTTAAGGATGTAAGTGACAGTTTTAAAGAGTTTTACTTGTGGGGCTGTTGAAGATTTTTTTTCCTACCTTTGTGAGAATGTTCCTCTTTTCATGTTTTTAAAATGGAGTTTTCATTTTCATTTCTATTGCTTGAGGAAAATGAAACTGAGCACCAGGGAAGGTGACTTTCCTCATTCAGATTAGATTGGTATGGTTTCTCATAAAAAAAAAAAGAAGCTAAAAAAGGATAAAAAAGATTAAGTACTTGACAGTGGACCCATATCAATCTTCCCAGATATTAATCTTCGGGCAGACGAGGGTTTTCTGAGTTAGTCTTTCATCAGACTGTCAGGACATTATTTTCCTTATAAACTATAGGTTCCGTTTGCATTTCTGTGGCATCTTCAATCCCAAAGGACTGACAGCACTTTACCTTCTATCCATCTGGTCTGTCTTCACCCTCTATTGAAGTACAGCTGCCACAGTCTCAGGAGCACAAATTGGAAATGTGTTTAATTGTGTATAACAACACTGTCCCACAGTGAAGGACAGAAGCAAAGCAGAATCCAGCAGAAACAGCACAGGACCTTCAGATAAAAGTGTAGCTAAAAATGAATATTCAGCTAATATAATTTTCTTAAAATAAATCTCACTTCATCTCATCCCTTACCTGTTTTAAGCCTATTTGTATTACAGATATCATGTGGAAGGCATCTGGTCTACCTGTCACATCCTATAGCTAGTATTTTGATCAAAACCCACTAATTTCTAGTTGCTTCTGAATTTGCTTAGGTAGGATACGCTTTCTGAGTCTCAGATGTGCTCATGTCCTTGCAGAAAAACAGTGGGTACTGATGGAGCCAAGCTCACATACTCATCCCACCGAAACACAGGCTCCCTAGATAGCCTAAGTCATGAATGTCAAATGAATGCTTGCTCCTGAAAATTTTGATCATAACAGCAGTACCCTGCTAATGCACGACAGACACATGTCAGAAGATTGGTCAGGATCATAACAGCCTGTTCTAGCTAGTAAGGCGGTTCAGGACCTGAGATAACCGCAGGCATTCAGGGGTTACTGCGGCTATAAACGATGACACTTCTAATGGAGTAGTAGTAGCAACAGTATTCTGGGACTTTAATTCAGCAACTGGATGGTCAGTGATACAATTTTGTGTAGCTTCCGCATTGCTGTCTGCAAGAAAACAGGGCAGCAAGCACAGCAGCCCAGAACATACCTTCGATGTGCTTGCTTTTCTCGGGTGGAGGCTATTCTAGTGGTGAAGGGAAGAAAACGGAGCAGCGGTGTGCTGACAAGCACGGGCAGGGCTTCTTGGCAAACAACCCCCAGAGTAAATGGCTTATTACACGGAAAGATTTGAGCCCCAATTAGCTGAAATTGTAGGGAAGAATGTTTAGCTAGTAAAAAAGAGTTCGAAGGACAGACATTTGTTGAAGTCAGTGAAATGCTGTTTGTTTAAGGCAGATGAAAGTAGTGAGGTCATTATTGTAGATAGCTTTTTGAGAGTCCTGTTTCCACCAAGGTTATTCTGATTTAATAACACCCTGCATCTCCATGCTGAGGCCATGTGTGTGGCAGTGCGTGCTCTAGAGTCTTCTTTAGCATTGGCCATTTTTCTAATCGTTCCTGAACATGATTTGTAGGTGAGTCAGGAGGAGATTTGGTATTCATGGTAGCAATCCCCCTCCCTACCTTCCAGTCATCTCAAAGGACTCATTTGGTGATGTCTACCATATATAATTATGTTGGAACCCCATTAATTAATTAATATTAGTTGCTAATGGTTATGCAATTAATTGCATCTGGAAGAATATAAAACTGAGTAAATAACTTCAAAGTGTTGAGTATTCTTTGGCAAGCTAATACAGCTCATCCTGCCCAATTACACTGATAAGGTTTTAAACTAATTGAGCTCACACTGTGCCTCTCCATTACCTGACATTAAGCAGCACACAGAGAAGATTAAAGGGATTCAGGGGATGGTGTGCTTGTAAAACCAGCAATAGTCACTCCTGGTACTCATTTAAGCATAAATACATATTAATTCACAACTGAACAATACTTTATATGGAGGTTGCCATAGAGATGAGCATTTTGAGAAGTTTGGGGCATTTGCTGGCATTTCAGGTTAAAAATAATGACCCAGGTTACCCAGGACCTCATTACACAATGGCAGGTGCTTATCCTGCAAGCCAACCATGGCACCATAGGAACAGAGGGCTCGCCATACTGGATTAAATCATTTGTTCATCTAACTTGACATTTTGCCTTCTGCACTGATATTCTTGAGGAAGGTGGAAGGCTTCCATAATGCCTATTACCTATCCAATTATGCTATGTGGTGTACAATAAAGAAGCATCCTTCCAGAGCCCTGCAGGCAATTAGCTTACACCCAGAAGCGTGATATTCAATTACCCTTATTATTTCAGCATGCCAAGCAGCAAGAGGTGGTTAATGATTGCATGAAATTATCCAGCCTCATAAAATATCTACTCAAAGTTACCAGAACCTTACATCTCATGCCAGCAAAACCCATATGAGGCCCACTAGCAGCAGTAAAACTGAGGGAAGAAAAGTGACAGATCATTCCATTGCATGGCAAAATTTGTCTTTTTGAGCCTCTTGTGCACACCCATGGAATCGGTCCTGAGGGACATTTTACAGGATGATAATGTTCATCCAGAAGCAAATTTATTGCTCTCCCCTACTGAAGCTCCTGGCTTTTAGTTTCCTGTACAGAACTGGCTGTTTTTCAGAGAAGGTTCTCGGTTGCCAAGCTCTCAGCTTCTGTTGCAGCACTTTGGATTCAGAAGTTGCTGGTGACCATATCCATGGTATGCTGACATCTTCTGCCAGTTACCAGACTTCCAGCAAAATACCCCATAATAATGGAGAGGATCTGATAAAATCCTTCAATGTTGTGAAGAAATGCTTTTGGAGGATTAATTTTTTTTCATTGAATAAGAATGGGCAGCTGAACTAATTAACAGATTAGCTCCTTGGAGAAGAAAACTAAAGTTCCTTAGGCAGAACAAACTAAACATTGAAAACATTGAAAATTTCAAAAACGTTGCAGCAGAGTTTGCACTTGAACAGGTATTTCCATTGTCATGGAAAACTAGGGCCAAAGATGCCAAGCTCCATGTAAATTATATAGGAAGACAGTACAAAAACATTTGCATTGATCAACAGTGACTGGGTACCGTATCAGACCATACAAGAAAGGAGGCAGTAAATAATCAGTATAACTGCTGTGAGTAATTGTACATTTGATACCTGTTTAAACCAGACAAGAGATCTGGGCTGGTAACTTTATGTCCTTCAGAGAAAGCGTAGAAGAGATGATGATGAAATGAGTCTGTATTTCTGATTGTACTAAACAAGTGCTGAACTTCGTCAAACTGACGTTACAAATGGGCTACAGGTGAAAATTCACGACACCTTCAGTCTCTGAAGGACATATACTCTGATTAAGATGTATTGAATCATTACTTATTCAGCAAGAGACAGTTAAGTTCTTCCTGCTAAAAATTCAAGCAAAAAGCTTTATCTTTAAGGCTTAAGGAAATTAACTTCCTTTTAAGTGTAAAACTGTCTGCTAAAACCAAAGTGGGGGGGATGGGTGTCTCTTATGCCTGCAGACCGTCATCCAAATATTTAGGGTGTCGGGATGTCAGTTAAAATGCAGTCTCATACTTTTCACCAGTACTGATTGTATGAAATGTATATTCTGTAAACACATCTCTCTCCACTGATGGCCATGGCATTGCCTCAATAAATACCAGGACTCATTTTGGTCTGTTTCATATTTACTAAGTAATCATTTAATTCTACAGTCTTTATAGAAAAAAGATTATTTGACTAAATGGAATTTCAAAATGGACTAGTTAAGGAATGTGAATTTTAGTCTCTGAAGTGGATGACGGTGTTTTGGGCACAGTCTTGGGATTCACAAAGAGGGTGTCGTAATTTATATTCCCCAATGATAGACCTATTGCTCATGGCAGACAAAAGTCAGCTGCCTCCTCATGGGTCACAGCGAGCACACAGAGACAAAATATCACTTTGCCAAATTTATTTGATTATTGCAAAATTCTTTTTTCCTAATATCTCTGTTTCCTGTAGCAGGTGGTAGGAAAAAGTGAGACTAATCAGGTAAAAATGCTTTCTTTTCCACATGAGGATTAAAATTTCAAGGTGTGTTATCAATTCAAATATTCTTGAATACCTACAACTGTCGCTTATTGAATAAGATGAGTGTAAACTAGAAAAATGGGTGGGTTTACTTCTCTCATTAATCAGAGGAATAAATTGCATTAAGATGTTGATATTTTCCTGGAACAGAAAACAAATGATTCTGTGAAAGACATATAGGAAATAACACCGAACTGCTGCAAGTCTTCTAGTAACTGCCGCCAAGAGCCCCAAACATCAGAGGTAAATGAATAATCACCAACAGAGCAGAACAGCCATTAGACATAATGATAGAAAGCCTCCTTTCACACTCACAGACATCAACCTTTCTGTGCAATTATGAGTTGGCAGAAACAAACAATTGGCTTTAAAACAAGATAAAGAGCTATAAAAAGAACCTGGCTTTTTGCTTCAAGTGAGTGGACTGCAAGTGAATTCAGCTGCTCTGCTTGGAAAAGGGAACAAATGAGAGCATACGCTTTTGCACCCTTCAAAGGAAATTCAGTGTAAGAAAAAAATAAAACTTTTTTAAATTCTTGCTTCTTAATAAATCAGGCAAGAACTACCCAAAATGTCCAACTCTTCTGCAACTCTTTTGAAGCAGAGCTAGTAGGACCTCTCAAGAGAACCTTTAGATTTATGTCGCTCTTGAGAGGGGTGCAGAGAAATGGGGAGAAGGGTGTATCACTAGCTGGTGAACAGCGAGAGCGGAATAAGGGGGAACACTGTAAGCCTGTGTCTTCTTCCATGGTATGTATTTTGCTCTGGTGGAGTGCTATTGACTTCTTACGCATCACCCACACCAGTGAGAGGAGAGTCATTTCATGTCCTGTGTGGCCCAAAATGTTTTAAGCACTATTTGGTTTAGTATTTCATTACGAGCTATCTTTGTTCTATGAAGGAAGTTGCCAAAGAAGGTGGGGGATGTTCTTTGGGGGGCACATAGTAAGAGAAATGACTAAAGAAGGGACAATTTAGAAGGAGAAATCACAGGAAGTGTGCTGGAGGCAGAGAACAATTGATCTGCTCAGTGTCACCAAATAAAACCAAGATAACGTGACTTTGCAGGGTGATTTCCCTGTGGGTGCTTTTCCTTCTGTGTGGGTTTGGGAGTTTGAAATACAGAACTGTGGGATTTGGCTGGTTTCCCCCCTTTTTTTTTTGTCATTCTGAATGTCTGCTAAATTCTAATTTCCACATCCTAAATCTCTCCAATGCCAAATAGAGAGCAATATTTCACTGATCACCATCTTTAACTGACTCTAGCTAATTCATGCTGAGAATATTAGAAAAATACAAACCATATATCTTGTCACTGAGCAAGAGGGCTCAGGGCTGCATTTCCTCTGTGCTCTTAAATGTTTTGGTTTTATATTTAGGAAAGAAGATAGACTTTTAATTGAAGTCCTCTCCATAAAAATGAGAATACCTGGAGTTTTAGAATAGAAGAAAATAAATTACATCGTACCCTTCAAAAACAGTTTCTGATTTCAGCCATTCCAAACTGAAATGATAGTACTGGCAGTCTTCTAAATTTTAATGAAAACTTGAAGGCATTTTGAAATTTCAGAGTTAATGTTTATTATTATAAAACTCCTGCGGGGAAGCAGTTTCCTAAAGAACAAGTGACAGAAAAGAACAAGTTGGTGGGCTCTCAGAAGTCAGGCTATTCCATAAATTACAATAGAAAAGGAGATTCTTTTTAATTTTGAATGTATTTTGACCCTTCTTGCTTATTGTAAGCTGCATGCGAATCTTTCTCAAACAAAGAGAAAATGTTACCATATCATAGAGCTATAAACCATTTGTTCTATGCTGAAAGACAACATACAGGGTTTCAGTTCAGAAATAATGTTATTTTTCAGCTCAGTTTCAGGAAAAAAAAAAAGTTATGTTCTCTGCTGCTAAAGGATTATCTCATTAAGAATAAATTCACTCTCTTGGAATTCAGACCATTGTGCTGTCTGGAAGGTTTAGTTTCAGGACTTCAATAAAATGATCGGTTGACCAGATGTTTTTCGGTCACTATTTGCATAGTAATATTTTACTGATGTAGGACCTTTACTCACACAGCTATATTCCCTGAAAAGTCAACAAAATAGTATATGTAAATGAAGAGAAATATAACACTTGGTTGTATGAAATGGCTTTTTAGGTAATCACCTTCCAAGTGTGTAGAGACTTCAGGGGATTTTACAGTAACCTGAAAAATAGTGTCAAAAAAGTGTCAGCGTGACAGAGATGAGATCTATTTTTCAGAAAAAAATATAATCAATACTTCTAAAGCACTGACTGATAGAATGGACTAAACCAAACCAGACTTGTTACGGGCAATTGAATAAATAATATGCATGCCTGAAATTACTTTATGTACTGAACTACATATTTACCTGATGGTTCTGATGGCTTTACTAACAAGAAGATATTGCGCCTCAGGAAAGTGATCATCATCGTTTCCTCCACATCTCTGTCGTGGTTTAACCCCAGCCGGCAACTAAGCACCCCACAGCCGCTCGCTCACTCTGCCCAGTGGGATGGGGGAGAGAATCGGAAGGGTAAAAGTGAGACAACTCGTGGGTTGAGATAACGACAGTTTAATAGGGAAAGCAAAAGCCGCGCACACAAGCAAAGCAAAACAAGGAATTCATTCACTGCTTCCCATCGGCAGGCAGGTGTTCAGCCATCTCCAGGAAAGCAGGGCTCCATCACTTGGGAAGACAAACACCATCACTGTGAACGTCTTCCCCTTCCTTCTTCTTCCCCCAGCATTATATGCTGAGCATGACGTCACATGGTATGGGATATCCCTGTGGTCAGTTGGGGTCAGCTGTCCTGGCTGTGTCCCCTCCCAGCTTCTTGTGCACCCCCAGCCTCCTCGCTGGTGGGGTGGTGTGAGAAGCAGAAAAGGCCTTGGCTCTGTGTAAGCACTGCTCAGCAGTAAGGAAAACATCCCTGTGTTACCAACACTGCGTTCAGCACAAATCCAAAACACAGCCCCATACTAGCTACTGTGAAGAAAATCAACTCTATCCCAGCCAAAACCAGCACAATCTCTAAACAGGACTGAACATGGTCTTCTTGGCTAAATATATGCAATAAGAAGCTGCCACAGAGTTTGCTGACAGATGGTTTTTGAAGCTCTGTCAGTCCTGGTGTGAGAGGAATATCCATGTGTCTTGATAATTTAATCTCCAGTATGCAAGGTATTTCCACACAGCTACGAAACTGGTTTATCCAAATTATATATGTGGTTCTATATATGTATAATTTTCTAAATTATATACGTGGAAATTCTCAGTAGTGCAAGAAAGGCAGTGAAGTTTTCGGTTTTCTGTGTAGTTCTCACAGCCTGATACCTGAAGACCCAATGCAGTAGGTGCTATGTAAGAAAGTAATTTTCACTTATGTGAGTAGACCAGTTGAAATCAGGGCTACTTGTCTGAGCTGTACTTGGCACAGAGATTTTTTTACAGGAGGAAAACCTGGGGGAAAAAAATATTTTGCTTATATAGACCTATCATGCCGTCTCTGGTTGAATTAATGTATGCTATTTCTAAAATAAACTAACATATAATTACTTTCCTGTTATATAAAAATATCTTTCATGACACAAAATATTTTTGTCAAGTTGTAGCAGTGTAGTGAAATACTGTAGAAAATGTAATTTGATTATGATTCTTTACTATTGCTTTTTAGCTGTATTTTAATAGCATGGTGAAAAGCACTTTATTGCCTAACTATGCAAAAATTACTTTTCTGGGTCGGTTGGTTTGGCTTATAGTGTTCACTGAAGGAAGTTCTAACACAAGTGCTTGGCTATTAACATGTTAAGGTATTGCTGTATGGGAAAGCAGTTAAACACTTAAGCATTTCATTGAACTGGAACCACACAGTGTAAATGCACAATATTACAAATTGCCACAGGTAAGTACATAAGGCTGGCACGGATGGAAACACTTAGAAAGAAGGAAACGTAGCTGTTTCTCAGAAAAAGCGGGGAAAGATTAGATGATGTTCTTTACACCAGAAAATAAAGAAAGGAAAAAAGAAAGATGGAACACAAAATAAGTTCCTGTCCTCTTGCCCCAAGAGATCAGCTTGATCAATGTGAGATTAGATCCAAAAGTGCTCATGGACTCCTGCTGAAATTGTTGCAGAGCACACTCTGTTGGTTGGGCTTTCTGCTGCAGGGATGCCAACCAGCTCTCACCCACCTCTGCTGTCAAAAATAATTTTAAAATGTTGATGAAAGTTAAAAAGACAAATTAAAAAAAATAAAATTTCTTTGGAAAAGTTCTCCCCTTCCTTTTATTTCAGGTTCAGTGAAGTTTTCCAAAAGATAGGCTGTTAATCCACCACAGCTTCTTTGTTAGGCTGCAGCAAGGTCTTTCCCAGTGAACACTTGCATTAACCAGGTATCATGGGTAACTGCCCTGTCTTTGTTAAGTTTGAAATTGGAAAAAGAAAAACACAAACAAAAGACTAGGAAAGAGAGAAAAAATTAAATGGCATAGAAATAAAACGTAAGAGAGGGGATGATGATGAACCTGAGATTTTAAAAACTACTTGAATTTTAATAGGTTCAGCATCCTTGCAGTCAGTTTGCTTTGTGGGTTCATTGAGGGATGGTGCCAGCACCTCTGAGGAGAACTAATTGTCTGAGCTCCCTGGATCTCAGTACTTGCCCTACGAGTGATCACCCTGACCCTTGCCATAGCAATGTCAGAGAAGGACGTGGTCCCTCACCACTCCCAGCTGAGCACTGTGGCAGCTCTGTCAGTCACCCGTGTATCAAGATAACACTTTAGGTGCATCAAACATAATTTGCAATTCAAAGTTTTTTCTCCTTCCTACTGCTATGCTAACTTAGGGCCCTAAGTGAATCCCTGGAGCTCAGTTTCACCATTGAATTCTCCTTGGATTGCCTAAACCAGGGAGAACCATTTTTCTTCTGCTTTGTCAGGAAATGGCTTTTATTAACAATTTTACAGGACACATTTGCAGGTTGAGCTTGATTGTCTGTTGCTTTTCTCATTTTCATTCAGCAAGGCATTTAAAACTCTAGTGAATTTTTATAGCATTTGCATGTCCCAACTGTAGAGACTCACATAGGGATTTATAGTGTAAACAAATAATAAAACTCCTGGCTAGGACCCCTCCTGTGAAATTTGACTGTTCTTCTACTCTCACATTACATTTAACAGTATGTAAGCTCTACACAACATAAACTTCCTGTAGGCCTTGAGCTTGGTTCTCTTATTGGAGAAAAAGTATCTTAATTTCCCTGCCAAATAAATGACACCTTCCTTGTTAAATAGAAATATGTGTATATATACAAAACCATATTTTATATATATTTTTATTTATTTTTTTACACGTTCCTAATGGATGACATAATTCCTTACTTTATGCAATAATTCCCTTGGTAAAAATACTTTGTAACTAATTTTGTTTTTTCTCTATTCATTTGTTCAAACCAACACAATAACTTGGCCTGCATCACTCAGTTACTAAACTGCACTTACTAGACACCACTATGTGCCAGGGCCCAGGGCTCTTGGAGATAAAATGGTTCCTCTACTCTCCTAAAACAAAGAAATCTGAGAAAACCAAAAGCAAGCAGGAGCTTCCTTCTGTTATTTGCTATTTTGTCAAAGATAACTGGCATTAAAAAAAAGAAGGAACAATGTCTTTAAATGTGTCCTGCAACAGCTCCTTCCTGATTGCAGAGCCCCCAGAGAGAACAAACTCTGCACAAATAGTTTTTAAAGATTTCTCTCTTGTGCAAGGCACCTCCTGCAATTCAGAGTGACTTGTGTGTGTCAGGGCTACCCCTGGGTGTGCCAGGAAAGAACGCAAAAATGCCGTGGCCAGAAACAAGACCTGTATCCTTTAGAAATGAGAGCTGCAGACATTCTTTGGTATATGTGTACTCACTTTCATGTGTGCTCATTTCCTTTCTTTTCTCAATCTCAGCCTCAGGGCCCCAGAGCTGTAGCAGCACCTTGGCTAATCTGTGTTACCTGGCGCACTCTCTCTGGCAGATATTTACGTCACCTAGAAACCAATAGAAAAGCAGTTTGATATTTGAAGTTAAAAGTTTTATTCATATCAATATCTCAGAGACATTTGATAATGAAACATTGGTGCAATAGATTTAAAAATCTTTAGTTTGCTACTGGCTTTTAACTTCAGAGGAACTGAGCAGCAGGTGATTCGGTGGTTTTTTTCCTTCTGCTTTTGTGCATGTCAAAGTTTTTGAAACGAAGATCTCTTTTGCATTAATGCGCTCAGCAACTATGATGGCTCTACTTTCCACAAACTGGCAGCCAGTTTGTCTCTCACCATTTGCTGGTTCAGCACCACATCAAGAACTCATTGCTATTCCAAGCACCACCAAGCGTCAGCAGCATCAGTTCCCCATGCTAAAGCGATCATGTCATTAGAAGGTTCCTATCGCCCTCACCATATCTCTAATTTCTTCATGATTTAAATGTGCACTTGGCACTGCTGATGAGCTGGACCGTGCTGCCGCCCTGGGTACCAGTCCCTGCAAAGGGTGACAGTTTGTTCCCAAGCTCTGAATGGCCCTAGGCTGGTACTTAAGATCTTGTCTGAAAACCCTGGTGTGATGGTTCCTTTGAAGGTCAGTTTTCCTGAGACATACGCAATACACTGCTAAATCTCTGCAAAGCCATGGAAATAGAGATGCATATTTTGCCCAAAACATGACATGAAATTAAAGAACAACGTCGCAATAATTAAGACACTGTGAGGTAATACAGGTGTGTAAAGCTGCCTCCTTGTCTGTATTTCTGATGACTGATATACTTTTGTAATCTCCAACTCCGTTTTTCCAAAGGAAATCTCTTAGTCAGTATGATCCTTCCATTGTTTCCTGCACCCTGCTTAAGCACTGGACTAAGTGCAGAAATGTAGTTTTCCTCGTGGACTTTTTGGTTTGCTCACCGTAGTGTTTGAATGCATCGTATATTTATTGTCATAACAACTGGTTAGAATTGACTTGCTGTCGTCACCCTCAATTTACAACTGGGATACCGAAGCAAAAGGCAGTTAAAGTCAAAGTGATCAGAATAGCTAGTAATCATGTAAGGTCTGAGTGATGAGGGGCCCTAGGGAGACATCTGAGGACTAGTTTTCAAGAGTCTTTAGCACCCCCTGCTTGCTGCCCCTCCTGCTGCTCTGCCGCCCAGCAGCATCACCCTCTCCTGTCATCTTTCACATCTTGCTTCGCTCTCTGGCTGCTGCAAGAATCTCCCTCTTAAATTTAGGCAGGTCACAAAGGCTGCAGCTTGCTAACCTCATGTAAATTAAAGCGCTCCTTAGTCCAGGTGATCCTACTGACTTCAGTAATAGTATTGGACTTCATATGTTAATAAACAGGAAAAAATAATAAATAAAGGAGTTGGAAATATATTTTGTATTGCAGCTTGGCTGTGAAACAAATGCATTTTCTAGTAGTCAATTCGTATTATACTGAATATATACTATTATACTAAAACAAATGTATCAGATGACAAACCTACACACAGGCTCATATTTGCAGGCAATAAATCCAGCAGGAAGTGAAGAACTGTGCGTTACTGTTTCAAGAAAGCACAATGATCATGCAGTGCTTGCTCAGAGTTCGCTATTGGGTTAAATCCACAAATTCTGGAAAAATAAGGCATTTCTTGGTCCCAGAATTCATCTTTTCCTCTCATCATTTATTTGCAGTTTGTGTATGCTGAGCTGGGCAGACAATAAGAGAATGATCAACAGCACTGAGTTGCAAAGAGGAGCCTTCCAAAGCTGGGTTGCGCTACTGTTTGGATGTGACACCTCGAGAGCAGCAAAACTTTGGTGTCTTACTTGACCGGCTATACCCTAAATGAAGGACTTGGATGCAAACTCTGCAATAGAGGCTTGGGAGACCTGCAAGGGGAAGGTCCATGCCTTATTTGCCCTATTTTTATGAATTTTCCCTGACCATTTTCTACCTTTCACTGCTGGAGTTTGGATAGTGTACTAAGTGGACTCTGCATCTTATATTGTGTTTGGGGGGAGGGAGGGTCAATGCCTACTTTTTGGTCCAACCTAAACCAAAAGCCACTTCAATCTTTTTATAGCTACATTAAAAATATTAAAGCAAAAGTTTCAGTTTCCATATCCCTTAGTTAATAGCCAAAGTTTTAAATACTTTACCAAAACTATTCAATCCCCATGTCAGATCCTCTACTTCTGACAAGAAGTGTGAAAAGACACTGCCAAGGTAATGGCAGAACTGTATGCCACAATGTCCTTAATCAACAAAAGGGGTTTTGCTTCCCCCCAGACTTGCATGACTGAGTTAAAATTTAATAGGAAATATCTGTCTCATACTTCAGGACACAGGTTTTTCATGAACAACTATGGTTAATGACCACAGTGATCAAGACAAACTTCTATATTGAATAACCATCTATCCTGATGTTCTCCAGTGCAGGAGGGGGAAAACCTCTCCTTCTAACCCTTTCAGTAACATGCCAGTCTCTCTGATATCTCAATGCTAGGTGAAAATGCTTTCCTGTTGCCCTCCAGTCGGGTAGCCCGATAAAATTTGGTTTGGCTGCATTTTAAGAGCTCTGATCAGGTAGGCATCCTAGCCTTTTCTTTCCACACTTGCAACTCCAAAAAGACCTACTGTTTTCATTTTTACTGCCTATGTAAAATTCAGAGTGCTGTACATAATCAAAACCTGGGAATTTACACTCAGTTAAAATACAGTGATTCTCCTTTTTAAAAAACAGCTGTAGGCAGGTAAACAGTTCAACATTCAAATCAGAGAAAAGAATCTACGGCTTCCAAGAAAGAAGAAAGTGATTGGCAAGACGAAATGAGAAGAGGGGCAGGAGCAGGAGAAGAAAGGTTATTGTATGAAGGGGGGGCTACCTGAAGAGAACATAAAGCAGGGTTGCTGTAGAGCTTTATAGTGTTCAGTAGTTTATCATGAAACTGTTCAGGAGTGTCCAGTAGTTTATCATGAAATTGTTCAGGGCCTAAGTCTGCATCCCTGGGTATTTCCAGGCCACTCACCTCCATTAACGACCTTGGGATGTATTCAACCCCCAGACTGAAGCCTTGGTACCCTCTCTCTGAGTTCAGCATCTTTCTGCTGGATGCCAAGCAAGATAGCTTGCATTTCCCTTTGCAGACTAAGATTAGCTGTCCAAAGTCAACACCAGCCTCCGGCATGCAGTAATGCATCATTACCAGGGTTGTTAAACTGCCCACAGAGCTGGCAGCAAGATAGTCATATCTCCTGATATTGTTTAAAGCTATGGAAATATTTTTCACTCCAGGAATAAACCATCTGGCTATACTTCCACTCTCAAAAAAGGGGGATGCTAGGCCAGCTTTTTTGGTGGAAACTGCTTTAGGGAAGATGTGGATGAACTTGGCATCTTTGTAATCTTAGATACTTTCAGATAAGCTTTGATTTTGGCACTCCATGAAATTCATTTTGCTGGGAAACTTCACAGGAATGCAGAATTAGATTGCTATCTTGCTTTTCTAAGGTCACATAGATGACTAACATCACACTTTAAAACACATCATTTTTACATCTCTAATTAAGAAAAAACACCTTGGTTAATTGCTTATTTCCAGGTATAATATATAGCCAGTAATGTTAACTGCTGCATCTATTTATACTTGGAAGATGATGATAGCAACAGGAAGGTCTAGAAGTAAAAGAAAAACGATAAAGGAAATTTATACAAAAAAATATTTATAATCCTCTCATTCCCCCAGGAAAAAAGCTTAGATTGCAAATGTAGGTACTAGATAAACTGGTACAACTATTTACCATTTAAATGTGCTATTCTCATGATTCTAAACCACCCTGATATTAACACAAAATCACCTCAAAGTCTGTTAAAAATAATGCCAAATTAAACATGTAATAAATATTTTGGACAGTATGGTTAAGCATGTTTTTTATAGAGTCCATCACTTATTAAAAAGTCCTGTTACACCACAGAAATGCTTCATGTCCTGAATTGCACAAGCTCAGTGTGGAATAAAAGATACCACCAGTGAATACCAATAAGGCTGCTGAAGAAGCCCATGCATAAACAGTGCATACATATAAAGTAGGGGTCACATTTTGGTGGTATGATTGGGAAGCAAAAGCTTGCCTTTTCAGGCTTAAAGACAGCCATGAGAAGCACTATGATTTTATTAAAATTAGAAATAAGTCTATGTCTTTTTTTCTTTTAACAATTCAATTTTTAGTTCAGTCATTTAATGGCTTGTTCAAATCTGTCCTCAGTTATTAAAGGATCTCTGCCTGAAGATGTTTTAACAGCCCAAGGGCTTGCCTTAAATACGTACTTAATACTGAATAAAATTGAAACAGAGTATCTGCAATCCTTCACTTTCATACTTAACATGTACAAAGAACCACTTAAGTAAAAGGAAGCAAAGGGCTGAAGGGTGATAATGGCTCCATTTGCTGCTGTTCCACTCTGTTTTGCACCTGTACCGACAGCATTACACTTACCTGCTCTGCACTGCGCGTGGAAGAGGCATTCCTTGCTTTCCACATTTCTTGACTTTGTGCCTACATCCAACAGTGACTTGACTTCCTCCCACTTTACCAGCTGGACATGAAAATTTTTGTAATTTTTTTTTCTTCACGATTTTATCCTTAGTTTCTATTTGGTATCTTTCTTCTTTTCCTTCCCTGCCTTGTTTGTCTTACTTTCTTTTTTCATATCTCCCTCCCGGCCATACAGCTCTCTCCCCACCTAAAGCTCCTGCTACAGGATTTTCCAGCACCACTTCATACATACAATAACTATGGGGAAAATACATTTGCTGGTTGTTTTCAGGGGTTTTTTGCTGGAAACATTTTAATCATGGAAACTAGTGTGACAATGGTATTGTATTTCTGTTGAGCTGTATTGGAGACACTAAAGCAGTTGTACATCTCAGTGTGGCAGTCTGTCTGTCACAGGAGTATTGTAGCCAGGACAGACCAAAGACATAAGTAAGAAGAGTGTGATATGAAATTCTTCTGAGAGCAACTGAAATAATTGGATAAAGCAGACAAACTTTCAACTTCAAACTGTTCTTCAAGAAGGCTGATATGTCCAAAAGCTTGTTTGATTTCTTTTTCCCATTGCATCAGTTATTTTACTGACAGACACTACCTCACCCTTCCAGCCTTGCCTTGTGCAGAAACCAGGCTGCAGGGGTTTTTTGAGATAACTATCCTGTTGCTATAACAACCCTACCTTAATGTTTCACCCAGTCTTGATATTCGCAGAGTAAAATGGAGTGCAATTTCCAATTGCTTCCTCTCTTGTATTCTGATATTGTGTCTCCAATGTGGCAACAAGTGAAACTTGTAACTCTCCTAGCTGTTCTGCTACTGCTTGAGTTTGGACTGGGGTGAACATGTTTCCACCATTCCAGCTAGCCGCATAGCAATATGATACCAACCTAGGACTATTGGCAGTAATGAACAGAGATGGCAAAAGGTCAAAAACTTGTTTGCTAGTTCTAGCTGTTTCGCCCAGCTGATGGAAACAACACGCTGTAGACCCCAGGTAGCAGATATCAACAATTGTAGCCAGTTTGCTTTTCTCCCAAGGCCAGTACGTGCTCTCTGCTCTAGACCGAAATCCCAGTTCAGTTTTGAAGGTCTCAAAGGCTGAAGGTTTGAGGTCGGAAAGCAGAGACTTTCCTACGTGGTACTGTGAAACTTCTGAATTCTTCACCTGGAGAGCTGAGCTTTCCTTTTTCCTGGTTACAGAGCTCATTCATGGTGTCTCATTCCCTAGGTTCAGTGGGCTGGCTGACTCCCACAAAAGAAGGGGGAGAAGGAACCGTTTCTCTATTGTATATAACATATGATAAAATACTAAAGGAAAAACCTTAATGTCCAGAAAATTTCTTTTAATCCTCCAATTCTCAGCAGCGACAGCAAGTGCACTAGGAGGTAAATTTTTAGTTTGTTGTTTTTTTTTTAAGAAGTGATAGCAAGCAATTAAAAAACAAACAAACCAACCAGAAAATGAGATATCCTTTCAACTACATGTTCCCACTGTTGCTGAGTCCTTTCATGCCAGAAAATGCTACAGACATTTACCTCTCTGACATTTCCCAGCTTGAATAGCAAAACCAAGGCCTGAAACAGAAAATGGCTGTGGTAATGTGAAATGTTTCAGCAAACAGTTGGAACAGGGCAAAAGCTCCCTGTAGGTGAATTACTTCTTTTTGCTTGGAAGGACCATGGCAGTCTGGTTACCTCAATGTCCTTCATTTGGCAAAGGTAACATTTGCTTTCCTAGAGAAAATTTCAGAGAACAGGTAGGTGCAAATAGGGTCTTGTGAGTACAAATGTGAGTGACAAGCTTGGAGCACGTGAGCTTCTCCACCAGTGCACTAAGTTCCCCTGTGCTCTGTGTGGTCATCTGTACCCCGAGGAGGTGAAGCTAACACGTACCCATGTGGGCACGGTACCTCCTGCCCTCACGTTACAGCAATAGAAATCACTTGGAAAGAGCAACTGATTGCAGACTGCAGGTCATGGCTAACTATATTCCACTTTCCTCCCACCTGTATGTTGTGCACCTTTACTGACCCTTATGATCCCGTGCTATGCCATGTTTTGGGGGACGTGGTTCAGCGTAAAAATGAAAGGCCGCTCCTTCTCCTGCTGCCTGCTCTCTTCACTCACAGCTTCCTCCACCCCTCAGCTGCACGCTGCTGAAAAGGCTGAGGGGGAGCAGGGGGTTTCAGGAAGGTAGTGATACCTCTTTACTCTGGAGAGGCTAAGCAATCTTAGGATCTTGTTTCCTGAATGTAACCTTCCAGTTATTTGGAAGAGACTGCCAATGTGTTTGAATAATCTCTCTACATAAACCAGTGTCATCTCAGAAAGCATGCCTTCCTGCAGCTATAAAATCATTTTTTATGTTTCTAATTCTGCAAAAAAAAACCAAAACAACCTAAAGGGAGTATTTTTATGTTAAGGCAAGCTTGTAAATTTTAAAAAGAAATGAGGATTGAATTTGGAATATAATTGCCAAATGCCTGCTCTAAATCTGATAACTTGACACAATCAGGGGCTCTAGGAGGGGAATGATTGTGAGTAGCTGACACTGTTTTAAAATTTATTGTGAATACAATTGAACTTTGCACAGAGGTATAACCACTGTCTCCACATGCATGTGTATAATCTGCCTTTCACAACAACAAGGGATCAAGACGCTGTCTACCTTTAATAAATAAAGATCCACTGACATTTTCCTACAAGTTTAGTTTTAGCCTTTCTGTTCTGGCCGGGCTCCACTTCAGCTAATCCAGCCTAAGCTGCAGTTTTGGCCACTTTACCAAGCCCTGTGGCTCTGTGATATAGGGAGACTGCCCGCAGCACTGCTGTGCCCTCCAATGCCAGCCCCAAGATCAGGGCACTTCCTTGGCTGGGGAGAGGGTGTGGGTATGTGAGGGGTCAGAAAAGTACTTCTGACTCCATTTCTTTTTGTTGTGCACCAAGAAACAACTTCTGTTGATAAGAATAACCATGTTACACTTCATGAGGAGGGCAGGGGGCAGAAGACATCAAGGGCACAGCAAGATCCTAACTGTCTTCTGATGAATAGTGGGATAAATAGGAATAACCCTCTGTGGAAATCAGTGGGGCAGACTTACCCTACTGCTGGCAAGAGAGGACTGATTCTTGTCCCCAAGGTGTCATCACTAACATAGGCCTCTGTTTTATAGCCTGGTTCCTGGCACACTTCTGTGAGCACGGTAGACCTATTGATCGGAAAAGAGGGGTTTGTGCCTTTGGTCTCACCTGCTATTGCTTTGTGATTTTGTTTGCGTGTTTGTTTTGCAGACAGCTAAATCCTTTCCTCCCAGTGCCACTGAGCCACAGACAAACACCATGGTATCAGCACACTATGTGCTCAAAGAATATGTTTTGACAGTTTAATCAACGGGGGTGGGGACGAGCTCTGGGCTGCTGGCACGGTCCCAAGCTAGTTCATTTTTTTTACCTGATATTTATTTTTTAAGCAGCTGGTAAGCTTTCAGACTTCCCAACAGGTGCCACCACTCATGGCCGACCTGGCTGTCCCAAAGGCTGCAGGTGTTGGCTTGACTGGGTCAGTGAGAAGCCCCACTGGGTAAAGGAACCTGGAGGGTCTTGGCTGGTTCCGTAGTATTTCACATGGAAGAAAAAAAAAAAAGCTCAAAATGAACCTGCCTTTAATCCTGCCTTTGTGCCAAAGTGAGAGGCCTTTTGCAGAGATGTTTTCATTTTCATTTTCTGTTTTTCCGACTAAAGCTAGAGATGATGGGAAAATAGAGTTTTTACTTGTTCCAGGAGAACAAGTCTCTCCCATGCTCCAGCCCACCCTCAAGAGAGAAACAGACACTTGCTGTGGCAGGGGTCAGATACTATAACACACACTCAGCCAGGGCCTTCGTTTTCTTTATCAGAAAGGTCTTGGTCTTTGTTTCTTTCCTGATTCTTTGGACATAGCCTTGGGACTTTATCGATCTTAGAGACCAACCAACTCTTGCAAACAGGGCCCAGAAAGCTCTTGTTGAATACATGCACTGAAGTTTTCTCTAAGGCAGGAGGCAGAATTTACTGGCTTTTTCAGAATATGTTTTTTTGAACCTTTTGGATGTACTGTAGTATTTCTTCGGCTTTCTTTCAGTGTCTAGAGATTATACATCAGTGGATTGTTAGGGGATGCTTCAGACATAGGGCTACTCACTGGAGGGGATCTGTACTGACCCAAGTGGAGTTTTCTCTTTTCACCATCTCATCAGGTCACTCGCAGCAGACCTGGAGAAGCAACAGGCAGGGAACCACACTTTGGCAACAATCCTTTCAGGTTTATTCTGTTGTAGCACATTATCCCTGGGGATCAGTAGGGTTGTGGTCTGGAGTTTATTTGATTTCTTTATTTACTTTTCTTGCTTTCTAAAGCGGGGAAGGCAGGGCAGTTTCAGGAAGGAGACAGGCAGTGTGCCGTTCCTCATCCCCCCTTTCTGTGCTCAGGGTGGGAGCAGATGTCTGCAGTGAGAAGAATGAGTGCAAGTTACTTCTACATGTCTCATTTTTTTGTCCTGCCAGGGAACTGCATGGTGGTCAGAATAGTCTGAAGGTTGCTTTTCCTTGGATACTGTGCTGTACTCAGAGAGTAGGTGTCTGACAGAGGTCAGCTTTGTTTGGTGTCACGGTTCTTGCTGCTCACTTTGTGTAACTTACAGCCTCTGCAGAGCACTATAGTTGGGTCTCACAGGGCTGTGATAGAGCCCCTTAAAAACCTGGTAGGCATCCTTCCCTGGAGAGGTGGGACAGAAATTAGACAGGAGTGCCTCAGAGAGGGCTCACCTTGTGCACTTGGGCAGCAGGCACACCCCTGCTGTGTAAGCTCAGGCTTTCTGCTTGTGCTACGGGGCAGCATAGAGGCATCTTAGCCTCACAGGCCCATCGGATAATTCAGATTGGAAGAGGCATCAGGAGGGCTCCAGCCCAACCCACATGCTCAAAGCAGGGTCAACTGAGGTCAGACCGGGATGCTCAGGCCTCTATCCAGGCATATTGCCAGAGAGGCCCTTGTCATGTGTGACAAACAAATAACTCTTCTCCAAGCACTTCTGTTTTCTTTACTGAAAACAGTTATATTTTCAGGAAACTGTGACATAAAAAGCAACAGAAAAGTACTTTAGTGAAAAGCCCTGAAATTTTTTTCTGTTCTTTAAGTGTTGGCTTGTATATGCTCTGTTATATCTCTGCAACCTTTACCATGGTGTACTGCTCTGAGGGTAGAAGATTGTTTCTTCCTTTACAAAACAGCCAGGTATCTATATTTTAAACATCTTCCTCAGTCCCCCTCTGGCTATGAAAGCATTTATTAGTTTGCATGATAGACGTTTCATATGGGCTGGAAACAGATATGGAGACAAATCCTGACAAAGGCTGGAAATCATCTGACAGTTTCAGTACGAGTTTAGGTGCTCCATACCACTTTTGATTGCCATTTATTTTAGGTTTCAGTACCACAGTCAGATTGGAGATATGGAAATTACCATGGGGAGCTAGAGCACAGCTGGGAACTGGCTGCAGGGGAAATAGCTAGTTTTAAAGATGAAGTAGCAGGAGGTTCCTAGAAGATCTGACCCTGTCAGTTTCCATTAATGACCTTTACACAAACAGGACGAAATGCCACAGCAGCACTGATAGAATTGGGAAGCATCATCATACAGAACAGTATGAGAATATCAGCAGGAAAGGATGGAAGAAGGATGGTAGATGTGGCTGAAAAGTATTTGACTACAAGACATCAAAAAAACCCTTTAGGACAAGAAAGTCTCTGATATAAACTTCAACCATAAGCTGATCAGGGAGAAGTGACTGAGGTAGATTTGAACGTACTTGTCAATAGCAAATGGCAAGACACACATAAGAGAGACAGAGATAGGAAAACATACCCCTAGGATTCTTCAGGAAAGATATTTCCCAGTTAGGGAAGTTTAAATACCACTGGGCAATGTCCTGACAAGCCCTCCCCTGAAATACAGCAGTCAGGAATTTTGTCATCTGTTTTCAAGAAAAATGAACAGAAACCCGAAGTTGTTAAAAAATTCTGTCCAGCTGGCCAGAGAATGAGACAGTCTGTAGGAAAATATAAAATTATGAATGAAATGGAAAAAGAAAGGATAAGTGATTGTAGAGTATGTTTTTACTGTATAAATACAACCAGAAAATACATACTTGACATGGTTATATACTTTTGCTTCCTGTGCTCTCCTTGTTTCTGGGCTTTTCTCGGAACTAGCTGGACTTGAGCAGAACCAGGAGAGGCAAGAAAACCAGTGGGAGACACTCGTATTTAGCAGGTAATTCCTATTGAGATTAGGGTATTAGCAAACCACTTGGTGTTTATCTCCATGTCTTTTGTTCTCCTTTCCTTCCAAAGCTGTTGTAAAGCCATACTACCAAAGTCAAATAATCAGGCTGATATTTGTTTGGATCATTTTTGGAGAAGTTTTCTGATTTTCTGTCCCACTTCCCTTCTCTTATAAGTAGTTTCCACTTAGAAAGTACCACATTTGATTTGGGGGATTTCCTAAAAATAGCCCACAAATACATCTACATCATGTACCAGACCTTATTTCTGGCGGGGAGACTACTCCCACTTCCTCCCTTCCTGTACTCATTTGCAACCCTCCTCAAGTTTTGCTCTCTTCTCCAGGGGACTAGTTTTAATTTCCATATCCTCATTCCCTTTCCTCATCCTCATCCCAACCCTCATATTGCCTTTACCTTTGCTGTCAGTGCATCCATCCTTATTGAAAATCTGGGTAAATTGTTCCTTTAATTTTGGGATCGCACCTAGCTGATTTTTAATCTACAGGTTACCCAATCATCAGGACTGGCAGGCAAACTTTTTTCCTTGTTTCCTTCTGCTGTATATTTCCAAAGGGCATTTTGTTGTTTGGTTCTGTACCCCTTGCAGGATCTAACTCAGATCGATTTTTGGCAGTTCCTGTTTTTTTACCCTTGTATGTGTTAACCTGTGAAATCCAGCTTTACTTACTGATCTGTCCTTTTGCCTTTCTAGCTCTTGTAAGCTTTTTGCTTATATCCTTTTTAAGGGTATAATATATTTTTTAAGTATCCTTTTAAAGGTGGGTATTTATTTACATAAGTGTGGAATCCATTTCTATAAGTTTTTCTTCTGGCTGAGGGTAAAGATTTCTGTTACTTTTAGCTCTTCAGACAGTCAAAAATTCCTTTCTCCTTCTGCAGTCAAGCTGCTGTATAATCTCAGTCCAACTGATTTTACTAATCAGCTTCCTTAGCTTGTCTAAATTTGCTTTTCTGAGCTCCAAATCCTTAGCTAAAGACCTACTCCTATTTATTCTTTGATTTTAAATATAAGCTGAATCAATTTGTGATCATTCTGCGGTTACTTTCTATTATTCTGTTCCATTAACCATCTCTCTTTTAATGCCCTTTTCACTTGCTGAAATCCCACAGTGTAACATCTCATTGACTGTCTGTAACTGCGATGAAGAAATGTGTTTGCTAATATATCCATGAATACCTTGTCATTACTGGTATTGATAGCGTTTGTTCTTCAGCCAGTTTGGAAATTCAGCCTTCCCATAACGCTACAAGTGCCTGCAGTATTTCTCTTTGAAATGGAATGAGAGCTTTCTGTCACAACCACTCAGACCAATTTGAAAGTGCAACCCCTCCACTTATATGAAAATTCAACCAAAACCCACCAAGCACCTGGCCTTGACTGCTGGAGCACCATATCCCCAGGAATAACTTGTTCCACTTCCAGTGACCTTACCTACATGTCATTCTGTAGGACCTAATGGCGTACAACCTGACTGCTCCTGTTATTAAAGCTATAAAACGTTGCTTCCTCGAAAACCTGCAGAAGGTTTGCTTCCAAGAAGAGATTTCATCTGTAGCAGAAGAAAAGTGTCCAACTGGTGAAAAAAAGACAACACGGTGCCTGAGAGGAGGGGGGTCCTGTCAGCAACGTCAGGGTCTGGCAGTCTTTGCTAGTGCTCACGTGTCTGTACTAGGACTCACTGGCCTTCCTGGTGCCCCCTCCCTCCTTTTTGCCTTGCCGCACTAGTTGCAATAGGTTTCTGTGGGTGACTGAATGTGGTGAATATTTGCAACATGTTACAATTAGAGAAACACATGTGCTAAATTGTGCTGTGCTTAGACACTGTGAAAATGCACGCTTTTCAACAGCTATCGTCAAAATTTGCTTTGCAAGTCTGGCAGTGCTGCTATCCACCATAGGTTTAAACATACAGGCCGGGCTGGTTAATGACCTTTTAAATGGACAAATTCTGGCAGATCTGTCTCTGTGCTTCAGAAGGAGGTGTGCCGTCCTTTGAAAACTGGCTGGTTATCCACTATGCTTCAAGGGTTTCTTTTGCTTTTCTCGCTCATTTTTCCTATGTGTAAAAAAGAAAGCTGCTCGCTGTCGGACAGAGACATTAAAGCTTTACAGAGGGCCATTTGGGAGGATGAGTCCAGGCAGAGCCCAGGCCTGGGCTGAAGCATGACTTTGGTCATCAGTGGTGGGGGATTGCCATGGACATGTGTGGCCACACATTCAAGTCAGATACATTGCTCGTGCCCTGCTTGGTTTAACTTCCCCATGGGTATTTAATTGTGGAACTGGAGATTGTATAGGCAACTTAAGGTAAAACAGAACAGCAAATGTTGGCTTTTTCAGCAAATACTTTTCAGTTAATTGAATCAGTGTTTAGAAAACATAACTCTAAAAAAGGACACAGAAAGAGATTACTTGAAAGGTTAATGCATCTGGATTTAAGACAATTCTGGCTGGATATTTTTTAGGATTGTACCCAGTTGCAAAGAAACTTAAAGAATTTTGAGAAACCCTTTCAGAATAATATTCAGAGTTCCTGTGGGGTTTTTTAAGGTGACAAATTAGGATCCCTTAAGTTAGAAATCCTGGTCAAGTGTTTTCAGGCTTATGAAGACTGCCTCATTTTCCTGTGCAAAAGATAGATTTTTAAACAGGCTTCATACATTTTAAGGTAGGAGAAGACTAATAAGCTGCAAAACTTTAGAGCAGGATGGTAGAAACCCAGTAAAACTCTAGCTTTGTGGCCCCAGGGAGAATTTTGCCATTTTCTTCAAGAAAAATGCTTTTTAAAAAGTATCAAATAAGCAAATCCAAAACTAAGACACCATTTTACAGTTACCAAGGTGTCCTCAAAAATGTGCCATCTTAATGTGGAAAAGAGATTAGAACCCCACTGTGGCCAGGAGGATGAGACAGTACTGTTCTTTGTGTGCAGCCAAGATGTGGTTAACATAATCTGTCGTAGACATTTTGCAACTTCTAGCCCGTGGTCATAAAAGCTTAAAATTACATTCTTTGTATGGTCTAATTCCTGTCTATCTTTGCTGTAATCACTTTGCTCAGAGCTGTAATTTCTTTTTTTGCCTTGTAATTTTTACTATGAGAATGTATTTGCCAAAGTGAGAAAATGTGTCTGAGACTACAGTCTATTGTGAAGTAACTGTCAAGCAACAGTATTATTGTTAAAATACAGTAACTTGAGAAATGTTCCCACTAGAGACAAAAAGGAAATATGGGTTCATTATGACTTGCATGAAAGTCTTTTTCCTCTGGATCTTACTGTGGCCAGGCAATGCTGGCTGCCCTGTTCACAAATTCTGGCCAAGCACAGCCTCCTCAGCTGTGGTCCTGATATGGACTTGTGTTGTCATAGCCTCTCTCAAGAGCACTCTGATGGCTCAGGTAAAACCTCCACCTCTCCTAATCTCTTACATCTCAGAAACATCTGCAAGGGCTTTCAGTGACAAGAGAAGTTGTAGGAGTTACTGTGTTGTAACCTTGCTTTGAGTTTGACATGCTTTGCAGATGATGTGAGGTACGTGCCATTTGATTCTTTTCAGGTTAATATTCAAATAGACATTGAAGGACAAATTAAGAGCTGAAAGTAATTACTGAGAGCAGTTCACACCTGCTTCTAGACACCGGCTTGAAGCCCCTAGTGCTGACTTCAAATGGGTTAATCCTTTTCCAGAGGCCAGTGAGCTGCTTGAGGGCTGGATTTTGTTAAATGAGAAAATAAGTCAGTTCTGCAATGAAAGGTGGGGGTATTGGAGGGAAGAGATTAATGAAAACACACACTGTAAATAGCTGCAACAGCAGAGAAAGGACTCCTCTCTCATCGGCAGTTTCCAGTTAGCTTATAACATAAAAAAAAGTCAGACCACAGATTCACCACAAAACTATAGCTTTTTATTAGGTTATAGGATGGTTTAATGTGTCACTTATTGTTTTCATAGTGGGTACCTAATTTTGTCGGTGTCCTGGCTTCAGCATAAACACTGTAAATTTAACACTCTCATAGATGATTATCAAGCTTTGCCTGAGCTTACACCTGCATCTTTCTTCCCTTTTCCCATCACAGTCACAGAACCAGTACAGTACCACCAACGAGAGCAGAAATGAGTTGTGGTGTGGACAGGATGCTTGTGTCGAAGCTAGTGCCTTGCCCAGTCCTTTCTGCATGAGCATTTATGTTCACTGGAGAAGAAAGTTGCAGGAGAACTTTGCATCAACATAAGAGGCTCTCGGGAAAAGTTCCTGTGACTTAGCTGTCTATGGATCCACTGTGCTGTTCCCATGCCTGCTCATGTTGAAGCTTTCTTCTGATTTTTGTGGGGGGTAATTTTACATCCCCAAATAAGTCTTACCTCATATTTTCATTGCAACAGAAGAGAGAAGTAGTATCCCAAATAGTGACTCCACAGTAGAAAAATCATAGAACATCTCAAGTTGGAAGGGACCCATAAGGATCATCGAGTCCAACTCCCTGCTCCTTGCAAGACTACCTAAAATGAAGCCATATAACTAAGAGTGTTGTCCAGATGTTCCTTGAACTCTGACAGGCTTGGTGCCATGACCACTTCTCTGGGGAGCCTGTTCCAGTGATTGACCACCCTCTCAGTGAAGAACCTTTTCCTAATGTCCAATCTGAACTTCCCCTGACACAGCTTCATTCCATTTCCTTGTGTCCTATCACTGGTCACCAAAGAGAGGAGATCAGCACGTCCCCCTCAGCTGAGGAAATGGGATTGTGGAAGAGAATCACCAAATGAAGCTCCTTAGCACAGGAGAGCTGTTACGACATCTTGTGATAAGTAAGGGACATACCATGGACATTTGGGTTTACTAGTTACTGCTGAGTGACTCTTGTTCAAAAGCTGTCAAAGCCATTATCTAGTGCCTGCCACCCCGTCCTGGTATTGGCTGGGATAGAGTTAATTTTCTTCCTAGTAGCTGGTACAGTGCTGTGTTCTGGATTTAGTATGAGAATGGTGTTGATAACACACCGATGTTTTAGTTGTTGCTCAGCAGTGCTTACACTAGTCAAGGGCTTTTCAGCTTCCCATGCCCTGCCAGCAAGAAGCTGGGAGGGGGCACAGCCAGGACAGCTGACCCAAACTGGCCCAAGGGACATTCCATACCATGTGACGTCATGCTCAGCATATAAACTGGGGGGAGTTGGCCGGGGGGCGCCAACCACTGCTCAGGAACTGGCTGGGCATCAGTTGGTGGGTGGTGAGCAATTGCATTGTGCATCACTTATTTTGTATATATTATATTATTATGATTATGATTATTATTTCCCCTTCCTTTTCTGTCCTATTAAACTGTCTTTATCTCAACCCATGAATTTTACTTTTTTTCCCCGATTCTCTCGCCCATCCCACTGGCAGGGGGGAGTGAGCGAATGGCTGTGTGGTGTTTAGCTGCCTGCCAGGTTAAACCACAACACACTCCCTGTGCCTGTGGGAGTGCACTGAAAGCCTGTCTTTTCAAAGCATTGTAAAGTGACTAATGGAAGAAAACAGGAGTAAAAAGTTTCACTTAAAATGTGTCATTAACATACAGCTGCGGAAATGCCAAAGCCCCTGAATATAGCGCCATGGGAACACATACAGTGTACATTCATGGGAGAGACAATAAGTGTCTTATAACCAGCTCACCACGTGATAATTAGCACAGGTACTCTGCTGAGTGAGGAAGACATAGGCGTTAAACAGCTACCAAGCGCAAAACTAAACACTGACCCAGTATCCACCCAAGAAGGAAAATGCACCTGGACTTGGAGGCCCTATACCAGCTGATTCGTTTAGAAAAGCAAGCCAGCAAATAACAGAGAACACACTTCATCTAATCTCTTTAATAGTAGAATTAAAGGCCAAAATATACAGTGAAAGTAATTGCTTGTACTCCTATGGTGCCTTTCACCCAAATATTCCAAAGCATGTCAGCATCTCGTGCTGCCTTTTCATCTGCAAGTCCAGCTCTGGGTGTGCTACTCTTTGCACTCCCCCAGCAAAGAGAGAGGTATCAAAAGTGGTATGATGCAAAGGCAATCTGTACAGAGAAGGGGTATGACCTGTATCATCCCTGATGTCTTCTCCATCACTAGTATCAATGTTATCCATCTTATAAATGGGGCACTGAGGCACTGAGGATCTTGATGTCTGCTTTCACAAATGGCGACCACCCAGTATCAAGTGACTACTGCTTAAGGCAAATGGTTAAAAACAGTTAAAAAGCCAATGTGGATGACATTGTTTATGGTTTACACCAGTTCAGCTAACTCCACTTTGGGTAGAAAGAGGCAGGCTGATCTGTTCAGTTTCTCTGTGTGTCAATGAGATTACCAGCTTTTCAGTTAAATCAGCCTGTTTCAGAGGCTTTCCTTTTCTTCCTGTTAGTCTCTGCCAAGTTTCTGTTGACTCTCCGATCTTAGGTAAAGCTCAGAGAGGATTAATTGGCAAAACACCTTGGTATTCATAAACTTGTTCTTGCAACTGATGACCCAGCCGCTCTTATCTGACTCTTCAGAAGATGTGAATCTGAGGATTTCCTGTGTCTGGCATTTCACCTTTCCCAAGTTTAGCAACTTCTTCATGGCCTTCTTGATTACTTCACAGAGATTGCTTCAATTCTACGCAGAAAACAATACTTAAGAGAACAGTACTTTCTCAGGAAGGACAAAGATGCAATCTAGTGTTCAGAGAGGGCAATCCATGCTTTTTAACACAAGGTCATTTTCCCAGGGGATGGATTCTGACCTTCATACACCCCAAAAATGTGTTTTCCTCTGTAGCAGGATCTGGCTCTGAACAGCTCTTGGTTCTGTTGGCTGGTGCAGTAGGTAGAGGCAGTAGGAGAAGTGTTTGTGTTCCCACATGAGGAAAACACATAGGGAGCCCACTGTCACTGACAACAAGCCAGTCAGGGAAGAGTAATGATGTAAAAATTGCACTTTTAAAAAAAATATTATTATTAGTGCCATTTTGAAATTCCCTTTTGCTCCCAATGATCTGTCTTTGCTTATTTCTCCTCTACATCCTTAAACCCACTTGCTACCTGAAGATCACTAGCACTGCTAGTTCAGCAATGCTGCTGAGGTCCTCTGGCACAGGAACAGCCCTGTTCAAAACATCAAGCAGTTCTTGGATAAGCTCAGCCACAGGATTTGTTTATGCAGTATCACATACTTTAGCCTGGACCACAAATCTTGTACTGTTTTTATGTGAGGTCCATTTCAACACATAACCGTTCCTCATTGCCCTTTATACAGCCACATGCATTGCTGTAAATATTCAGGCTGCTGTTGTCACAACGCTGGAGTGCTTCAAGACCTTCTTCCAAAGATGGCAACTGCCTTATCGAACAGGATCCCATCTATCATGTGATTTCTCAGCAATTCTCACTGGAAGTTTTAAAAATTTTCTTGCGTCATGGCTGGAAGAAACTCCATTCCTATTCAGAAAAACACCTCAAGCAAGCCTTGTAGGCGTCCACGGCTCCTGTGAACGTATGGAACCTGAGTGTGAGTTTACGAAATTTCCTGACTTAGGGGTCTGGCTGAAGGGCATGTCTCACTAATGACATGTAGGTTTTAATAATTTGGCCACATGAACAACTTCCAGTTTTATCTGAAAAGTCCCTGTTGCTCTTCTTTCACACTTCTGTCTTTGTAAGGTTCTCTTTGACATTGGAAATCTGTCC
The DNA here is from genome assembly GCF_965638725.1 of Aptenodytes patagonicus. NCBI lineage: Eukaryota > Metazoa > Chordata > Aves > Sphenisciformes > Spheniscidae > Aptenodytes > Aptenodytes patagonicus. The sequence continues at coordinate 77,390,019 of NC_134951.1, forward strand.
GTGTTTCCCCTGCCGTGTACTTTACTTGGTAGGAATGGCCTTTAAGTTTTCAGTCTTGACCAGGACACTTATGGTTTGAAAGTTGGAATGTTTGTGGTTCATGAGCAGAAAATGAGCGAAGACGTTTGTGTTCAAAGCTGTTAGGTGAAATTACTGAAGAGCCAACCACAAAATTACCTAAGGCTTGTACTTCTCAGAAAAAAGATGCAAAAAAATCTTTCTTTTCTTTAGCTTCCTGCAGTCTTGCCTTTTTGTGGAGCTTATTCATGTCACACTTTTGTCACAACACTAAATCTTGGTTTCCAATAAAGCTTGGAAGAAAATTAATAATATGGAAATTAGAGGAGTTATTGAATGTAATTGAAATGAAAAGTTTCCATCAATGCTTGATTGCAAACATTCAAGGTCAGGCTGGACGGGGCTCTGAGCAACCTGATCTAGTTGAAGATGTCCCTGCCCACGGCAGGGGGGTTGGACTAGATGGCCTTTAGAGGTCCCTTCCAACCCAAACTATTCTATGATTCTATGATTCTAAGATTGATTCTATAACTGGAGACATGATGTTTAAACTGAGAAGAAAGAAGCTGACCAAAGTTTTTCTGCCTCCAGGATTGTTTACATGTAAAATACACCAGAACAGTGTAGGACGTTTTTATGGGCAGTGCGGAATGCCCTCTCTTTCTAGGATATGAGAGATGCTAAATAACCAGGTGAAGGATAAAATAGTGAGGTCATTATGAGAAACAGTGGTAAACGGGGTTGCAGCTCTGATAAAATGAAGATGCTGATCTCGGCCAGGCAAGTGTCAGTCCACTGGCTTACATAGCTGGAATTGACACCAGCATTGGACCTGGGATTTCCAGACTTTCTCAGCAGCATAATAATTGGAGGGGTTTTTTTTGAAAATTCAAAATGTTTTAAAATTACCAAAACCAGTCCAGCCTGGGCATAGGATTGAAACTAGGTGGGACTTTCACAAGTACCAAGTGATCTAGAAGCATCATCCTGACAGAAAGCCAGCAGAACACATGTTCCTAATCACCTCAACAATTTGAAATGTCCTAGGCTGATGCTTGGGCAAGGGCTTTTAACATTGTTCACACAGCAGCTAGTATGAAACAGGAGCAATATTTGGTGGAATTCACTTAATCTTACTTTAGCTGTACAAAATAAAGCATATAAAACAGGCTAGTTTGTCTATACTCACTGAGTAGCTGATGCAAAGAGACAAGCACTATTCAAGATCAGGCTCTCCCATCACTCTTAACCATCTTAGGATGAACCAAATTGATTCTGGTGACAGAAATATACATTCTTAATGGAGTGCAACTCACCCTACAATCTCACTGACTGAAAACGGAGTTAAGGGCAACCAGCTCACCTCCAGGCAAGTAGTGTCTAAAGTCAGTGAGATAAGTCATGAGATAACTCTATTTCCTGCACTTAGTTCAAAGCAGACCTCTCCTTGATGAGTGTCCTTCCATCTTTTAAGCTGATACAGATGCTTTTTTATTTCCTGAAAGGATAGAAGGATGGGGACAAGCTCTGCTAAGGACTTCTCTGATACTGTGGTCTGGAGTTTTGTCATCCTCTTAATGAGAGATTCAGTTTTGTTTGAAGCTTTGACAGAGGGTGCATTGGACATATTTTCCTAGTTTCCTTTTGTAGACCTGGCAAAACCAGAGTGAAACTTGTCACTTTACTCATAGGTATCTGGAATTCTCTGGATGGGAGTAGCCGTAATTGTTGCAGAACCCAGCCCAAGTCCATTTGCAGGTTTTGGGGAGAAACAGGCAGGCAAGAGCGCTGTCACTGTCTGGCACAAGCCTGACTGCTAATCAGTACCTTTCACATGCAGTGGAGCTGCGCTTATAAACAAACAAGATTAGAACTACTGCTACCTAAAGTCAGAAACAATGTACTTTTGTATATGTGTTTTTGTGTAGTGCATGTCTTACATTAGAAATCAAACAAATTTCTCTGAAGGAAGAAACAATTAAAAAAATGAAAACCTCCAAGTCAACCACCTCACCACTTTGGTCACACTGTACCTGTTGCTATAACCTTAGCTTTAAAATGTTAAGAACACAAAAAGCTTGAGGGCTGTACACCAGATATTCTTCCCTAGGCTTTTGATGAGCAGACCTCGGTGTCACAGGAGAAGAGAGAAAACCTTGCCACTGGAAAGCATCCAAACAAAAAAAAAATTAAAAAAAGTCCTTCAAACAACCCAAGAACCCTTTCTGACTTCAGCTGTACATGAGTATTGATGCAGTCCCTGGGGCCTGTGGTAATAGTAAATCCATATGTGATACCTGCTTTTACTCTTGGCTTACAATGTGCTAAAAATGTCAAGTTTTAGTCTTGTGAAATGTAGCTGGTAAGGATGGGACCCAGCTTGGGACCAGCTATGCTGGGATTTTGGCCTACTCTGTTTCTCAGTGCTCAGATCTGATTCTTTTTAAACTGTCTGCAAACGAAGATTTTTATGAAAGGGAGAGCTAGAATGAAAAATGTCAAACACTCTAATTATGGCTTAGCATACACATTCTGTGGGTTACGTGTTTTGTATAGAGGTTTCTTCTTCCCAAGAGCACACAACATCTTGCTGTAATATCCTTTAGAAAACACAACATTAGTGTAAAATGACTAAGAAGGAAAAAAAAAGAATGAAGCCGCACGTGACTTTGTTTTCAAATGCAGCTACGTATATCTTTTTTTATTTCTTCAGATGCAGAACTGGGAAACTAGAGAGAGTCCTGGTCATTAGGAAAAAATGGCACAGCATAACCAAATCTATCTAATCTTTACTGTTCATTTTGCACCAGAAGAGGAGAGCAACAAGCCCAGTTTTGCCTTGTGTTCAGCAAAACTGAAATGAACTGTCTGGGAGCTCTGCTTGAGTGGTTTTGCAGCCTTGCTCTGGAACGTGGGCAGGCTGTTCCAAGGGCATTGCAAGTGCATAATAACTTTGGGGAAAAAAGAAGTAAGGTGTGATTTTGATCATGGTCCTTGACAACATGCTGCTAAAAGGCAACTTAGAGTCTGCACTGATAAAAATTGTCTGTCATGTGAGTCATCTGAGGTAAGACAATCCCTGGTGAGCCATAGGGGTCAAGAATTAACATCTAGCCTGTTGTTCCTTTTTTAGAGAAAACAGCTGACATTTTGTCTTCTGATTGCCAGGAAGAGAGACAAGAGTCTCACAGTTTGTCCAAATGACTCAATTTCCAATTTTAGGAACGTAATATTTGTCACTTTTTTAGCTGCTTTTCCACTTTAGCTAAAATGAAGTGTGTTAAGATACTTTTGTCTCTATTAGAGTTTATGAAGTTGATGGATCTTTTGAAATGAGTGGGAGCCCAAGGTTGTGATATCAGTGCTATATCTTACTGCCTTTTTTAAAAAAAAGAACGTGTCATCAAATTTTCACAAGGATTTTAGTGGCATGAGAGTAAACAGATAGCTATCTCTTCCAGTTTTGGAAGCACTGATGCTTAACCCTCTTAAAAGAAATTATTCTGTGCTGTTGTGAAGATGTAAAGCTCCCAGGTGAGATATGTACCTTCAAAGAGAAACAGCTATTATTATCTTTACCTAATCAGGGTTGTTGCGTAGACGGAGACACACATAAAAACTGAGTAGGCCCTTGTTAATGCTGTTTGCATATTCCCTCACAATGCATCCTTTCAAAATCACTGAACTTGTCACCAGCTGCCAATTTTCATCATGAAAAGCCTCTCATTAAGTTTACCACAAGCATTGCTAAGCTGTGCTCACAGAATTGGCTTTGACCTCCTCGGTCTATAGCTGGATCAAACCCTGCTCTGGGAGTGTCTGTCCTGTTACAACTGCCATTGCTTTCCCATTGCTTCAAGGCTTCTGCTGGTCACCTGGATGGAGTGAGAAGGAGTGCTTTGATGCATAGCTTGTTTTTGCAGATGAAAGTGGGGAAGATGGTTTGATTTCCTGTGACCCACTCTCCTAGTAGCTTCTGATCTGTTCTTACAGATCTAAAGTTCGGTGAGGTTTGTCTTGGTGCCTAGGGTGATAAATGTGGGACAGGCATGCTGTGGATCATTGTAAGCTGGAACTCTTTTGTGCAGTTGCCTGGAATGACGAGTTGGTCTTATGTTCTTAATGCCTCACTTTGAACAGGGTGAAAATACACTATTGCTTTACACTTGCTATTTTAATAACCATTTTTTCACTCATCACCTGTAGAATAGGAGGTAGTCTGTGAGTCCAAGCTATGTTGTTATAGGCCTGTCTCTTACTGCCACCTGGGAACATGAAGGATGGACCTCTGAAAACAATGATTTTTTTCTTCTTGACACAAAAAAATGCTGGTTTTCAAGTTTTAGGTAGCTTGCTAACAACATAGAAACTCTAAAAATGTTAGGATGAAAATAATTTATTTGCAGAAAACTATAGTTTATACCAGCTCTGTTATTAAGGTAGCAGTCTGCTTTGTTGATGCTCCAGGCTAAGGGGTTCCCCAGTTGTGTTTGAGGGTGGCTAGAGCCAGTAAGTGAGGTTGGAGAATTTCATCCATGGCACACCAGATCTGCAGCATGGGACCTGGTTTTGGTGGGTAGGGGGAGGATATGGAAGAACAGCTCTGAAATGGCCTTGCACTCCTCTACTGGGGTTCTTCACCACCTGTGCAACCGAGGCAAATACTTACTCCATTTCACGATAGCAGGGTATGAAGAGTTCACTCACTCCCTGATCACATATGAAAGGGAAATAATCCTCAGAATTCATATATATTACTGAGTGTGGCCTGCAATGAATTGTATGCACATAAATATCAAGAATGACCCATTATGGCTATTTCTAAACAATATCAAGTAATAAATGAAACAGAATATTTGATTGCATTGTGTGCAGAAAAATTATGAATAGGATTAATGGAAATTTGTCAAACACATTATCTATTTAACCAAAGCTCTGGTAAAAAATAGAACAAGATTTTAAGAGGTTTTACAGTGTAAACAGCTATTCAAGTCTGGTTTTTTTTCATACATATTACAACTAAAATAGCTTTACTGGTTTATGAGTTTTCAACCTGCCGTCCCAGCCCTTGGCTCCAGCTGTGCAGAGCTGGGGTCACTCTTTTTTGCTTCATGTTGAAACAGAACATGTGTAGGAGAAAGGAAAGGATTGTGGTGTTCTCTTCTCTTGCAAAGCAGAGACAAAATCTTGTAAGAGCAGAGAAATACTAACAAATATTAAATTATCCATTCCACTCTTACTGCAATATTCTTTCCTTCACTAAATTCACCAATTTTTTAATCAATTTTAAAATAGCATGTTCTCTGTGATAACAGCCATGGATATTTTTTTGGTTCAGAATAGACCATTAACATCATCTAGTCTGACCTCCTAGATACCACAAGCCATGAAATTTCACCTACTGATTCTACTGCCTAATAATCTGTCAGAGAAGATAAATCTTGGGTAGAGTTTATTTCTGTATTGACTGGCAAATCCCTCCTGCTCTAACACGGAAATTTCAAAAGACTTTCACCCTGACCTACCACTTAAGTCAATGTTGATAAAATTAGATCAGTCTGTCCAAAGGAATTGTTTTCTTTCATTCTGAAGCACTCAATGACATTTTGCTTTTATTCATTTACGAGCTGAACCAAATACCTTTCACATCCTTGTTTCAGTGCACCCTGTTGCTCAGAGAACTTGGAGGCTGAATTCACATGGTACCACAGCCCACCAGTGTAGCTGCCCAGAGTCATTTCCTCTAACATGCACAAAGCTGACAAATGAGCCAAAGGTTCGAATCAAGGGCTGATCCCTGCAGAGACATTGGTAAGAGGTGTTAAGGTCACTTTCCCCCTAGCATAAACTATGCCCTGCCAGCTCTGAAAAATTAATTGAGTAAAGACTCATAATGTTCAATATATCAGGTAGAAACTTTGCTCCTCTGTTCTTTCAGGAACTTGAATCCTGCTGTGGTTTACTTTTGTTTGGGTTACCACTCTATTTCAGGACAGCAAGCGAAGTGGCTGATGAGCCATTGCAAATGTGCAAGAGGTTCTCTTGAAGACAAGGGGATATTCAGCAGAATATTGAATATTCCATTTTATGCACCCCATGGGTGCGTGCCAGACTTTGGTGATTCCTGCTCACTTATAATCCAGAAGGATGTCCTTGGTACTCCAAGAACATTCACTGTTTACTTTAGCCTTGATCAATAATCAAAAAGTAGCACTTAAGAAATACATTGAGAGTTCCTGAATCAGCAGAGTATATAGATTTTAGCTGTAATCAAAGAAAATGGGTCTTGATGCAGTGAGATGACAAAGTAGCTCTTCACAGTTCTTCCCTTGAGCAATTCTCTTGAATGCAGCTACCTCACTGTGAGATGATTATAATGAAGGTTTGCCCATATCCATCTGGCTAGCATTTGCCTTTCTGATGTCTTATGTGTCTTCTGGATTTTGGGGATCTTTCAACCCCTTTGGAATCACTAAAAGGTAGGGCACAGTTTCATGCCAAATATTTGAAGCTTATAGCAGGATGGAGTTGATGAAGATTTGATAAACGTGAACCCTAATTGGTAGCTGGTTTGGGCGCTTCAACAAGATGCTCATTCCTCTGCCACCTTCCCTAGGGAATAATTCTCCTATACATTTTCCCACTCACTTTACGCTATTCCATACCCCGCGGTTGCTGACTGTTAAATATATTCAGATTTCTTACTTAAACTTTAAAAAGTCCAGAGATGATAAAAGCTGTGAATATGAACAGAATTTTCTTTAAAGCATGATCTGAACTTTAAGTTCACCATTCTTGGAGAGCTGTAGCTGGAGGAGGACCCGGCCAGCGGGACTGTGTGCTCATCCAGTTGCACCAGGCGACTCTGGAGCTGGCCCACCCCACTGAGGAAGTACAGCCAAGTCTTTCCACCGACTTTCTACATGCAGACTTAATTTCCCATCAGAAAAAGGATCATCTAGAAACCTTTCTTAAAAGGGAAGCTTTAATGCCGTGTCTTAACAAAATGCTCTGGACTCTGTGGGACAGTTAGGCTGACTGTGCTGGGGGTCTAGGGAGACTGACTCAAGTCAGTGGGACTGGGTGCCCTGTTAACCCTTGTTTTGCTGATACAGATTGCTTACTTTGCCCACAACAGGCTCAGGCTGGGGGTCAGAAATGCAGCTTAACTCCCAGGGAAGATTGACAAAGATGTTTTTTACTTTCCTCGGTGATGAGGGCAGTATTTGCTTTCTGGGAACATCCTGCACCTAATCAATCCTCTGCCGTTCCCGACTCCTCTGGCACTGACTTGGTCTCTCTGGTATTCTGCCTGCAACATGCAGTTTAATCTTTTCAAAAGATGCGAGCGCCTGAAATTCTTTAGTTTTTCTAAAGCCTTTGGATTTAATGTAAGATATCGGCATGAAACTTAATGGCCTATGATATTTCAGAAGCCTGACTAGATGATCTAATGATTCCTTCTGGCTTTAAACACTGAAACTCTTGGATCCTCATTTTGCTGATGACTGCCTCATATAAAATACAATTTAGAATAAAAATAGCCCAATCATTCATCATATATTTTCTTAACAGGAGAAAATTATTTCACTGCAGCAAAAGCACAGAAAAAGGAATATTGCTGGCATAACTGTGATTTGGTGGAGCGTTCCTTAACCCGAAGCCTCATCTTGTATGAAGGATTGGAACCATTTCTCTGCACTGGATCTGGGCTTCAGGCCTGTATCACCAGTGATACATGGAATGTCCTTATTGGTAAAAAAAAAAAGAGCAGAGCTCATTCGCTCAAGAAGAAAAACAAAACAAAGCAGCAACTGCAATTTCCCTGCCAAAAAGAGTTCAAAGATTGAGTGATGTGAACGTTTCAAGGAGAACTGTGAGGAGTAAGTGAAACCTTCTAAATAATAACAACAACAATAAAAATGTTGTTTTAAAATTTATTAGAAAGGACGGCTGAACTAGGAGTCAGGAAATCTGGGCTCTGAATAGTATGTCAGGCAGGAGAGCCTGAAATGAGATGTCAGTAGACTTTGGGTATTTAGACCCAAGTTGGTGACCAAGCTTGCCTAAAGCTGTCCCCAGCATGGCAGCAGCTCCGTAGTGGGTACAGCAGGGTGCTGGTATAGCTTCTGCCCAAACCTCTGTGCAAACCAGGACCAGGGAACGGGGCATGGGAGTCCCCTGAGGGTGCAGCTCATGGGGTGGCTGAAAATGTGTCCCTGCATGGGACTAGTTCCTGCATGAAACACAGCTGCTGGCTTGTTTCCATCCCTGCCCATCATGCAGCTTAACCGGCGATGGGAGCACTCAGCCAGCAATGCCTCCTCCCTCCAGGACACCTCCTTTTCCAGTCAGTGATGGGGTGCCTCGCAGACTGCAGAGGATCTTAAACCCAAGTTAGAGCCAAGGGTCCAGAAAATTTCCGCTCCACCTCAAGCAGCGTGCTGTCTGTGCTAAGACAAAGCAGGAAGCAGAGGCCCCGGTGGCGAGTGCCTGGCAGAAGGGTGGGAGCTCCGCGTGGACGTCTCCCTGCAAGCCTGTTTTGAGAGGGTTATATAGAGAAAAAATGTTAGATTATTGGGAAAAAAGGACTGTAGCCCCGTCTATCTACTGTCATTTTTGACTCACTGTTTAGGACACTGCCTGAGAGGGGATTGGTTTTTTCTCCCAGAATGAAACCAGCGGGAATTAACAAGCAGTGCCTTTTCAGGTGCAAACCATCGTTTCCCCTCGCCGCTCCCTCTGCTTTGACAAATTGCTATATGAGGCACAGATATGTGCAATCAATTCTGTGTCCTCTCAAGGTGGGTTCTTACGTGAATTTTAGTCCCCAAATACCTGACACAGTTACTTTTTGAGAAGGACTTAGAATTGCTTCTGAAAAGTCTCCAGTGTAGTCTCCATCTGTGACTGCATTCATTAAACAAGTTATTGAGCTTGCTTACCAATGACAGCAGGAACTTCATACTGCGATGAATTTGCATGATGATTTTGTTTTGACTTACTGACTTTTGGGTCAGTATTATAACTGGTTTTGTTACCTGTAACAAAACACATACAATTGCTTTTTATTCTTTTTTATATTTTTTACATGCTTAGTTACTATGTATGAAGTTATTGGTGTTACTAAATGACCAAAAATGCAGTAAGATTTGATTTTTAAGAGGACACACACACATATGCACACACACAGTTACTGCCCTTGTTCTTCTGGCACATCTGTGGCCAGTAATAAATAGTAATAGTAACAGTAATTAGTAGTAATACTAATAAGAATAGTAATAAAACTCCCCTTACCTGGAAAATGCTGAATAACATCACCAGTTGTATTAACTATGGTCTTTCTCATCTATGAATTGACATAAATGACTTGAATAAAATTATAGCAACGTGAAAAGTAAAGATATCCCCATTATTTTTCCTTGTCTATTTTGTAATGGACACAACTTACCACACAACTGTTTGCTATTGCTTTCCAGCATCTGCTGCTGGTATTTGTATTTATTAATTCATTAGGACACTGAGTTAAATTGCTTGTTTAATTTGGTAGTGCTTATTCTGACTTTCCACAAATTTTCTCTATCCTTTGAATTAACTTTTCTTCCCTCTCCCCCCCTCTATTTGGGAAAGAGCAGAAAATCAGCCTTGAGGGAAAATGAAGCATTCTTATCCTTTTGTTTCCTTATGTTGGGATTTGTGTCTCACTTCTTGCAAGAGGATAAACAACATATTTTGCCTGCTGTCAACTTCATGATGATATGATGCTTGATAAAGAACATTTGTACTTTAAGTATGCACATTACTTCACAGTTTAAATAGCATCCTGCTCATTTGCCTGCTGGACCATGACATTGAGAGGATGCTATTTTTCCTTTTTGTGGTGGGTTCCTGCATTTTATCAAATTATGGTGATTAAAATATGTTTTTCTGGAAAATGGCATGAAATCCTCAGCTGATATTAGAAAGAATTTGGAGAGGAGTATGCGGCATTTGGATATTCTTGGCTCATAGCACTGATGCAGTTTAGCTTAAACACTGAGTTGGTGCCAAAGTGACTTCCATGGACTTTCTTGTGCAATGTGAGCCCAGACCTTCCATTTCCAAGCTTCACTCAATTAAAACGCTCAGTGTACATAGTTTGCTGATTTGACTGAAAATTCAGTCTCTGACAGAGAAAACTCATGGGTTGAGATAAAGACAGTTTAATAGGGAAAGCAAAAGCTGCGCACGCAAGCAAAGCAAAGCAAGGAATTCATTCACTGCTTCCCATGGGCAGGCAGGTGTTCAGCCATCTCCAGGAAAGCAGGGCTCCATCACTTGGGAAGACAAACGCCATCACTCCGAATGTCCCCCCCTTTCCTTCTTCTTCCCCCAGCTTTATATGCTGAGCAATGAGTTTTCTCACTTTTACTCTTCCAATTCTCTCCCCCATCCCAGTGGGGGGGAGTGAGCGAGTGGCTGTGTGGTGCTTAGTTGCTGGCTGGGGTTAAACCACGACACCTTTTTGAAAACCTGGCACTCTGACAGGATGAAAATAGCTGGATGCTGCTATCTCACTTGTATCACGGGTAGCTGGAAAACCACCTTAGGGTGGCATAACTTAGTGTTGCTACCAAAGAGGTGGTACCACTCAGTCCCTTCCCAATCACCTATCCTTTGGGGTTGGCAAATAATTTGTGCCATCATTCAGTGAACTAGCTATGGGACTGAACTGGCTGAAAAATAACTCGAAATGGTTTGCTCCCAGCCAGGTTTGTTTTCTGAGCCAGTTCACAGTGTGACTGCAAATTGCTGCGAGGAGTGGGTAGTCTGGGCATGAGAATGAGCTGCTGGGAGTGGGAAGTGAGCAGGACGCCAGGATGGGAGACTCCAGGATGTGCTTATTGAACAACTTCCAGAAAACAAGGATGTTGAAGCAAGTTCATGTGGTAAGAGGAATTTGGTGGGAGGTTGTGTATAGAACAGCAGCTATCCAGAAGAGGGCCTATAAAGTTATAGGAAGGAATTCTTGCTGGGGTGAAAGAAAGACAAGGGGGATGGCAAGTCTTAGGCTTTGCACACCTATGTGCTTAACTTCCAGCTAGGTCATGAGGCTTGCTCAGAGCACAGAAAGTTAAGAACATAAATGATAGTCTGTGTAGGACAGATGAACAATTTTCTGAACTGTTTTTGCTTAACTCCATTTCAATTGTAGTTTAAAAATAATTAAAACAATATAAAGTAAAGAAAAAAGTAAAATATGTTAAAAAAAACCCTAGAAAAGAATGATTTTCCATATTTCCTCAGAGAATATAAAAAACCTTTAGGGGCAATTGGCACAATTCTCTTTGGTTTGTTTTTTTTTTTAGCTCAAACAGGCCAAAAGCTTTCAGGATGTCTTCCTGCCAATTAGTTGAATATACTTCACAAAATACACTTGTAATTATTTATGAACTCTCACCTTGTAAGAACGTGCCGAAAAGTATTTCCATCATTTATGCCCTTTAAGAGGCAGGCAGTTAGAGACCGTGGAACTACCTCTACAAGCAGGACCCAGAGTTTTCAATTCACTGCACGAGCAAGGGCTGCCTACAATGAATATTTCAGTGCAACAAGAGTAAACCCACTTTATCCAGTTCTACCTCATCCCGTTAAAAATCTACCCCTCAGCTTTAATCCACTCAGGTCAGTTTTTCTCATCTCTATAAAAATTCTCTGCTCCAGAATGTGTGATATGGAGATTCTTTTTATAGAAAAAGTAATTATGGCAGTTTTCCAAATGATCACAATACCACCGTGCCCTCAGTTCCCAAGGGATCTCTCAAAGAATTTCTTTTAATTCAGAAAAAGATTACAAATATGGCATGATCTTTCTGACTGAAATTGAGTATGTAAATTTGTCTGGGGAATCGCAGTCCTCCAGCAGCGTCCTCTCTGAGCCCCGATGCTGAAAGGTTCCAGCAGGTGAGAAAAATCATTCATTTTGATCATTTTGGTCACACCAAGCAAAACTGGCCCAGCTACACAGCTAGTGTAAACTGGCTCGGTGGTCACATGATGCTGATTTATGCTGGCTACGGAGACTGTTATATTCATTTTGCTTATCTGTAAAGCCCTTTTCTGAAATAGCGTGTGCCGATTGTCTCTCCAAGGTAGAAACATGCCAGGAATAGTAAATCAGCCATGTGTAGTGCATTTGAGGTCACACTCAGGTTTATTGCCTCCTGGTAAGTTATTAAGCTTTTATTGAAGCATATTTTGTATGAGCATCAATATTATCTGCATGCTTTATACCTAATGTGTTTCACTTCTTTAGCGCATTTCAGTTAAGGGTTTTAAAATAGGCTACAAACGCTAATGAATCGAGCTTTGCAGTGCTCCAGTAAGGAAGGTAAGCGGCATCATTGCAGGTCTGCAGGTCAGGATACTGAGGAATGGAGTGGCTTTCTGAAGACGGCATAATAAAATTCAGATGATGGTTCCTGCCCTTTTGCTGGTACCTTGAGCCCTTTTCCCCTTTCCCCCCAACAGTGGTGTAGGAAAGGAAGGCAGCTTGCCCATGGCTGCTGGCTGCACCCCCAGGAGCAGCAGGGCCCCGGATGCACTCAGGACTGGACACCACCTGCCTCAGGGCCCAGGTATCCCTGGGCAGAGTTGGCCCCCCTGGCCTCACACCCCTGCCTGTGCCCACGTTCTCACCTCGTCCTTTCATGCCAAGACCTGTCACATCAAGTGCTGTGAACCCTCGTCTATGGTCCCAAGCATGCTCTTGCCAAGGTCCTCAACACGGTGCATCCTTCCAGCTCTCCTGCTCTTGGCTTCAGCCCTCCCTGCCCTGACCCTTCTGTGCTCCCCCTAACACCTGCATTTGGGGTGTCTCTCACACCCTGGCATGCATCCTTGCACACTAAATATTTGTAGCTATAATACAGAATTAAATTCAACCAATCACTCCTGAGTGGGAGATCTTTTCAAGACTTTTTCAAGACATATTACTTCAGAGGACAGCTCTGCTGAGACCTCCAAGCTAGCATACCTTAAGTGTGAGAGTCCTGGTGTTGGTGGAAATCTCTGTCCTTTATCACATGCTCTGCACATGGGAATCCATTAGGAGTCAAGCAGTGCGGAATACAAGGGAGCAGAGCTCTGCCACCGAAGAGCAGAGGGACCATGCTGAGGGCCACTGACTTGGCCCCTGCCTGCCACATCTGTGCCAAGGTCCTGGGGCTGCTGCTGGTGCTGGTGCTAGTGCAGCTGCCACTGAGCCAACGCTTTTGAGAGGAAACCGCGAAACCATCAATCACCATATGTATAAGTGGATCCCAGAAGGCTGCAGTCCCCTCCCCTCCAGGGCTGCTTGCTGCTGTGCATGGGGTCCCGGTGAAGCAAAGCAGGCATGCATGCCCACGCAGCTGTGCAGTGCCTCCTTCTCTCTCCTCCCCTTGCCAGCCAGACCAGGGCCACAGTGGGTCCCAAGAGCAGCATCATAACTAAACAGTTGTAATGTAGATTGAATTAGCCATTGACCGCATAGGGGTGAGAGTTTTGACTGAGCCTGGTGCCAAGGGCTGATACAGATGGAACAAAATACCAGCCACCCCTGTAGCATGAAAACTGTGGAGAAACTTCCAGTAGGAAACTTACTGGCGCTTTCTGACACACACACACTTATACGTCCCCTGGCATTAATTTTTCTCCCCTGACATTGTGCTTAGCTGGTATTTAATTTTAGAAGTTCTTTTGTTCTGTGTGCCGGGTACTTCTTCTACCCCCCCTTAAACTATGTTCCCAGGTCTACCTGTTGTCAGGAGATGTCAGACCTGTAAGCTGAAATGTCAGGCCCATTGGGAGAAATTCCTCTTAATAAAATCAAAGTTGCTTTGTAGATATTCAAAGGATTTTAAAATAGTCTCTTTCTCTCTTTCTCTCTCTCTCACACACTCACATTTAGATATATACACAAATTCTTCACTGGATCCCGGACAGCTGCTTTTTCTTAAGTGATTAAAATGAGTTTCTGTGTCTTACGCCATTATAAGAATAAGTCAAACACTTGGGGCAGTCTTTAATTCTGGAGCTTTCAGAAAGCCTCTAAGTTTTTATTTTTATTTTCTTTTCTTGAATACAGTGATCTGTAGAAGCCTTTAAATGCTTTCTATCAAGTCTTACCCACTTCTCATTCTTCTTCCTGGTCAGTCTTTTCCTCCAGTGGAGCTGCTGCCTTCAGTGTGACATGCTGCTGGGTTCCTCGATCCTCAAGTTTGAGAACTGTCACTTCTCAGCCCCTCTGATCGGCTACTCGCTAATAGATTCTTTACTTTTCAGGCTGAATCTAATTTTCTCAATGTTTCTTTATCATGCTTTATAAATTGGAGTGGAAAAAAACCCACAACCCAACCCTTTTCTCCTAAAACACAAAATGTGCATTTGTAGATATTTCTAAACTTTTCCTCTCCTTCTAGAAATTCGGCCACATGGGTGCCTCCCAGGTTCACTCACACATCCCACACACACCCCAACGTTCCTTGTCAGAGTTTAGTGGCTCATTTATCTACATAATTTTCATGGAAAAACTGTTTGTACAAGTCCATGTGGCAGGGAAGGAGAAAGCACTGTTTGGATTCCCAAGCCCAAGTTTCGGTGCTGTGGCATGGGATGGTGGGTGGTCGGGGTCTTGCCTGACTCATTTTCCCAGTGTAGCTTCAGCCAGGGCTAGTTTTGCAGCTGCTTGCTCTACTTAGAGACCCAACAAAATGTTTTTTTTTCCTAAAACCTCTTGCCCTCATCTGTTTCCATCAGTTCCACTTTGTGAATTTGTATGCCCAACAACCTCTTCTCTCTTCCTTGCAGTTTCTTCTCTTGAAGGGAGACCAATTACATAATATCAGCTTGCACTCCCTTATTTTAGGTAAAGGGAAACAACAAACCAAGACACAACTATGTCTTCTGTAACATGCTCTGACAACTGCCATATTACATGACAATAGTGCAGAGAGAGGACTTTCAGAAGTTTAGTAGTGTGGTACGCAGGATGCTAGCTCATTACAAGCTTCCAGGGTTATACTGGGAAAACTTTGCCAGTCCATGACAACTTTCCTCTCACCCCAGGACCAAAGAATTGTTGCACTAAAAGGGGCAGCACAGATCAGCTCTGGCTGTACACCCAATTTTTTAGCAGACTGACTATTTCAATAACCTGTTACAATGAACACTGACAGATAAGAAAGAGGATGAGATAATCCAATGGAAAAAGTTTTATGAAGAAAACAACAACCATGTTAGGGTTGTGAAAAAGAAAAGGGAGAGAATAAATTTGAAACAGTGTATCATAAGTAGTGCATTGGAAATGAAGCCTATTAAAAAAAAAAGAGAGGGAGAGAATGAAATTTTTTAAAAAAGTATCTCTGTGGAACAAAATGGCATTTTCCATGCGTTGATACTACCTAACAATAAGTTTCACAATGTGCAGCGTGCTAGCTCTTCTGTGGCTCTTGTCCTTTGTCTGCACACATCCATGGTGATTTGATCTGGTAGAATTTAAAAAAAACCTGCTGTATGCCATTAACTGATTTTCAGAAGCCTAAGTGTCTGCACCAGAACAATGAAAGAGAAATCAAATTAGTTCTTCATACAGCTTGTGAAAAAATGGAAAGCATCCAAAGAATGACAAGTAATGGAAGTTTCATATGTGCTGATACTAAAGTTCCGGGAGTCCCTGAGCTGTTTCCCCATCTATCAATGAAAGTACATCTTCTTCTAGTGGCCTGCTTCAGCTTTTGAACATGCATGGAATGAAACCTAAACTATAGTGAATATTGAATCCTTTATGTTTTCATTCTCTGCCTAAGAATTCTTCTACAGATGATTCACATCTATAGTGTTAAAATGAAAAGAAGTTAGCGTTCTGTCCTTGATGTGTTGAGATGTAGCCATGGGAGTCTCCTTCTCAACAATAGTATAGCAGGCACAAAATGTTTGATTACCAGTCAGTCTTGGGGATTATATCCCTTTTTATAAATTAAAACATGTAGGGTCCCAAGCGGTTTGGTGGTGACTTCCAGATCCTGAAAGCAGCAAGACTGCTATATCTGTCTGTTTAACTATTGAATA
Organism: Aptenodytes patagonicus; assembly: GCF_965638725.1. Taxonomy (NCBI): domain Eukaryota; kingdom Metazoa; phylum Chordata; class Aves; order Sphenisciformes; family Spheniscidae; genus Aptenodytes; species Aptenodytes patagonicus. The sequence goes on from NC_134951.1 coordinate 77,406,126, forward strand.
CTACTCTTAATAAAAGCTTCTGTGAGATGTTCATCAGAGAATGGAATTGCAGTGAATACTTGCTGCTAACCTTTTAGAAGTCTTGCTTTCTTAAAGCTGCTTGTGAGGACAACAAGCATAGATATTTAATGATGCCACAAATTGCAGCTCCCAGTTCTGTACTTCCCAGTGTGCCTGTGAGCTAATCCATGGGAGTGCAACGGATCTCCACTCTAACCTTCATCAAAAACCGTTGCAATAGCTTGTAGAATTATGTATTGCATTAGTTCTTTGTCTTTGTTTCCTCTCTGGTGGGAGACCCTCTTTATAAAGTCAATAAAATGTTGATATATTCAGTGATGGTATATTTAGGAGCCTTGGAGAGGCTGGTGAAAACTCCATTCTCAAACCAATGCATGATTCTCTCCTGTGGATTTCAGACAGGAAGGATTATCCAGTCCTGTCCCTCACAACTATAAATGACCATGGAGTAGGTAGCTGCTTAGTCCAGACAAGTCCACAGAATATTGAGTCCATACTCACTCTCAGAAATCCAGCCAGACAGTACTTTTTACCCTCTACAATAAACCTCAATTCAGCCATAAAAAGCTTCTGCGTCACATAGGAAAAAAGCAGGATAGTTCAAGGGTGTGTTGGCAATGTCTTAGTTCCCTTCAGTAGCAAGAAAATGTTTTAGGTGGAAATGCTCAAAATGATTCTAAAAAATTGATGGCACCTCCTGCTGCAGGAAAGGCTGATGCTTTCCTGCCATTGTCACCAGCACCTGCCAGTCTGAGATACATATACATACTCTGTCCACTTAAGATTTTAATCTATTGCTACCTTAAAAGGAGTTAATGAGGCAGCTTCTGACAAGTGATTTGCTCTGAATATCATTTTCCTGAATATTTTTTTTCCCTTTGAGGAAATGCTTAACATCCATTTTCTTTGTGATGATGTAGGTCGCAGCTTCAGTTCTGCTGGTTTGGCAGATTAATAGATATCTCTTCCTTTCACAACATCCCTTTACTTGTTTGTAAACTCTGTGGTTTCGCTTTCATCTTTTCTTCAGACTGAATGTATCCAGGTTTCTGCAACTTCCCCATAAGCATTCACTGTCTGAAACTTTCGTCATTTCTCTTGCCTGCCCTGATTTAATTTCACCTGGTTGCTGGTGTGTGGGTGTTTGGGATTTCCAGGGTAACACTTGCCACATGCTGAATACTTGCTTAATGAGAATTTTGGGGGGAAATAATGAGAGGTAAAGGAAGAACTGGAGGGTAAGTAAGAGAGAAATGAGCTGGAGAGGGACAAAGAAGGAAAAAAATAAAGATGAAAGAATTTATTTTGCTTGTTTAGGCATGCATTTTGTTATAGATTAACAGCCTACATGGACAAGAAACGTAAGGGCCCTTCTTGGGGTGGGTGTCCAAGGGCATTGAGAAATACTGGTAAATGCACCATGAGGAAGCTAGTGCCAGAGCACTCCTGCTCAGCTGAAGCATCCATCAGCCTTGCCTACACGGGTGCCACACTTTGCTGCAGCATGACGGTTTCTCACAGCAAGCTGGGCCCCAGGGAGCCTTGTGACAGGCCATTTCTGCAGCAAGTCACAGAGGTTTGCCGAACATACCCAGCTTACCAGAGACCTTAGCAAAGGAGAATGCAGACATCATCTAGGTATTCACTCTCTTACAGAGTCCTTCTCCAAACCGTTCATTCAAATTTCCTAGATGAGGTTCCTTTTTTTGTAAGGGACAATTTATGCAGCTCTTCCCGTATTGGATATACTTTGTGTCAATAACTCATGTTTATTACAAACCAGACACTAAGAAACATATCCTGTTGAGACTATCTGGCACAACTCTTCAAACTTCAGACACATACATTATGTTGTTCATTAGCAGATATAAAGTTTTAAGAACATTTTTCAACCCTTTCAAACTATTATAAAGTTATAGCAATAGCTTGTTGGAGAGAACAGCGGAATTGTCTAAAAGTGATTTGTTATCTACTATTTCCCCCAACCAGCTGTGGTATTTAAAAGCCACCAGTCTCTTGCTGGGTTTCCCCTGCCTCTCCAGATGCTCTGCTCCACGTTCTCTGCCCAGCCCCTCCGCCTCTCCAGCCTCTTAGCTGGGAGTCTTTGGTAAAGACTTTGCAGCTAATTTGTGTCTTGAAAGTCGCAGCTGCAAACATCTTCTGAGCCTGACAGCCGATCAGTGCAGGAGCCAGGAGTGAATCACACCCCCTAGATGTCAACATTTTTTGTGCTGTGAGTTTCTTTGAACTTCCTGAATGAGCGTATGAAGGGAAAGGTATTGCTAACTATAAAGGATTGAAGTGACTTCTGTCTTCAAAGCTTTGCCGCTACCTGTCATTAGTTATGTTAATTCAAAAGGAGAAAAAAAGGAGACCTCTTGACTGATGAGAATACCTTGATAGACAGTCAAAACCTTTCCTGGAATATTAAAAAGGGATTATATGAGACTCCTCTCCAAACAGATAATTAAGCAAGCAGATCCCATCCCCCCTGGAATAAGCCAAGAGCCCCTCCATCCATAAAGATCCAAAAATGTTCATGAAAAGATGAACCGACTTAAAATATGAAGTACTAAATAAAAAAAAAAATACTTAATATGAGCTTTCTTCATAACAGATTTTGCTGATAGTTATTAAAGTGAAAGTCCAAGAAAGTGCTGCAAATCCCATACAGAGGCCCTTGGAGGGGGGGAAGACTTAAGGAAACAAAACCCTTACTGTCTTGGCATTGCTGGATGTACTCTGCAGAATCAAACATAGACCTTTGTTATCGTTATTACAGGCATTGCATTGCTTCCCTAAGTGCGTTCAATACAGAAAGAAGCACAGACTAGTGTGGAAGGTCTTTAGCCTGCAGAGACTGAGGACTTGAAGGGGAATGGAGTCCAAGCAAAAATCTCCATGCAGGCACAATGATTTATATGTTTGAATTTGTGTGTGTGTGTGGGGTTGTTGGTATTTTTTAAACATTCTCTCTTTTTTTCTCCTATTAGTAGTTGTTTAACATGTCCATATTTTTAAATGCAAATCCTTGTTTGGACCAAAGACCTATCTTCTATCCTCCATATAAAATTATGCAGTTCCATTGCAGACACCAGAACTGAATGGTTAAATATCAAACTGAAATCAGACCAGAACCTGGACAAAGTCAGTTTCAGGAAAGCTAGCCCAGAAAGTCTAAGGAACCTCATTGTTTTGTCACAACAATAGGATAGAAAATGGTGGCAGAAATGTTACTTTTATTTATTGTCTGATGCTCTCTATGTGATTTCAGAAAACCTCATTATGGAAATCTGCATTCAAAATCCAGACTTGTATGAAAAAATAAAAATCCATTAACATATTTTAATAATATGCCATCAACAATAGTATTAAAGTTCCCAAGGAAAGGCACACTATATAATGCTTATTTTTCCTTGCACAAAAGGACTGAGCAGAGAATAATATACTACTGATCAATAATTGGAATTATGAATGTCTGCAGAATTGTTCTGTCACATTATACTGACAAACATTGATTGAGAGGTGGACTTCCAATGACAGCTGTAATTTTTTAAACACAGGTGGTAGCTATGTGTATTGAGTACACAGGCTTACCAAGACACATTTGCTTTGAAATCACTTAAAATCAGAACAACTGGAAATTGTTAAACTGAGCAGGTGTTTACTGCAGTAAAAGGCAGTCTGAAGTATGTGAAAAGAGATTAAATCCTCTGGGAAAACCTATCTAAAGTGCAAGCTGTAAACTCTCTGCAAAATCTTTCCGTTATGTCCACCCATACTGAGGCAACACTGGCTTCTCCTTAAGAAGGAAACACTTTACAGTCCGGGGCAGAAAGAGTGAGGGTTGCGATGTGTAAAGCACTGAATCGCATAGAGCTGTGATTGAGGATACTTAAGACAAGTCCAAAGTCCTTTATTTATCTCCCGTGAAAATGGAGACAACTGGTTGTGTGCAGGTGATTGAGAAGTGGCATATATCAGCCTAGCAAAATCCTATTTATTTTCTCACCTGGACGAACTGAAAAGGAGCCTCTAGCTGCATAGAGGCAGGGCTATACAGGGATTTAGGACTTTAAATGAGGGTGATTTTAACGAACAAGCATTATGTCTGCACAGTCATGTACTTATACGCAAATATATGCAATAGAACAGTATATATGGCATAAGAATACTCATTTTCAATCATAATTCCTTAGATTGTGGTATCTCTGAGACAGAGGTCTTCCTCAAACTGTCGTTTTTCTACTTTTTTGCCAACAGCCCATCTCATTGGTGTGCTATGTATGGAACGAGGCCAACAATAAACATTGATAATACACCTGAGTAAGTAGAAATGCTGGCAAGACTCACAATTTAATTCCAGTTTGTATAGGTTGCTGCAAGTAAAGAAACATCCCATTGAAATGACCCCCATGTTGAAACCTTGCCTCCAGCTAGAATGGGTATGGAGAGCCCTAAGCAACCTAAGAGGGGATTAAAAAAGCTACTGGCCATAGTTTACTGTCCTCAACCCAGAAGAACCAGCACTTGGACAACAAAGTGAGTTCATATAATCCCCCAGCTTTTGCTGACCCCTGAGGGTGATACAGATGCCGTGAACTCTCACCCTGCTTTCCCTATAGCAGAGGGCATAAGGACAAACTCCTAGAGGCCATTTAAAACTAGCTGGGGACCTTCCTCTTTTCATAAAGCAGCAATAAATCAGCAGTAATGTCACTGATGAATTCATATCACGAATCCACATTTATGGATTTGCATCAATGTAGGATAATGTCAGTGAGAAGCATCACAGACTCTAGGTCATTTAAGGTTATGTATACCCTCGGGGCTACCCAATTTTATGTATTTCTAGTGGGACTGAGCAGGTCTCTGGGATTTCTTCTGATAATAGTCCCAACCAATTCCACCCTATATTTCATTTTACATAAAACCCTGAGCTAAGCTTGACATTTCTGTTTATGTCCTAGCTAGTACAACAGAGAAGCTTAATGTATAATGAAGGAAAGGAGTGTCTGAATCCTCCGGTTAGAGCTAGAAAATTACTTACTAAATCTTACTTTCTCATGCATTTAGAGTCTAGGAGGATGTCACATGAGGGAAGGATAGTTTGTACTACAGTGGCTGTCATTTGGTAGTTATTTAAGATTAGGAATAATATAAAGTAATAATTCTGCCAGAGTTCCCTGCCACAGATTTTGGCTTATCTCATTCTCATTACCCACCTGCAGCTCATGTCATATTTTCCTGAGTTTCCTCACATTCCAATTATTCCCTGTCAATCTCCTGTATCTCCTGCCACCTCCTGGCTACAGGAATGATACTAGCAATGGCAATAAAAGTCCTTGAGCAGAATAAATGCTTCCCTGTGAGCACGTGGAGTAACATCCAGATAAAAGCTGTGCTGGATGCCCCTTGGGGGCGTGTTTTTTAACAGCCTGGAACAGATGGTTGCTCAGTTATCCAAATCCCGATTTTCCTCCTACTCTGCATAGTTCCAGAATATTCTTTCTTCAGAAAGTCTTGCTGGGCACTGCCTTCCAAACTTTTCTGGCCACAGATTTTGCAATAATTGAAAAGCATTGTACAGCTTAGCTGATAGCCAAAACTGCAGGTGATGCTTCCGAAACTCTCATTTACAGAGTCAGGGATGTGGATTTCCATAAAGACAGCTTAGCAAGTTCACCTTTTCCTTTCTAATTAACCCCTGCTTGCATTATACTTTGCATGGGGAGTCATTACCTGTTTTACTGGTAAGTTTTGATAAGCTTCTTATGTTGATTAGAAATAAAAGGTGATGGTAATCAAGGGAAGTTTCAAAATGGCAATGTTCTTGCTTTGCGAATCTCTATTTTGAGAGCCATGTAGGTAACGCTTGGGCTTAGTAAATGCAGAAGCTATAAAACCTTCATGGCTCCTTCTAACACTTTACAGAATAACTTCTCCTACTGCTGTGCTCTTTGCAAGAAATTATATTCATAGTATAAGCTGAAAACATAGGGGACTTTAAAAGAGTATTTACCTTTACTTATTTTCAGGTTCAGAATGATGCTCAGGTGCATTCCCACAGAATAATTATAGCATAATCTACATTGAAGGAACTCTCTGGAGGTCATCTTGTCCAGCCCCTTCTCAAACCAGGCTAACTTCAATGTCAGAGCAGGTTGCACAGAGCCATTCCCAGTCGAGCTTTGAAAACCTCCAAGGATGGAGATGCCCAGATTCTCTGGGCAATCTGTTCTCGCGTTGAACCACCCTCACTGTGAATTTTTTCCTTGCATCCAATTGAAATTTCTCTGCAACTTGTGATTGTCACCTCTTGTCTTTTCATTGTGCACTTCTGGGAGGAGTCTGACTCTCCATATCCTCTGCTTTAGGGAGCTGAGGATAGCAATTAGATCTCCCTTAGCCTTCTCTTCTCCAAGATAAGCAAACCCAGCTGCCCCAGTCTTTCATCCTACATCATGTGCTCCAATCTCTAGTCCTCTTGGTGGTCCTCACAACTTTATCACAGGTGGTACAATAAATAAGTAATGCAAACCAAATTTCTTTGCAAGTGGCCTGGGTAATGTGAAGAAGAATTTCCTTATTCCAGTTGGATTAAAATAAAGAGGCAATTGTTTTTGCAGTGCTTTTGTGCAAACTTGAATAGAAAATAACACAAATAATGAAACTGGGCACGGAAATACAGGGGCAGGAGAGAGCAGGAGTGTCACTGTGTCCCACTAGTCTTTAGGTCCTGTTCCCCTGCACTATCCCTGAGAAGCCAGGAACCTAATACGGCACTGCAGATTCATCGCAGCTTGCTTTTTTGGAATACCCCAAACATAGCTGGAGAGCAGTGGAGGATGTGGAGCACTGACTCTAGCTGCTGGTCAGTGAGAGATCCTGCAACATGATGCCAGTGGGATTCAGTCCCTCACAAAGGCAACGTCTAGCCCCACTTGCAGGCTACGCTGTCCTAAAACTAATGGAAATCACTTACTGGACTTACCCAAAGTTAGATCTGCACAAGTTGCTTGCAGTTTCCAGAAACAGTGCCTTATTTAAAACACTGAGCCTGATTCATCACTCTGTTAGAGATGTTTAATAGAGTGGTGAATCACATTCATCATTTTCAAAAACTTGGAAGCATCGGTAGAACTCTCAATTCATAAGCTTTAATATACATTTCATAAGTTTTAGGATAAGAATCTACATTTAAATTTAAGAAGGGAATAACACCCAATAATCACAATGAAGGGGGTAACAGCAAAATTTTCACTGTGCTATTGTATTATCAAAATAATCAGTTTCTGGAAAAGTATAGCAAGAAAAAAAAACTTGTAAGATTACTGATTTACATTTTTGGCTTGAGATTAAGATAGGCTGACACTTTTTGCCAGGTTTAGGTATGAATGCAACTGAAAAACATGACTTCAAGACATTAATTTCTGGAATATTTCATTTCTGGAAGGTTTTTTTGACTGCTTGTTATAATGTTCAAAATCCTGTGCCCCTTTTTTATCCAAATCCTCTTCTTTTTCTTTTTCCTCATTTTCTTCATCCCTTTTATCTTCTCTCATCCAACTTGCAAGTAGAAAGGGGAGAGAGGAGGGGGAAAGGGTATAAGGGACATGGAAGAAACAGTAAATCCACTTTAATTCTCTATACAGGTATAAAAATATTCTGCGAACATTTTCAATTTCCTTATCAAAAACATTTCAACCAGCTCTAGCAATTTAGCTGGAAATTGCCTAAGGTAATTCTGTCATGGACAGGAAGATAGATATCCTCATATCATTCATGTTTCCCTAGGCATGATGTTTGGCAAATAAAAGAAAAATTGTGGCAGATGAAAGTGACATGTCCTTTCTCAACTCTTATTGTCATTTATTAGCTGCAACAGAACTGCTTGATTGTTTTTTAGTCTTTTTTTTTGCTGATCTTTCCCTCTTATTTAAAAGGAATAAAACCAATTGGGCTGGAAACCCTCTCACAATCTCATAAAATGCCTCTGCATTATACTGCACATTTTCTTCTGCATTCTGTCGGTTGTTACAGCATATTTCATATAGAAAAGCTTTGGGAAATGTAAACCATGATTGCAGTATATGCAGTCTTGCTCTTGAGAGGCAGTGTATTTAAGCAAGACTCATACCATGATTCTTGAGACTTATTTCTAATCCTGTCAATGTCTCGTTTTATGACCTTGGGCAAAACTTCTCTCTGCCCTTCAGGCTACTCATCTGTTATATAAGAACAGAAATCTGAGATACTTTTGGGGCATTATGAAGCTTAATCAATATCTGTAGACTTCTCTGAGATGCTCAAAGGAAACGTGTTACCGAAATGGACAGTTTCTCCCAGTGTACATATACCCTATCAACAAAAACCTTATGTAAGCCTTATCCTGAGGCAAGGAGTAAAGATTATAGGCTACACGTTTTGTTTAATTTACTGTCCTCTGCCTACTACCAACTGCATGTATGAGTAGAGACAATCACTGCCCAATTTGTCCTGTTCATGTGCTTTTGTAAGCAAATGCAAACAGTGAAGAAAGCATAGTCTGACATTGACGCTCGGGGCTCCACTGGGCTTCCCACTTTGCCAAAGCTGGCATTTGCTGGTTGTTTGCTGAGCTGCCATCAACCCAATATAGTGATTTGTTTTCTCTCTTACTGGTTTTGTACAAGACAGCAGTGTGAGGGAAAAGAAACTTCCAACTGGGATGCCCTCACTATGGGCAAGAGCCCACTAGGAGTGCAAGGTGTAAAGGAGAGATGAAGAAGCAGGAGAAAGCCATCCAACTGAAAGACGTTTTGTGCCGTGAGTGCTTTATCAGCCATAATGAACCAGTCACTACCTAGGCTGGTGCGGTGGCCCAAGACAGGCATTATTCAATCTTTTTCCTTTGCTAAACCTCTCAATACCCATATATGCAATAGTTTCTAGGTACTCATCACTAATGGAATTTTTTAAGCTTTTTAAAGATGACCTTCCATTGGTACTGGTGTTGAACATACATTAAAAAGATATATTTGGTTATCATTAAACTTCATATGACAATGCTGTTACTTGAAAAAAAATGTGTGTATTCGGGGCTACACACACACACACAGATGTTTACATCTGTGTTTATATTTCTCTGTTTCTTGCAATCTTGGGCATTAAATTTACCAATATGCTAACACTGGTCAGAAGAAAACAGATTCAGTTTGGATAAAATTGTTAGATAACAGTTTAACTTGAAGGGCATTTTCCAGATGTGGAATGCTCATAATTCACCATAATTAACTGGAAAGCCTATGATTTTCTTGAATTTTGCATAGGTTTGCAGCATTTACAGAAAATAGACATTTCCTAGCTCAGGGATTTCATAGCTTCCTCTAATTATGTCAATGTGACAAAACAGCTTACTAAAACATGCTTTGAATTATATAGAATATGTATATATTGATCAACAGGTATTCATCTCCTGGCAGAAGTTCGTAGTTACATGATTAGATCCTATGCTAGATGTCAAATGTACATACTTTTCCTCATTTATTGCAAATGCTCCAAAATGGACCCAATTAAACTAAATGTACAAGTGCTAAACCCCACAAACTACTGCCACCTACTGCTGTATTTCTTCAGGAAACATTATTGGAGTATAGTTTACAACACGTCAGCGCTTACCAGGAGAGGTAGCTGAGAGGTGGAGGTCACCTTCTGATATAGGTGAATTTTCAGTCCTCTTTACCAAAGTGTCTACCTGCAAACATGAGTGGCACTGACAGGGATGATTGCTGAGCTTTTCGCAGGGGGTGTCCCAGATCATACCTGTGCTGTTTTACAGCCTGCTTCCTCTGAAATTCTTATTTTGCATCTGCAGGCCACAAAAACCTCTTCCAGTTATTCACACACTCAGCCTCCGTTCTCCTCCAGACATGGAAACTTATCCCTGTTTTCTAACCGCATGCTCATATAGGATTGGTAAATTCTTTTCTTTGGGATTAACACTCCTGCTCCAGTCTCCCAGACTGTCAGTCATTTTACTTATTGGGATTAACACTGTCCAACCTTCTTCAGCATGGTCCAAGTGCACTTGCCTCATCGGTTGCCTTGTTGCCACCTGTCCCTTCAGTTGCTGATAGGGTTAATGCAAGTTACACAGCTTCTCCAGCTAAGACAGCGTACAGAGGGAAATCCTTCTTGGAAAGAGGAGGTGCAAGGGGAGTAAAAATCTTCTCCTGAAACACTCATCTAAGTTAACCCTTACATGCAAAGACTGTCATTTAAATCAAAGAAAGCAAATTAAATAAAAACAGTTTTAGTTCAGATAACCAAGCTATGAACTGAAGAAATTTAAAGTATGGCAGCCTGATGTTTGCGTTTTCCTCTGCCTTTTTTTAAATGATGTTGACAGATTATTTCAAATCTAAAATATTTTATTGCAATAATGTAAGGATTTATGCGATATGCTCCCATGTTGGTTCATCTCTTTTAGCAATCCCTCCTCCAGGCTGAGATATGGGTCAAAATGTGGATCTAAGTGTTCAAATTAATTACATCAATGGTATAATGTACACAGCTTTTAACTGAATGGTGATTTCAGCTGCTAGTCTGACGATCACACACATCTTATTCCTTTCAGTAATTCAGGTGATGTTTGGTTGGGTTTATAATGCACTTCATGTAGACACTTTATTTATCCAACAGACCTGAAGCCAGGAGAACTCAAATGGGAGGGATTTGGAAAGATGAAGAGATAAGGCAAAAACATATAAATGGAGGATCTAGGGTGTTATCCAAGGAAAATATCAATTGCTGTGCACAACTTCTTTTATCTTAAAGATTACAAGGTAATTCAAGCCTTTACTTCAGTTTTACTCACAGCATAATAGTTACTGCTCCCTTCTTGAAGTGAACAACTACCTCCTTCCCTTTCTTTCTGAGGGTCACATTATAGCGACCTGTGTACGTCACACATTTCCTTCATCTCTGCATCCTCTGCAGAAGCACAGGGAGTGGAAAAGAGGCCAGAAAATCAGAAAGCAGAGAGGTTTCTGGCAGAGGCACATGCAAATGAACAAGACGAAAGGCAATGAATGGGGAAAGAGAAGAAAGAAGAGCAGATGAGAGGGGCCAATAGACTAAATAACCAGACTTGTGGTACCTGGCAAGCTGCTAGCAAAATGGCAGCGTTGCCTTTTATAAGTAGGATCTCTGATGTGGGATATGCAAAAGCTGGAGCTCCTTCCCCAATACATCTCCAAAAGATTGTTATTTTTCTTAACCCACTATGGATGTGTTTAACCTGCTGCCCGTAGCATGCCAAGCAGTTCATCTCACTGGCCCCCATTGCTGTCTGCTCTGAAGACCCTCCCTCATCATGTCTTTTCCTATTATCTGAAGTCTGTTCACATGACAGGGGAACTTGGGATGATAGGTGCATGGCCACAGTTAAGTGCTGCCAAATGCACTCCATAAAAACGGAGAGGGTCTTGTTGTCACTAGTCACAGAAGGAGGTGTGTAGTAGGGTTCTGGAGATGATGGGGACATTTGCTTCAGAAGTGCACTCCAGGCCTGAAGTAAAATACTAAACAACATAAAAACACCCACTGAATGCAGGTTTGTAGAAGAAAGAGACTGTTACAGGCCATGGACCTTAATGAGGGGCAAGGAGCAATAATGAGTCGCTCAGAGCAGTACATCGTACAGACCACATTTGATTATACATATTGGGTAGTATTCTGTTTTTAACTCTTTCCTTACATATGGAATGATATTCTGATTTATCTCATGAGACTTAAGGGACTTAGTTAACTACAAAAGCCCAATTCTTTTATCTGAATCCTAACTAGCTCTTTGTATTTTATTATAAGGAGTTCCACAACTTAATTAAGCATTGTCTTTAAAAAGCAAGTCAACAACTTCTTTGCATTGTCTCTCATTTCCACCTTTTCAATTTCATGATGCTTTCCTTTGTTTCTGTTTTATGAAACAGCTTTAACGGAATTTTCCAGACAAACTTCTCTATGTTGCTACTTATTTTGGACATTTTATCCAGTATCATCTTCCATAAGACGATATTGAAGGGAAGTTTAAAGTTCTTGTTATTTATATTGCATTTGAAATGGACTTGATTCTCATTTGAATGAACGGATCGTGCCTTATTTCCATCATTCTTTTTAATGAAATAGTATTCAGGATATTTTTTGAACACTTACACTGTATGGCCAGCTTTATTCTCCAAAAGTCTTTGCTCATAATTCCTACTGAGCCCTTCGTGAGGCTGGATGACAAGTACAAGGCACAGCACTGGAGGTATAAATGACCCTCTGAAATTACTCATTTTATTTTCAGTCTCGTTCTTATTTATTACTGAGCTGATCTTCGCTTTCCTATGCATGTGTGGAGGAAGATGGAGTTCCTTAAACCATGCTTATTGCAGTAGAGGGGCTTTACAGTAAAAGCCATTGCCTGTGGACTGCCAATACCAGAACTTTCTGGGTACCAAAGAATGGTGGAGCAAATTCTGTTTGTTTAATGCCTCGACTTTTAGAGCCAGACTGACTTCAAAACTTCTTGACAGTCAAATATTACATGGTAAATTGCAATATGTGTATGTATTTCTAAAGGGTTAGTGACTAGACGTATACTTGAAATGACAAAGTTATGGTGCTGTTTTCCTTTTGAGGTATAAAGCCTTTTAAGTTTTGTTTTTCCTACTGTTTCAAAGCCATTCAAAAGTATCCATGTAATGCAGTCATAGAAGAATTACTCTCCTTCCTTTTTTCCTTTCGAGTTCAAAGGAGGTTGGACTTTAACTTCCTTAGTTCTCTAGAAAGCTAGAGAAGGAATGATGTCCTACATACGAGATCAGACAAATTGGGTGGGATACTATTTCTTGTGGAAGGCTTTAGTTCTGCTGGAATTTTGATTGCTTTTGAGAGGTATTTGTAACCCTTCCCCTTCTTGTCATTAAAATTCATCTAACCTTCTTGTCCACACCTGCAGTGGCAAACATCCGACTTAAATCAACAGACCAGCTACCTATTAGCCCCATAATCAGGGAGAGACTGTCACAGCAGTCACAGCATCCCACCGCTGGAGCCCATCAGAGGAAAAGGCCCTTGTACTCAGATGATAGGTCAGAGAGTTGCCGGTGAATACCCATGTGTTTGCCCAACACCTGAATCAAATTACACTCCTGTAAAAGGTGCCCAGAGAGAAGTATCTCATTAATTATACATGCAAATTGGGATCAGCAACATCTTATGAGGTTCTGTATTGCAAGCCATGGTTCTCTGATGCTGTCAGCAGCTTTTCAGTTCAGCACAGCAGCAATCTAATTAAAATGGCCATCAAAGCAGAGCTGAACTGCGTTAAATGGTTCCCATTAATGTCATATTTAATTTAGTGGTTCGGTGTTGAAGATGTTCATTACTGTCCTTTGCTAGGTTTTGAACTTCTGGACAACAACTTTTATAAATGATATTTACATCTCAAGAAATATAAACACACTGTTTACAGATCTGATAGCTCTTCTGTCTTCCCACTCCCCACCTGATATGTTGCAGCTGGGTTGCCAGCTACACCTTAGTTGCTTCTTCAGAACATCCTGAGAAACTTTGAAAGGGTGGGGGAATGGCAACAAGGGGGAATAGCACCAGCTTTTGTTGTTGTTTGTTCTCTCTGTCCTTCACACCAGCTTTTTTGTCTAATTGCACAAGTCAGTCCAGTCTCTTCCATTTCATAGACACAATGGGATGGCTGGACCTTCCCATTGATCAGCAGCGTTCTGGCTGCTGCGCACTAAAATTAAGGAAGGCTGAATTGCAATCTTTGATAGAAATAGCCTGCTATTTCTAGAGGTCAGATGAGATGTGGAGGGAAGTTCTCACCTTTGGGCACTGCAGAATTACTTTGCTGTTCTCAGAGCTGTTCCTTCTTGTGGGATAAGCAGGAATGAAAGAGGAACCTGTCACTAAAACCCACACATACACAGAAGAAGGAGAAGAAAAAAGGTATTCTTAAAGGGTGTCATTACCTTTTATTTCTCTTTTACAGATGGCTGTGGTTTTATTTTAAAGCTTAGATAACAGTTTTGTGAAATAGAATGGAGGAAAACATGAACCTGGATAAGAAAAAACTATTTTACTAAACTTCATCCAAACCACAATTGTATATCATCAGTGTATATGTTGCCAATGTATACATTACCTTACTGTAAAATACCATCTTCCAAGGAACACGTGGAAACTCTTAACTTTACTGATCTTAGTGTGACAAGAAGTCACGCTTTTTTGTGTGACAAAAGTGTGACAAAATTAGAAAAACACTTCTGCTGAATACTTTAAGTGAAGTCACCATGAAAAATTCAGAATTGAGTAGAATGGAAATATCCGGCATCTTTGGTGATCCAGGAAAGATGTCAAATAGTATATCAGAATTGCAGCCAGGGAGAAATTGATGACTTTGGACAGAATTCTCAGAAACAGTTTTTCATTGCCAATGAAAATTACTTTTTTCTTTCACATGTCCAAGTCTAGTCCCCACCTAAACAACAATATTAATTAACACCAGAAAGATTTTAATAAGTTGGAGGAATTCCAGTTTTTGGAGAGGAGCAACAAAATAGTTCTTTTATAGTGGCATGATAGGAAACTTTAATATAACCACGCACCAAGAAGTTGGTTACTAGAAGGGAATAAAACTAAGTGTTTGAAAAGTATAAACACTGTATAACAGGAAGAACAAGTCAAGTGATTCAAATGGTGCCCATCTAAAATGAATGGGATGAAACTCAGCAAAGACAGATGAATGTTAAAATGTAATATTTTACTGTTTCAGGATATTAGAATGTCAGAATCTGTTACTCCAGAAAAATCACCCAGAGCAAGTCTCATCTCATTATTTAAGATAGGATTGGGGAAAAAACCATGGCTTTTTAAAACTACGTACGTGTCTCTGAAAAGGAGGGAGTCTTTAATTTTGAGCAAGTCAAATTTTCTGTCATGAGTGGGATTATATGGAATTAGTAGTTCACTGAGACTGTTTACTAAGAGAAACAGAAATGTGCTTAACTCAAATGAATTAGTTCACTGTAATACCCAGCACAGCAAGTCAGTCTTGTAATAAGCATAGCCTGCCTTTCCAGAACATCGAGCTTAGATGCAAACAACCCTTGGACATTTTGGCTCTATCTATACCAGTAATTGAAAAAGGAAGACTCCTAGAGGCTGTAATTCAATCATCTGTACTATAAATTGTTACAATGGTACCTGATATGTTTTAGGACCAAAGCCCAAGCATTGCTACTTTGGGGTTTTTTTGGGCAGAAACAGTAGTTGCTACAACCCTGAAATTTTCCATGGGAGTGTGTCATTTCAGCTGAACCATTCACAAGTATTTTGCTAGCAAAGCAAAAAAATGTTGTTTTCTGGCTGAATTGATCTTAATGGAAGTGTTTTGTTTTGTTTTTAATTTTTTAAGATGTTTCAACGAGCTTAGGTTAGAAAAAAGGAAGGTATTTTCATTACCTCTGTGAACTATATTCTTGGCAGCTCTCAGGAACTTCCTGTCAGAATTCTGCAGTCAAATTAAGGGAGAAATCAAAGGTGACTTTTCTCTTCATCTGATTCTCCTCTTCTTCTGTGTACAGCTTTTTGTTTGTTTGGGGTTTTTTCCCTTTCCAAAGACTGTGTTTTTTATCTAAACTCATTGATTAATCTTGAAGAGTGAAGTTTCCTCTTTGGAGTACAATGGGTTCACCCAAGGTTACTTTGAGAAACAATAATTTTAGGCTCCCTACAAAGATATCCTTCCATTGCCAATATCAGTGTGATATAGTTGTTCTCGAGAAATATTAAGCACACTGACTGACTAGACTACTAAGATGTAATATATTGGTTTCCATTTGTTTAGTAGTACTTTTGCCTTATTTACAATTTGATAATTTCAATTGTAGTGGGAAAAGAAACAAATATGTTCTTCTGCCTGCAATCACAAACAACTTCAGTTGTTTGTACTTCAGAAAGAGAAACGAAGGTGGGCTTCTCTCCTTCACGGTTTGTTTGCTTCCTGCTGTTTTTTAGTTTGCTTTTTTGTTAAACTTGTTAATTTTGGATGTGTTTGTCAAACACGTATGTTCTGGAGAATTCTCTAAAACACACCAGATTTCAGGTGATAGTGTGCTTTCATGGTTTTCTGTATGTATTTTCCTATCCTTTGGGAGGGGTGGGCAGGATATGCTCTGTGGCTCCAGAGAAATGAACAAAATGAATGGTTTTGGTCAGCTGTAGAGGAAGAAGAGGTCCCTGATGGTTCCCCCTTATAATAGATCTGCCAGGGAAACCATGTTTTTTTCTCAGGAAACATGGTCTCAATTGGATGGCAAGTAAAAACAGATGGGAAGTAGAATTAAACTATGCTTAGTGATTATCTTGTTGCAGAAGCACTTTCAGCACATTTTGGGGTAATCATATTACTTCTGCTTCTCATTCTAGAGGCAGTGAATGTTTAGTAATGTACTTGAACTATGATCAGATCCTGTCCCCCAGGGATTACATTTCTCACTGCAGGTAAGTAGGCAGCCAGGATTAGTGAATGAGTGCAACAAGACTCAGGAGTTTCAATGACTCACTTTTCTGATATTTTTTTCTGTAGGTAATACTAGCACAAAGTCAAGTTCCAATTTATCACTACCTGCCAACACCCTATTTAGCCTCCCTTAGCTCCGTATAAGACAGCTGCTCCACTAGGTGATTTATTCCATACTCTTAATATAATTGTATTAAAGACAAGAGCCCTTGAATCCAGTGCCTTCTGCATTGATAAATCTGACACCTCTCTGCCCTTTGATGACTTTCTTAGACATATTACTGAGGTAAGTGTAGCAAATGTGTTAAAAGATACAGCAAGCTTTCCTTTAAGAGATAGAAAACTAAGCATTGAATTTAAATCTGCTGAAATGTGTCTAGGTGTACACTGAGAGAAAACAGCTGAAATATTTGAAGCGTTATGTTGTCATAATACAACAAAGAACTAAGTGGGAGTAATCAGAATATTCTGACGTGAGAGCTGAAGCTATTGGGCTCTAACAGAAACCAGGGCAATGCGACTCCCCTTCCCCTGTTGATACTTACAAGGATTATGTCTCCATAGCATTAGTAAATTCCCAGCCTACTGGGTTTATGCACTGCTGAAAATGTGTATAATTTTACATCTATGTCTTCTATAATTATTATAATTCCTGCTCTATGATTATGGAACTATTTTCCTTTTGATTTGAAATAAATATGATTAATTACATGATTCCTCATTGTCCCATATGGTAAAATACCATTCTTCCTTAATAAAGGAAGAAGTTAAAAACTTCTGGGGTATCTCCTTGATTTAAGGTACAACCACAGAGGGATTTTCTTTTGTTTGTTTTAACTACTGTGAAAATACCTGTAAATTCTTCTTGCTTTGCAAAATAATGTTCAAAACCAATGGTCCATTGTAGTGAGGAGAAGAGAGCTTGAACAAGGACAGAAGGCAATTACCTGCAAGCAGGCACCCTAGAAAGGTAAGACAGGCTGATAACCAGGGAAGATCTGAGGTTTGGATTTGCTGTTGGTTTATTTTTTCCTTTGCTGCATGCAAATAAACATTGAAGAACAATTTTTGAAACATCCCAGGTTATTCCCAAAACTCACTTTAACTGTCTTGTGCTTTTAAGTCTCTTGTAGACCACTGTTGATTATGGTCTCTTTCGGTCTCGTAAGGTTCTAGTTACATCTGACTGGAATAAAAAAAAAATTGACATTTTCAGTCTCCTGAGAAACACGTTCTCACAAGGTGTCTTCAACGTATGGTAAACATACTGATAGGACTGCAGTCCCTCTGCAACCAGTAGCAGCCAAGGCTGCCTTACGAAACACAGCTAGAAAGAAGAGAAACAGCCACTTTCAACCCCTCACTGGCATGTAACAGGATAGTGATCATTTCTGTGGGAAACAGGAGTCTGACGTTCATTTTCCGTGTCTGCCTGGAGGGTCTCGTGGCCACCTCTGCTCTTCCCCCAGAGCAGAACTAGCCGAAGTAGTTGAAGATGTGACACTTCTGTAGCTAGGCTGGGAACTCTGGGGCCGGGAGCTGGGAGGAGAAGCCTTCAGGATAGGATTTCCCTCTAACCTAATGGCTATGTCTCTCACATGAAGAAGACAACACAAGTTTTCCTCTCTGCCTTTCCCCCTTGACCAGAAGAAAAGTGATCGTGCCCCTGTACTCGGCACTGGTGAGGCCACACCTCGAATACGGTGTTCAGTTTTGGGCCCCTCACTACAAGAAGGACGTCGAGGTGCTGGAGCGTGTCCAGAGAAGGGCAACGAGGCTGGTGAGGGGTCTGGAGAACAAGTCTTCTGAGGAGCGGCTGAGGGAAGTGGGACTGTTTAGCCTGGAGAAAAGGAGGCTGAGGGGAGACCTCATCGCTCTCTACAACTACCTGAAAGGAGGTTGTAGCGAGGTGGGTGTCGGTCTCTTCTCCCAAGTAACAAGCGACAGGACGAGAGGAAATGGCCTCAAGTTGCGGCAGGGGAGGTTTAGATTGGCCATGAGGAAAAATTTCTTTCCTGAAAGAGTGGTTAAACATTGGAAGAGGCTGCCCAGGGAAGTGGTTGAGTCCCCATCCCTGGAAGTATTTAAAAGATGTGTAGATGAGGGGCTTAGGGACATGGATTAGTGGGCATAGTGGTGTTGGGTCGATGGTTGGACTCGATGATCTTAGAGGTCTTTTCCAACCTTAATGATTCTATGATTCTATGATTCTATGAAAAGTGGGATACAACAGCATTGGCTGAACGTTGATAAAATATCGTTAACTTGTAGAAAGGTAATTCAAGGGGTAATATTTAGAAGGTCATTGTCTCTTCTGTGACTGTTTTGTCTCACACTAGGAAGTATCAGTAACAGAAAAAATAGTTTGTAAGTAGAGTAGAAAGTTGAACTACAAAGAGTGAGAATAGAGTCAGAATTGAAACAGCTTCAAGAGAGCTATCTAGGATTATTAAGGAAAATATTTAAGAGAGAACTTCATAGCCAATAATTAGTTTGCCTGAAAACTGAGGGTTTTCATGAGTGAAATAGGTCAGATTAAGCTAGCTTTTGAATAAATTATATTAAAGTTGTATGTATTCTGCCTCTTAAAATAATAGTTTAAGGTGGAAGGAAAAATGTTAAATAAGTAACACGGTGGGAATAACATTTACATTATGATTACATTTAATTACAGCAATGTTGGAAATTATGCACAGAGTTTGAGAACTGACTTAATTATCAGGGCAGTCAACACAGAATTTAATTTATGAATTAGGGTTGTTTGCAACAATGACTTAAGAAGTCAGAGACATTCACAATGGAGAGTGTGGTGGGGGGAGCAGAAAGAAGTGCTTCACAGGGTGCAAAGAGGAGATGGAAAAGGGGAGGAAGGCAACAGGAAAGAATGCAAGAGGAAAAGCAGGAAAAAGAGGGGCAAGCAGAGCTGAGGGAAAAAAGGCCCTAAGTAGCTGAATAGGTAAATATGGATACGTGTGGTAGACTCTGTTGGGTCTGCATACGAAAATGCATTAACACTGAGACCTTATGGTATTTACCAGCCGTTTCAGAATTGCTGTAACGCTGTTCAGAATTCCTCTCTGTGTCAGGCAGCTATTACCTCAGGTAAACGGCACACTGGGAGAGATGCAGGGGGAACCCCACAGATACGTACCTCCTCTGCGATGCAGAAAGCAAGGGAGCTGCCCGCAAGGGCAATGGAAATGTTTCTCCGGAGAATCCTCTGTTGGGTGACTACAGCCCCCATACGTGGGTGGTGGTGCAGCTGCAGTAATGAAGGCTGTAAAGTATCTCCTCAGTTTAGACAAAAGGAGTAAAAATATACTTTGCTTATTTAATCTTCTCAGTGTATCTCAAAAATCCTGAGCTAGGTGCTTGAAGCCTTTATTGATTCTGCAACAGAAGTGAACTTACCACACTGACATGCAGGCTGCTGCAAGCAGGTGGGTGTTTTGCTCTTTTCATAATGCATAAAATGGTCTAGAGAGCTAGACATCTTGCTCAGCATTTCTGAAGGTTTCAGATGAGTACAAAACTGACTGCTCAGCCTGTTATTAAATCATAGAAATGTGCTTATTTTGCCTGTTCAGTATGGACTACATAAGCACAGATTTTTTTCCGCCCTGCTTATCCACAAAGCTAGGTAGCCATCTAGCCACATATATGGGCAATGAAGGCTTAAAGGGTACAGCTCTGGTAGCATATTCACAGAACTAGGATAACTATTCATATCTGTGAACATGGACACCTGCAAATGCATTGTGAAATCCATGCACGAATAGCTAAAATTAATGCCTTATGCCATCATAATACTCTACTGAGTTGCAGAACCTCTGTCCTGCAGGACTTGACAATGGAAGAGCTTTCATTTTGCCCCGTTAAAGAAGCTCAGCTTTGATACTGAAGAGCTACAACCTGGGTTGTAGGCATGTGGGTACTTCATCCTCAATAATCCTTTGGCCCTTGGCATTTCTGCTGCTATGTTAAGCATAGCGGAGGATCCAGTGTGACAGAAACTGACTAAAACCAACCTTTGTCCCATACGGTACCAGCAGCCTACAGTCATCCAATGATAATGAATTTCCGTTACTATGCAAATGTAGCATTTTGAGACTAACTTCCAAGAGGTTGAAAAATGCATTCCCTTTATCAACCCCCTGAGCAACTGCTACTGCCACCACTAAATTGTGTTAGAAATGCTGTCTGGCATCATAGCAAAATCAGAGGTTTCTCCCACTGTAGGGTGTCTTGGTGTATGGTACTAGATATACAGCCTGTACTTGTGGCTCAGAAAGAGACTTCACAATAAGACAGGGTACTGGAGTGCTGAAAGGGGTGGCTGTTTGGAAAACGCTTCTGGCTCATTTTTCTTCAAGCACACAGACTAAGAACAACTCTGCTCAATTTCCACATATAGCACAATGAAGACAATTTGTAGTCAGGTGAAACAGAATTTGAGGACAGATTTCATGGAGTAGTTACGCTGAAATACTCAAGTTTTGCTTTAAGTATGGAGGATTTCAATAAGAGGCACAATGCATTTATAAATTGCATTGGTTTTGTAGCTAGTGCTACTGGGGTGGCTTTGCTGCGGCTGTACCTCTGTGATTTCAGTATCTCATTCAGCTATGAAAAGCAGAAAGGGGATCACGCACTGAAAAATACCTCAGGCATCCATATGAACTTCTCTGTTTTTTTTAATGACCTTAGTATGGCAAATGCCAGGATTTTTTTCCTCAGGTGAAAGCATTTAGGGCACTTAATGAAGGTCACGTTTTGGGTTAGCTGTTTTCTAAGTAACCTCAGGGTGTTCCATCTATATTAAGCATTGGCAGTATGTGTCCAGGTTTTATTCTTTTTCCCTTTACATTTGTTCAGTGCAGAGCTCTCTTCGCTGTCTCAGCCCCTCAGAACATCTCAAAATAAACTTGTTGGGGCAAGGAGGGATTTTGCTGAAAATGAATTTTGGGGCATTTCTGAGGTGCTCTAGGCTATTAAACCAACAGAGTAATTTAAGCTGTCACATCCTTGTTCTAAGGGAATGCTTTCCATTGAATTACGTTAAGCTATCATACCTTCACACAGCTTTTGCCATCATATTAATTTGACAGACTTTTCAGGAACTTTCCCCCAAGATTCTTCCTTCAAAATGTTCGATGCTTCCAATGACTCAGATGAGATTTAAAGCAGCAGACCTAATTTTAGTGGCAAAGTTTCATCAGCAGGCGGTTACATGTAGCTATGTGCCTTCCATTTGAGAACTGTTACTCTCTAGGCTAGCAATAGAAATGTTTAGAACAGGTGTTTTTACAACAGCAATGCAAGTCATGTGTTGTGTGCCCAGGAATGAAAGCAAAAGCGGGTACAAAGGCTAAGGAGATGGCTTTGGAGGACTATGTAGGGCAGAAAGAGACAGACTTGCTGTCCTCTGCAGTCTTGCCCACATGCCTTTTGGGGAATTGCCCCTGGAGTAAACTATCTCTAGAATCACACATGACATTTGTCTTGAAGAGTGTTATTTGGAACAGGTGAGGAAAGAGACAGCAAGCTGCTGATAAGCCATAGGGATGATTCAGGGACCAATGCTTAAGTTCACTCTCTTGTCATCTTTTATTTAACAGTCAGCCAAGATGCCTAGGAAATCAAATAATAGAGTAATATAAAAATATTACTGGTGCTTATGAGCTTTCTTTCCAATGCCAAAGGCTTTAACTAACCCAGCAACAAGTACAGCTTTTTATGCTACATGCTCCAAAGCCTGAACCCTGACTCTCGCTCTGAACTTAAGCTACAGACGCTCCATGTAAATGCGTATGATTAAGGGCTTGGCCTAAATCTGATACCTATTTTCTTTCTATCTTTTTAGGATGTGCAGAACCATTCAGTAAATTGGATGGTTGATGTTTTCCATTTTACAATCCCTAACCTTAATTGCATCCCTGGCACTAATGTTATTACCCTCAGGGTATCAAAGCCTGTTATAAAACAGAATGTAATGCCCAATCCCAATTTGTTTTTTTCCTGATTTTTGGACCTTTATGGGATTCTTAAATTGCTGAAATGTAACCACAATCCTAACTCTAACTTGTATCCTTGAGTAAAAATCTGCTACTAGAAGACAGTAGCAATAACTGAGAATTTTTCTATTTGTCTCTGGAAACTCCAAAGAATCTTGAAGTCAAATAGGCTTTTGTGTATTTAGATTTTTCTGATATTAACTCTATTCCCAACCATAATCTTTGCCCCATCATCGCCAGAGGATCATTAAAATGAAAATACAGTCAAAGTCCATATGAGCATGAGCACTTCTCCTTATTCTGTAGGCTGGGAGCAATCCAGGAATAAAATAGGATTTTTAGACTTTAGATTGCTTAATTGTAGCCCATAGACCCAAGCTTAACTATACACAATGCATCGATATTGATGATAAAAGAGAACATAAGGCCTTAGGCTACAGTCCTAATCTTAATTATATGTTGGCTCCAATCCTACAATAAGAATTAACAGCACATATTGGTTACTGGTCACAAACCCTACTCCTGTCTAAAAGAACAATGGAGAATCAAGCAATGAGGGAATTCACATTTTAAAAGAGACTATAATTGAATGTCCTGGATATGCACAAACCTTATTATCATCAGGGGTCTTACAGGATTCAGAAGTAAACACAGCACCAAGTGATCTGAATTTCCTAACCTTAATCCCAAAGTAATGCTAACTGTAATCATACGCAGAGTAGAAAGTGCTGTTTTAAAAAATTGTGTATACATTAGACCTTACCAACACCAGCCCTCCTCCAGTTTCCTTAGACCAGGTTCCTTTGTTCACTTTCTTTGGGTAGGGAAGAGGTCAAATGCTGCCTTGAAGGATTTAGTAGCATCTCATTTTCCTTTGACAAATGCTGTTGCATTGACTTACTCATGTCAGGGAGTGTGTTGAACAGAAACTTCATTACTGCCTGACAGCAATGATCGTGTATGTCATTCTAAGCAATGGGGACAGATAGTGTTTAAAATGAGAGAAAAATCAATGATTTGCAGGGCTGGGGGTTGCCTCCTTATTTGGCAAGCCCTTGCTCAGTAAAATACTCTTTTTAAACATGCATTTGTGGGTTGCAGTTTAATTACTGCTACATTTGCAGTATAAAGTCATATTCAACCATTGGTTGCTCCTTGCTGCCTCTCAATCAATAATTTAAAAGCACTTTGAAAGCCTTAATTGAGTCGCAGGGTTAAGCAGTCATGATGATAATTAATGTTGTCACATGTAAGAAAGAAACCTGTTATGTCATGAGATTTGAGAGCTACCTCAGATTCTTGTCTTTTTCATTTGCATTTACTGTTTATCTATATTTTTTTGAGGTTTCAGTGGAAATTGTCACAGGGAGACAAAATTCTGATTATCTGAAAAACAGTCCTCTGATGGGTCTGTAGGAAGTGTTTTAAAAAGAGCTAGAGAATATTAAATAGTTTATAGCACGCAGATAGGTTGTGCAAAGATTTCTAAGATTAACTTCATGCAAAAAACTTAGAAACTGTCAGTGATCAGATTGACATTTTTCTCATGTAATGCCACTTACATATTTGTTATGAATAGATTACTGCAAAAAAAACCCCAGGACTCCGATGTCACCTTTTGTTTGTACTGATAATTAGAATAAGAACACTTACAGAAGGCCTATGAAGCTATATAAACTTCTAAATTAGACATCGGTAAAAAAATAATAGTACGATAATGCATAAACTGACTTGAAATATGCACAGGGTCCCTTAGGTTGCTTTCACCTCAGTGAAGTTGTTGTGATGAGTATCACACAGCAAGTTAGTGGGAGAAAGAGAAATATTAATTGCATGTTCCACAGTGAAAGGATAAATCCCAAGTATAGTTATAAATAATATTGAACATTAATTTTATATTGACATATCTTCTGTTAGCTCTATAATCTGTTACTCTTTTGACAATACCATTTTGTTTAAAGAGATACTGATTAGTACAATCCTGACTTCTCAAGGTTTTCATGTGATAGCATCTGGTAGACAATATTCTCCTATTCAGATGGAGAAAGAGATGAAATCATGAGGTTTATATTCACTTTGATCCAAGATTCCAGTTTTAGAAATGAACTTGAAGCTTATGTGCTCTGTGCCGCAGAAAGTAATTTGTCTTTTTGTAGAGCACTTCATGGCAAAACTAGTACTTTCAGTAGGCAGACATGGAGAAGTCTGATTTCAAATATATGATGCCATAAATCCAGTCTGTAGGAATATCATGCTGACCACCTGGCACGTAATCTATTTTGTTTTTCAAAGATTTTTCTAAACCTTTTAAAAGTTGCAGATGGTGTTTTGTCTACTTCTAAACTAAGAATTAGAAAGGTTGAGATTGGAAGGACTCTCTAGATATTGTCTAGTCCAAACCCCCTTCTAAAGCAGGGTCACCGCGAGCAGGTTGCCCAGGACCGTGTCCAGTCAGGTTTTGAGTATCTCCACAGATATCAATGGATATAAATGCCTGAAGATACTTTACGTATTGCACCTATTCCAGGGAAGGTTACCCCAAGTATTGTGGTAACAGTCACACTGGGTGCCTGGCTTGGGGGATGTGTGCTCTATTAATCAGAGGAAATACAAGCACTGTCCCTTTCAGACAAAAGCCTCATTTTGGACTCTCTCCACTTTATCCTCCTGCCTCCAGGCAAGACAGTTTTCTCCCTCAGGGGCAACTGCTAGTCCCTGCTCTGAGTGTGGTCTGACCCACAGGACACCTTCAAACCTGGGACTGCTGCCTGTCTGTGCTCCCAGCAGGAAGGGTGTTATGAGGGCCAGCACTGCAGCAGCCTTCCTTTCCAGTTCTCCTCTGGAGAAGGCTTTCTCACCCCCATTTTTGAGTTCACCCTCTCAAGCAGTCACAAGGACCCATGGCTCTCCTTTGAAGATCTCCCCATCCTCCTGGTGGGACGGAATAGGACCAGACAGTTTTGTGAGCAGCCTGAACCCAGGCTGAATTCAGCCTGACTATAAGAAGAAATACAGATGCCAGGAGTCCTGGAATGAAGGTCCAGCCCTCCCAGCACAGCGTATTTGCAGCTCTGACCATCTGGACTTTCTTACACAGGCAGTTTCCATCTGCCACCTGTTTGGTGCCCCAATTTCTTTTCTGAGGTTGATTCCATCTGGTTATAGCTTATGGTTCCTTTTCCTGCACTGTAGGAACTGCACAGCTCTCTAACCACACACTGTGCACATTTCCACACAGGCACCATCCAGCCCCTTAGGAACCGTAACGTTCATTGCAATTAAAATGTTTCCTGATTCATTGGATCACCAAGAAACAGCAAACAATGAACAAATGAACATGAATGAACAAAAATGAACGTGAATGAACAAAAAACCTGGTGGAATATAACCACACCTCACAGTCCACCTGAACTACTGTGCAACATATAGGAGCAATTGCATCTGCACAGAGACAGTTTTCACCGTGATACATAGCGAAACCTAACATTTATGAAAACACTCCATAGGATCTTAAATGTGAGAACTAAATGGGCATCATTACTCTCCCATTAAAAACACTGCTCACTTTACCAGTTTCCGTTTACCAGCTTTGGAAACAATAAAGTTTAAATTGACCCTGCAGAGATAAGCATGTAGTAGCATTGTGGCTATGCAAATATCAGTGTTATGTTAATGGGCTCCACAGTACAGCAAAAATAGCTGATAGGCATTTCCATTACTGTACTAGTAGTTGTTTATTAACATGGAAAGAGGCAGTCCAGGAGCTGTGAACAACATCCTTTCCTCACAGCCAGTGTTCCCAAGCACTCAGCCATCTGCTGGCCTGCCTACCTGTGATAATCACCCCTTCTCCCTGCCAAATTTTGTCCTGTACTATGCATGACATTTTAAATGATTTAATGGTCTAATTTGCATTTTTCAAATAATTTTACTTGGCAATCAATTTCAGTTTATGGTTAATCTGCCCTTCCACAAACAGCGTTAGGGAAAGACACAGATAAGCGCAAACTTTGCCAGCTCTGAGTACATCAGAGAGGGTGCCTAGGGCTGCTGAGGTGAGTGTGTGGGTTCGGGGGGGTAGCAAAGGTGTGCGTGGCAGGGTGTCTGAACTGGGTGGGTTTGTGATAGCAGCAGGGTATGCAAGAGTGTTATGGTTTGTGTGCATAGCTGACAGGCAGCAGGGAGTAAAGGAGAGTGCTGTAACTGTGACCTTCTCTTCTGGGTGGTGCTGGGGCATCTAGGCAAGCTGGAGTAGCTGCACAGTTCGTCAGAGCAGTGGTAGCCAGGGATATTTGCTTTTTTCCCCAAAAAGTTTTGCCAAACCCATCCCTTATACCTGTCCTGCCCACCTTCCAGCTGCTGCCACGGCTAGGTGCCCTAGTCCTGTCAAAGGTAGCAAAGGGCAGCCGGGAGATCAGCAGGGGGGTGTCCAAATGTAGCAGTTTCTGCCAGGAGCTGAGCAGAAATTAAAGGGCATAAAGCCTGGAGCATAAACTTCCTGTCCCTAGGCTTAATTGTCAAATAAAAGAAAAGGGAAGGGAAGAAGACAGGAAGATGTCCCTGCCTCATTTTCAATGCCATTTATATTATGAAACTGTAGGTACCCAAAGCACTGTATGAACTGGACACCTTTGAGCTAAGCTGTTATACTGACTCATCTTTCTTCATAAAAGTCTTTCCAAATGATGCAATTAAACCTTCTTATTAAGAGCTTTTGACAGTTTTAAATAGTAAATTGCACCTCCAGGGACAACCCCTCCAATGAAAAATCTCTAGCTTCGGACACTTTAGATGTTCCAGAACATCCCCATTTCCCACCAGCAGCCCTGACCGACAGCGCGTCCCCCACACCGTAGTCATCGCAGCCTCTTCTGCTGCTGTGAGACAGGTGGCAGGCTGTAGGGAGGGCTTCCCAAAAAGCTGACAGAGGATTTGTGATATGAAACACGATGATTAAAGTGCACAAAATGGTGCAAGTCTCCAATATCTACAAAGTCTTTGGGGAAGTTACTGCTGTCTTTATTTTTTGTGATTATAAATGGCCTAAAGTTGTTCTCTACAAAGCTAATTTTTCAGGTTACTTAAATGTCTGGTTTTATCCATTGTGCTAAAATATCTGTGGCTAAAAATACAGACATTCTCAAGGCTGGCAGATTAAAAGTATGACGTATTTTCCGTGTTGAATGCACTTCAAAGTCCTTGTAACATGCTATACTGATTGATTTTTATCAAGAACAGTCAATTCTTTTTTATTTCATCAGTCCTTCTGAAAAACAAGCAATGTGTGCGTGATGAGAGGGGAACCGTTTTATGAAGAAATTGTATTTTATTACCAGTCTTCCACATGATCATCAGGGAAAAATAGCATAAACATGAACTACCATAATGTTCTGGAAAAGTATAGACCTTGTCCTCTTTCATTTTTCTTAGTTTTTAAAAGGAATTCAACCGTACTTATCAACATCCCTACACTGAGATAAGTGGGCATGTGAGGGTTTTTTGTTTGAAGGTGTGCACTGTTTTTTTGTTGCTGGGTATCATATGCAAAACAGATTTTTAATGGTTCTGACCGCTTGCAATATCTAATAACTGCTGTACATGAAATGAGTGCCTGGCACCTTGAGCAATCAAATCTGTATCAATTTATAGCAATCTCCCACAGTGAATTAAATCATGATCAAAGTTTCCATTAACTTAATTTGGGAAAATGCTGAAGCCCTTCCATTTCTTCCTTGAGGGGAAAATATACATAGTTCTGCAGGTTAAAACAAGGCTTTAAACAGTATTTGTGTTGGTTTTTAAGCCTTCAGAAATGAGGCAAAGAGAACCCAGATTGTTCATAACTCACTCTGCTCCTCTCTGTGAGAGTAATTTATCCCTCATAATATTATGAAGCCAAATAAAGTCTCTTAATCAAGGTATTGGACTAATGCCAGTAGCCTCTCAGGAACATTTACAAGAAGTTGTCACCAAAATGTGACCTCCATCAGTGCCCTGAAGCCCCTTTACCTATATGAAGTCCCAATAGTAGTTGCAAAAATGAATATTCGTATAAAGTGTAGAAGGACTTGGAGTGATGCCTAAGGTGTTTTTCTGGATTTCACACCCTTCACACTTTTTTTGAGAGGAAAGAAAATCAGGAGACTCAAAAGTGTGATATGTATACTCATTCAGAATATAAATGATGTTTACAAAATGTTCTTCTTAGCTGTAGAATCAACAGCCCTATTTAAAGCCAAAAGAAATCTAAATCACTCTCATGACCTTTCTTGGGCTGCAGGAACATGGGCCTTTTCCATCCCGTCAGATATTGTAACATATTTCTGTAATTATGCATGGGGAATATGTAAATACAACTATTGTGTGAAAGAAAAGAGAATATATGCTAAACAAAGCTATTGAAAACATGTCTGCTTAATGCCACCAGAAAGCTGTTAGGCATTTGGGATAAGAGTAATAAATTGCCTTTGTTTCTTAGGCACTTATAGTGCTGCACTGATGTAGTGACAGAGCACTTCAAAACCTTCAATGTATTCATCCTTACAACACTTCAGCAAGGAAAAGAAACCCTCTCACTCCTTTCATGCTGCATGGAAGGACAGAGAAACACCATTATTCACTCAGAATCACACGGGGATGTTGTGCCTCAGAAAGATTTGAACTGAGTTATCCAAATCCCAGGTTAGCAGCCCAACTGCTTTCCCATCTTTCCCCCCTTATTAAGAAAAATACACTTCTTTTTCCAACCAGTAATACTGTAATACAATATAAGCACAGAAAGAGGACTTTACACAGGGAACGTACCAATGAAATTGAGGTATTGGATACTTTAAAAATTCTCAAGGCTTCTTAAATATTTTTGGGACCTTGTGCAACCTTTGGGATTGCCTACTAGCATTGGCAAAAATACTGTCCCTCTCATGTTTTGCAACTTATGTGATCAAGCCATCTGTACGAAAGCAATCAATCAACCCTGTTAGGGACTCATTATTTCCAAACACAGCTGGAAGGGTGGTAGGAGCAGAGAGGGTGCAAAGGACAAACAGACAAATAATAGGAAGGTTAAAAGGCAGAATAGCTAGGGACAAAGCAGCAGACAGTATGTGACAGCAGAGAAATGGTTCAGTGCAGAGGAAACCCTTGAGATGGCAAGAAGAGCCTTCTGCCAGGAGCAGGGAAAGTTCACAAGGAATGGGAACCCTAAGTAAGAAAGCAGACAAAAAACTGGGCTAAGTCCAGCTATGAATGGACAGAAGAGCCTCCACTGAGTCTGATGGGAGAAGGGCAGGTTGGTATTGGAAACTTCTTTGATGGTAGGAGGTTGGGTGGATGAAGGGGTCTTCCAGAGTGAGGTAGGAGTGAATACAAAAAAACCTGGGAGGGGGACAGATGTCTCTTCCTCACAAGTGCGTCTCTCAAGCCTGTGGAGACTACCACTGAGATCAGCCTCTAGGATGGAGCATACCGTTTCCTCCTATATGACACATGGAAAACACACGTGCAAATCTGTGATGCTCTTTGCCTTTTCCTGTGAGCACAGGTGTTGCAGCTGCCCGCAGCCAGCCCTTCCAGTCACTGTTGCACATGGACCTGGGAGAACCTAAACTCATCTACTCTGTTTTCCTGCCTACCTGGCACAAAAATAACCCCAAATTGTTTTCTAAGCTCTGAGGTTGAATCTCCATTCTCATTCTTTAGCGCCAGTGCCTCTAAAACATCTTTCCTCCTCAGACTTTAAAGGCACTATATGTTGTCCAAGTTCTCCTTCCGTTCCCCTGATTCCTCTTCAATTTTTTGTTTACAAGCCCATTTCCCCCGCTTTTAAGCAAAACTGTTAATTTGCCATTCTTATTCCTCTTTTTTTCCCCCTGTAATATAGTCTAATGAGATTTCCAATAGTACAAAAAAGACTTCTGTTACTTGATTCTGTCTCATATCACCAGTTAAACTCCATATCTCAGCAGATGCCATCTTTAACTTCCCAATCACTTGTAGACATCTCAGCTTTCTTAAGTTCACCTTAAGCCACTCATACATCATTTATTTTACTCTTCTCATATGATTTAAAGTCTATATTTTCATTCTACAAAGCCATTTGTAGAATAGCTTTGTAGAATAACAAATGTAATTAGTACCTCTGTGTTTGCATATATTTGCATTTAGTATATGAAGGATGGCAGAAATAAAGTTAATCTTTAATAGATGTGTACCTATATCTTTCATAATACCTTAGCACTGTTTCTCCTCTTCTTTCAGTACTTGTTCACAATCCCGCATGTGTTATGATTTGGCTTAATTTAAGCCTGACAGGTGCATCCTGCTGAGGCATATGCCCATATTTTGGATACAGAGAATATGACTTTCATTGGTTTGTAAAGCATCATACTTCTGGTGAGCTTCAGAGCTGTATGGACTCTGCAGTTCTCTTACCAGCATTATTAGCATACACTCAATATGCACCTAATAGAACCTTTTTAGTGTAACTGTCTCACCATGATCCGCTGTAGACGTGGCACTGGCACTCCTGGAAACTAGATGTGCATATTTTTTTCCTGAACAAAATAGGTGCAAGTGAACAGATCTAACTAGAGATCTTACATCGCTAATTCTATTTTCTTAACAACACATAGGGGTGTATCCACAAGAGCTCTGAAGCTGTCTGCCTGCATGTGTGAGGAAGAGAAGGGAGCTCCTTTCCAGGGAGGTACCTGATATTCTAGCGGTCTCCCTCTTCATTGACTATAGGCCAAGAATAGAGATATTAACTTCTTGTGGCCTTAGCTAGTATCTGAGAGTTATGAATTTTAACCATTGCTAGAACCCCACCTTCTCACCCGTTAACGAGGCGGTAAATTGGTTTGAAGCAGGTTCTTGCCTCTAGATGTTTCCCATTCACTCTGTGAACAGCAGCAAACCAGAGTCTGAGTGCACCAATGGTCAGCAGCAGTGATGAAACAGCTTAGGAGCCTTTAGAAATACGGATCTAAGGAACAAATTCCTCTGTTCTGTGATTCCACTGCAGTTGGTGATCATTATAAGACTAAGCTATTTGATCTTTGATTCCAACACAAGCTGTGCCTGGGCATGAGGATTTATGGAGAAACTCTATTACACCCCCTTACCCTGCTGTTTCCCTGCTGATTGATGACTACTTTTTGAAAGCTACCACTTTCTTAATTTGTCATGCATTTAACAAACACTATGCAATTTTTGCAGAATGTTAGTATTTTAACCAGTGAGCTACGCATTGCTAAATGAAAAAAAAAACACAAACAATGTTGAAAATGTCTATTGTTTCTTTCTCAGCAATTTTAATCAGATAGTATTGCTGGACTTACTTACCCTGTATGCACATAGCTAGGTCTCTGAGTGCCATTAGATGATAAACTAGGATCTGGCCTTGCAGCCTGTTCCATGCAGGCCTGTGCTATGTTCATGCAAGTCCCTCTGAAAACAGGAGACTTCTGTGTGCTTGTAACAATTTACCTGCACATGATGGATTGCAGAACTCCTAACAGCCCTGATCTCTCCAGGTCTTAATTTCCAGGCTGAGGAGTAAAAATAATAATAAAGGTATTTCCTTCCCTGTCGACTGTCACTGGAACATTTCAGGCAAGATTATGTGTTGGAGAGTGTGCATGATCATATATATAAATCACC
Source organism: Aptenodytes patagonicus (assembly GCF_965638725.1). Taxonomy (NCBI): domain Eukaryota; kingdom Metazoa; phylum Chordata; class Aves; order Sphenisciformes; family Spheniscidae; genus Aptenodytes; species Aptenodytes patagonicus. The sequence goes on from NC_134951.1 coordinate 77,438,391, forward strand.
GCTTGAGACTTCTCTAAGCATGTGGGTGCTACGGGCATGGAAGTCAGTAATAATGAAATAGTTCAGTAAGACAAAACAACAAGTTCAGAATGGTAGGAAATGTTTTAAAGTGAAACAAAAAGTGTGCCTTTTTCATTTATTGCACTGCAAAACAGTTCTGCATTTGCTGCTTTCTGATTTGCATGCAATTGTTCACTGTGTGTGAATTGAAATTAATTGCTTAAGTCCTACTTAGAAAAGCCCACTGGAACATGTCTTGCTAAGGGCCTTTGCCTACCCTTTCTCATGTGCAAGTATTTAGAAACCTGATGACAGTTTTGGACCATCTGGTAACCTCTGTCCAAGTCTCCTAAGTGTATTCCTTTTCCCTGCCCTTTTAGAATGTACATAATAAGCCCATCAACAAATACCAGGTTAGATAACGATATAATTGAAATTTTATTTTTCCCTGAATCTTGCCACCTCCATAGAGCTAGTAGCAGCTGACAGCATGATTAGTAGGTTATGCACAGTTTTGATTAGCACCAAGTATATTTTAATAGACAAGTCAGAAGCAATCTGGAGATGTTTGTAGATAAAAATAATTGGGAAGATAAATTCAAGCATGACTAGAGAGAACATGTGATTATCAAAAGTATGCTTCATGTAGTCAATTTTAAATTATTTAATTCCACACACTCTTCTAAAACTAATCACAAACAAACATTGCCCAAACTGGAGTTACTCAAATGACCTATGACTCCAGAGTATTTACAGTACGGTTCACCTTTTAGTTGGGGAAATGTCGTTGAAAATGCCAAGTGAATGGGAAGCTGAAAGCTTAAAAGGTTTGATATACTGGTAGCATTAATTTCCAATGTTTTCCCATTATTGTCAAGTCTGTTCAAGTGTTCAGTGATGCCATTTTGGGTTTCTCCTTTCCTTGTTCATCCTTCTTAGTCTTTCAGTACATTTTTAGTTCTTGCAGGTGAAAGCAGTTAAGACCCCTTCTTTTTCTATAATGTTGTCCTGGGCTCGCAAAGCTCGGCAGCAATTGCAGTGCACTGCTTCTGAAGGCACTGTTAATCCTCAGTATTATCTTGCCTGGGATGCTTCAGGGCAGGGTGCTGATTCCCAGCTCAGTCCTGAGTTTCACAAAACCCACGATCCTTCTTCTGCAGTCTTTCACATCTGTGATCTGTCAGCAGACATCTCTAATCATCTTCCTTCTTCAGGCAGGGAGGGACACCAGTAAGTTCCACGTGAATACTACTCTCAGGTTAATGCTTTTCCCTCACAGATACAGCTAGCATCCATTTCACAAATGTGCAAACTGTGTTACAGAGTGACTTGATAGAAATGGCAAACAGCAAATACATTGCAAAGCCAGTCACAAAATGCTGAGCCAAATTCTTTAAAAAAGCAAAAGAAAACCTAGCCCTGATTTGAACTTTGCCCTGATTTGAGCAAGGGGTTAAACTAGATAACCAACTTATTTTCATTACTATTTTCATTATTATTTGTTGTATGGTCCTGCACTTTGGCAGCTAGATAACTTCACTTTCCAAAAGCACCGTGTGCCCAGTAGCCCTCAGTGTATTTGTCTGTACAACAATCTTTGGTGACCTGAGAGGCACAATCATGCATATACCACAATAAATTGTTAAGGCTTCCATTTGAGATTCTGGATTAGGTTTAGAGAATTGGCATGTGTTACCTTTGCAGGCTCCTTTAGACACTCCCTCTGAACTTCTGATGGAGTGATATTTTTTTATTTATTTCTTGGCTCAAATACATTATGCTTTTTTCCTTGTTTTATCTTTTGAACACCACATTCCTTTTCAAAACTGAGCGGGTATCTTCCATCCTTTAATTTATCTACAATATGAAAAATATACTTGGGCAGATTTCCCCTCCCCAAAGTAAAACAACTCACAAAACCAATCAACATTTGGAGCAATACATCGATCATTTTTACGAAGCTCAGAACAAAAGGAAAGACATACATAAATTTTGTGACTTGTTAGTATTTTTCTTTTGGTTTGCTTTTTGTTTATTTTAATTGATGCAGAATTGCCAAATGTCAGTTTGAAGGAACTAATTTTACATGGGTGCTAAAAATGAAGGGAAAAGACTTGGAATCATAGAATCATTGAGGTTGGAAAAGACCTCTAAGATCATCGAGTCCAACCGTCGACCCAACACCGCCATGCCCACTAAACCATGTCCCTAAGTGCCTCATCTACACGTCTTTTAAATACTTCCAGGGATGGGGACTCAACCACTTCCCTGGGCAGCCTCTTCCAATGCTTGACAACCCTTTTGGTGCAGAAATTTTTCCTCACGTCCAATCTAAACCTCCCCTGGCGCAACTTGAGGCCATTTCCTCTCGTCCTGTCGCTTGTTACTTGGGAGAAGAGACCGACACCCACCTCGCTACAACCTCCTTTCAGGTAGTTGTAGAGAGCAATGAGGTCTCCCCTCAGCCTCCTTTTCTCCAGGCTAAACAACCCCAGTTCCCTCAGCCGCTCCTCATAAGACTTGTTCTCCAGACCCCTCACCAGCCTCGTTGCCCTTCTCTGGACACGCTCCAGCACCTCGACGTCCTTCTTGTAGTGAGGGGCCCAAAACTGAACACAGTATTTGAGGTGCGGCCTCACCAGGGCCGAGTACACGGGCACGATCGCTTCCCTGCTCCCGCTGGCCACACTATTTCTGATACAGGCCAGGATGCCATTGGCCTTCTTGGCCGCCTGGGCACACTGCCGGCTCATGTTCAGCCGGCTGTCGACCAACACCCCCAGGTCCTTTTCCGACAGGCAGCTTTCCAGCCACTCTTCCCCAAGCCTGTAGCGCTGCATGGGGTTGTTGTGGCCGAAGTGCTTATACTTAGGATGCATTTTTTGTCATTGTGTTATAGGCTGGTTTATCCTTCATTCAAAAATTGGGTTTAGTCAATAATACTACTTTCAGCTCATCCTTCAGACCTGCTGCTACGTGTGGACTTCGGCTTGATGCTTCTCTCACTTGCACCAGTGTAAAGCGGGACAGATATCAGTAAAGTCAATGAAAATTTGAAAGTCTCAAAGTGAGAGTGAAAGGAAAATTGTTCCTTATTCATAGCAGTTGATTAGTTTAAATACCCTGGAGAAAAGCCAGGAGGCATTTCACACTCTAACAAGCCTGTCATTAATACAGATCCTGAGGCTGTTAATACCTCGGTAAAATATTTTCAGCTGTCTATAGCACCAGCATCATTTCATTTGAGAAGAAAGGAAGTTCTACTCTCAGTAAATATATTGGTTTATTGTGGTCTCCGTTTTCATGTACTTGTAGGAACTGTATAATGGAAAACCTTCCTAGAGGTAAAATAGAAAACTAAGAAATGAGCCTTTTAAAATCACTAATCAAAATGAAAAACAACTTCAGTGAAGGAGGATGAGTGCAGGTATTTATTATACCACATCCTTTGTCTGACTTATGAAGTGACGCTGCAGATCTATAATGTTTTTCAATGCCTTTTCCAGGCACAGCTTAAGTTTGCTGGGGACATAGATCTTCCTTTCCCTCTAACAAAATACAACAGATATTGGACTCAAATTTCCATCTTCGTGACTGCAGCCGATAGGAGTTTTTTTAGGGTCACTCCGCTGGTGGCTGACCATTTTCAGCAGTTTAGGAGGCAGGACTCAGGTGGGATGGGGTAGGTGGGCAAAAAGGCAATACTGTCCCAAGCAGACCTTTCCCCTCACCTCTCTGTGGCACTGGGTGGCAAATGTGCCCGTGCTCTTGCCAGGAAGGCCCTGGGGCGAAGCGAGACTGTGTGCCCTGAGCCAGAGAGAGGCAACTGGCTGCAGGCCAGAGCAGGGACAGCAGGGACAAGAACAGCATAAGGGAAGCATAGGTGACATAAGTTAACGTGCTTTAGCGAGGATTTAATTACCAGGGAGCTTTGCTCCAAGTAGGAGCCTCAAAATGGATAGAAGGTCATTTTAACCAGTGAAATGGTTAAACAATTAAGTGAAACTATTAATCAGAACTTCTTTGACTTTCGGTGGGAGTAGCTACCTAGGGATTTTGAAAAACAGGGACCTTGGGCATTTTTAAAAATACTCACTTGGTGATCACTTGCATCTGACTTGACTTAAATTTTGTCCATCGGTAAATAGCCACAGTGCTTCCTCTGTTTTCATCCAGTAACAAAGAGGTCCACTCTTATAATTCCGTGTTTCCTGTAGAAATAATCAGTATATAAAAGAGAGAGATTTCAATAAAGGCGTCCACATACAAGCAATTGCATGAATGCTTAGTCGGTGCAGCTGTCAGCAATAAGGCAGTGGTGTGGCTCTCATTTTGCCCTTTCTATCCTTTTATGCTGCTGTCTTTTAGTATTTACTCTTTACTCATGTTCTCTTCTTTGGCATTTTTAAACATGGGTCTCCTATGCATGGTTAGGGCTCCATTCATATTTTGGGTGACACAGTAATGAGGGGGAGTTAGCTATCAGTTTGTTACATGAAAATCCTTTATAACATCCCATTTAAAAGCCTCTCATGTTTGCTAGTACTGTAGTTATTCATAACCCGGTTTCAGCAGAATCTTTATTGAAACCCAGTAAGTCAAACATGATTTAAGTAACTTTCTTAGTTCTCTCCATGGCTTTGATTGCTTTTGTCACTGTAATGCTCTTCAAAATGTGAGTAATAATGGCAAAAGAAGAATTCCTGGAAAGAGATGCTTGGTGGAAGGGGAAATTGGGGGTAAAGGGTACAACCTACATCAGTGACTGTACTTACTAGTAATCACAGGAAATCCAGAAAGTAAAAATATGGCATACATAACTAAGCTGAAATCTGGCACGAGCACTGTCTCGCTTCAGATATCGTAGTTTCTAAGTCCTGGTTTTGAGCCTACTATGTGACTAACTTCACATATCCAGGGTATGTTAAACAAGATTCGTATCTCTAAAAGCAAAAAGTGATGGTCTCCATTGCTGGATGCAGAGATATTATTAGGTATTGACAGAAGGCGCTCAGACTCAACTAGATGTTCTTCACAGGAATCATAAATTCTTTGTGTTCCTCTCCTTCTCTGCTGATGTAGAGCTGAAAATAGTTTTCTTGGGACCATTTAATTGTCCTGTCAGCACATGCTTGGAGGTCTGCTAATTCATGAGCCAGTAAATCTGATTTATGGTGCATGACGTCACTACTGTAAGATGGAAGAATAAAGTGAAGAGGTGCTTTATATCATAGTAGTATTAAAATTCATATAGCAGGGTTAACACCGTTCCTATGCAATTTTTGTCCTCTCTTGCAATGTGAAGATTAGCTTATATTTACACAGCACAAAAAGTAGCCTGAGAACTGGATCAAAAATAGAATTTTCATGATAAAATGTTTTATTCCTTTTACATAAACTTCATGTAAAATTAACAATAATGACAAAATAACACAGCCTCTCCTTCTCTAGATGTAATGAGATCATTGTTACTGCTGAAATTTGGGTCAGTGAATATTGTGTTGTTCATACAGTCAAAATTTTAAAAGATCTTAGCAAATAACTAGTCTGACATCCCACACTATACAGACCACAGAATTTCAACCAGAAGTTCCTGTCTCAAGCATATAGTCTCTCACTGAGCTACAATGCATTTTCTGGAAAAAGTCTGGATATTTTAATCACCTCCTTCTAGTGCCATGCTAAGAAGTGCCTAGTGCTCAAGAATACTTAATAAATAATATTAGTGAGCCTCTAAAGCGGAAGAATTTTTTTTTTTTTTAAAGCTCAAAGTTTTAGTAATAGGAGACTGAGGCTGACCTAACTTCTGAATAAGCTGTACCCAGCTGCCAGAATCAGAAAGAACATTTCCAAAGTGAATTAGGTACTAAATACTAACTGATCATTGTAGCTACCAGTTTACTGTGGGGATCTGGAAATTACTTTGCCCAGAATGCTGAAACAGTGAAAGCTAGTCTTGCTTGTGGCACATTAAAGGTCAATGGGACACATGCCCTAAAAGCCATAAGTGTTCCTGAAAAAAAGCATTTTTTAATAACTCTAGTGAATAATGGATTTTTGATGCAGAGGGGTGAGGCATCGGATTTACATCAAGATCCAGAAGCAGCCAAAGCTCTGAGGTTGATCTGCCTGCATCTTAGTAATATACCTGCATGAAGTTCCTTCTCAAAGGCTTCTGTAACAGTAAAGAGAACTTAAAATTTCACTAAAATACCACTGATAACAAAAAATAGTCTACTGCCGTTACACTGAAGAAGATAGAGGAGTAAGCTGCAGACAGCGGAAATCCACACCACGCATGCTTCCTAAGGTACATCTGAGAAAGGAACTGCCCCTCTACTGAAGCCAGGAGACGTTTTAGTTAAATCCAGTTGGAAGAGCTCTTTTTTAATCCAAAAAGTCCAGGAAACACAGGAGTGTAAACAAAATTAATCAGAGAAGTGAAACACCATATGTGCCAAACTGAAAAGGGAATAATCACAAAGAGAACTGAGCAGAAGCATAGTTAAAATTTCTTACATTGAAGGAACAAAACAGAGAACAGAGGTGATTAAAAGGATGTTGACTGATCATTCTTGAAAACTTACAGATAATAACTAATGTTGCTGTAAACAAGATGAGCTAAATACTTTGCCTGCACATTATGGAATTTTGAATAATGTTGTCAAAGGATAGGAGTTTAAAGACTTAATCTTAATAGTTGAAAATAAAATTAATAATAATAATAATAATAATAATAATAATAATAATAATAATAATAAAAGTTGAATAGTTACTCTTAAGTGTTGACCAGCAGCTTCCCATTTTTCTGTCTAATCAGAAGGAGAACATCTCTTGCAGCAGTAGAGAGATCTCCTGTTTAGGAATGAACTTCATTGGGAGGCATCTTATTTTAGAAAGTATCTCTTATCATACCACTTTTCCCGTTCCTCTACCTTCAGTTTTGAAGACTTTGTCTTCTTCCAATCAATGAAAGAAACTGTACTCCAAACCCTGGAGAATCTACAGTCTTGTATCCAAGCTATATATGCAGGAAGCAGAAGAACCTGTTTTTCTTATGTCTTTCTCCTACTAGTATCACACGTGATATTGCTGACTGTCAAAGCATATGTGACCATATTGAAGATTTTATTTTGATGTTTATTCCCAGCTCCCTGTCATAGGAAGGCAGTGCAGAACCCAGTTCCTTATCGGTTCCAAGCTAGTTCCAGCTGGACATGAAGATTTCTGGTCATATCTTCAAGTTGGCCTTCCAGCTTCCTGACGAAACTGTATTGTTCACCTGCAATAACATGTGACTCACACACTCCAGTGCCGAACCTATATTCTCAGAAGGGACAAGCATCTAACAGTTTGTATAAGAATATGTAAATGCTAGCATGCAATCTTTAAAGCTTGAATCTTACCAATGGGGTTAATTTTCTATTGCTATGACTATACTAGTATTATTAATTTGATTTCATTCACCAGCTGGGACAGATGAAGAAACCATGAAAGAGTTCAGAACGGTGCCTTGGCACTTAAATGTCATATTATATCAATGCTGGAGAAAGACTATTTTAAGAATGAAGTTAGATGCTACAGAGGAAAGAAAACAAATAAGCAAACAAAAAACCCTGTAAATTTTTTCATGAGCAGCAGAACTAAAGAAACCTCCTTTCCAATAGATTTCTGACCTTAATTCTTACCTGTTTTCTTCCTGCAATAATATCAGCTCAACGTTTAGCAGCAGGTAAATAAAGAACATAACACCAACAGTCCAGAGATGAGAATGATAGCAGATCAGCTCTTTTGTAGGGTTGCTACATTTTTCTTCAGGTGAGGTACCACCTCAGATCTTGCTTCAACTCATTCCTCCTTCCTATTCTTGTGTTTCTCATTCTAATCATCAGTCAAACAGTTGTGTTCTAAACCCCATAAACTGAAATCCCACTTCCTTTTTAATAGTCTTATCCATATAGGTAGTGGAGGCCAGAGAGTGATCTTGAAGAAATGATCTGTCAATCATTTATAAATAAAATTACCTCTTCCAGTTTCTTGTCATTGCAGGAAAACCAGAATGGAAAAGTTCAGTGTTTTCCTACTCTTTGGCAGCATTCGGGGCCAAGGATACGTTCTGAAGCTTATTAAGATTCTGAAACAGAGCTTCTGGTTTTATTTCAATTTTTCTACAAATGAACCAGAAAAAAATGCATAAGAACGTCACTGTGTTTTGTATGTGCTTCTCTCCTTTATACCAGTTTAATTCTTCCTTATTTCCTATTGCAGATGATCCTTAATCTGTGTAATCCAGGTACACCTACGATGTTGCTCTTGAGGTGTCTGCTACATATTCATATAATCTTGATATAAGCCCAGAAGTTATGGACCATATTTAGGGAACAGAGGAAGAAGTTGCACATTGTCCTAGAGAATAATGGAATATAATAAACAAAACTTGCTGAAAAATTCTAATGAAGAAATACCTAGGATGATGAACTGGGATCCCAGTTTACAGTTGAACAGGTTCCAGGTCATTTCTTATAACTACCATTTATTGTGATCAGACATCACTGTTTAACAAAATTTAAAACCACAGCATTTTCATCTAGCACCGAGTGTTCATTTCTTCTGAAAAATCTGATTCATTCTGCTCGTGTAAAAACCTATGTCATAAAATATGTAAATACTTTCAATGTTAACTTGATGTGTACAGTATCCAATGAAGGCTTCACTTCAATTCTGAGTGTTCTCGTCTTCCTACGTGCTGTACAGGTTGCTTTCCCAATAAGGATGGTCACCTGAGAAGGTAAGTGACTGCAAGACTTTCACTGTGAAATACATCACTGAGCTGAACAGCAAAAGAAAATATAGCTAAGTCAAATGCTTCAGCCAAAGGGACTCCAATTATACTCTCTAGAGGTGATTTTAGAGGTGAGCAATGTTGCGCGTTAGAAATACAATTCAGAGTTCACAAAGAACAGCAACCTATTTTCAAAAACCAAAAGGACCAAAAAGCTTCCCATTGCTATCACAAAAACCAAAGCTGTCTTGGGGAACAAGAGCCTTGGGGAACAAAAGCTCCAGACACAGTAATGCAACAATCCTTTTTTACGTCGGCTGAGGACTTGACTCCTGAGTTCTCAAGGTGTTTTAGATATTCGGGAATCACTTTTCTCCACCAGAATGGCTCAGCCTTTCCTGTGGACAGAATGTCACAACTGCTTTACAGCTCACAGACAGTGTTACAATTTAAGCCCGGTCAGGATTATAAGGAAAACAGAATGTGTTATGGAAACTGCAGTGCAGCTCTGAAGCTAGAACTCAACTATTTCACAGCTGGGATGCACGGCTGGCAGATGCACAAAACTGACTTATGCCCCAGTCATATTGTTGGTGATCAGTGTGCCTCAACAAATTTTTTTGCCAAGTGCTGGGTTTTCCCTGTCAACAGATTTTACAGAAGTGTAAGTTCATTGAACCCTAACTGCCGCATTTCCACTGTGTCCTCACAGACGGATAATATCATAGTACATCACATGTTCCTCAGATGTGTGGACACCAGAGTCCTCCAAAACTAGAACATATTTCTCAAATATAGCCAGATAATCAGATAGTAGACTCCAGACATCCAGAGATGATCTGCTTATCAGAGAGGAAACAGTAAAAGAAAAAAAAAAAAAAAAATTACTCACAGTACTGTGTTACATCTGAGGATGTTTTTTGCTTTCTGAAATCTTGTAGTGCAGATGAAGCAAAAGGAAGGAGTTACACATACCAAGAATTTTTTTAAAAACATTTTCCTTTCTCTCTGGTAGGTCAAGCAGCCCTTTGATCTTTCCCTTTAGAGTAGGAAGCAGTGTTGCCAATGCTCCAACTCCTTCACCGATAGAGTTACTCTTTGTGTTTCTTATGCTAGTGGCAGGTGTAGGAACTCATCTTTTCAGGTAGCAATTTACTTTTATTTAAAAAACATCTTTTTGGATAATCCGGTTAGCTTTCAGTTTTCCTATGTTTGCAAACTAATTTCCTTCAAATTTCAAGCACTTTTTATATTGCATAGGAGACAATTCATATAAACTGTTTAATTTAATGGGGCTTTGGAGGAATGAATAATTACAAGGGTGACACATTCTGCACGGAGAGATAAATCCTAATGCAAATTCTAACTCTGCATTCACACAGAGTCTGTCCCAAATTCTAAAGTAAATCTTCATTGCAGGATTACCCATTTTTTTCAAACAATGTCTCCTAACATCCTGATACAAAAGCCTTATCTTCTCGTTGCCTATAATTATACCACTGAACTTTAAACCAAGCTAAAATCTGAGCAGAATAATTCAATGTTCTGTAGTCTTCTAACATCATCTTACTATTCCAAGGCTTGTATTTGCTGATCCCGCTGTTTACACAATTCCTTTGCAATGTAAGCACCAGGCTGGTTTAAAACACCTGTTCCCTACCTGCACTTTATTCCATTTAACCTCCTCCATTTCACACTTTCCAGCTCACCTCACCTAAATGATACTAGATGCCTATCCATAACAGTGATCCCAAAGGATTTAATCAGATTGCAGAAAAGAAATATGAATTTGGGAGCCACATCAGAAGAAGGACCAGTATGGGAACATCAGACAGCACTCTGAAGAATGGGATCTGCTGGGTGGCTGGCTCATGTAGGGCACATATAAAAAGCTTTAAGGTGGACTTAACTACAGCATCAGCCAGAAAATCATTCAGTTTTGTAGAGCAAAAGAGATTCATTTTCTTGCTGTCTGCTCTCCTAATTATTCCAGTTCATTGAGCAAACTCCACATTTAAGGATCTCCTAGAGATTAATAAAAGTATGTTCAGTGAAGTGCTGCACAGACATACCAGCTCCCGCCTGGGGGAAGCATAGCTACATTAGCACCAAGTTCCACCAGGGCTCGTTATTTTCTTCACAGTTCAATTTAGCCTGGGCACAGCACCACTCTGCTTTGACTCCTCTGCTTTTAGCTCTGTGACTAACTTGGCTGTCTTTCAACATTACTGGACTGCAGAGCGTAAACAGACCCTAAGTCCTTCTGCAATTCTGCTGCCTAATAAGATGTGCAAACAGAGAATCCCACCTTTTCCTTCCCTCCCAACTTCTCCCCCACCCAGTACAAAAATGACTCTATGGGTTTCTCTTCATGTGTCTCCACCTTCCCCATTTCTCTTCATCTACTGAACTCTGCATGGAATCTAGGGCTGTGCTCACTTTGTGTACAAAGCACAGTGTCATGGCTTGAAAAACATTACAGGTTGTTCCCAGGCACGGAATAAGGAAGCCATGATGAGGCAGTATGGGATGAACGCAATAGGTGGAGATGCTTCAAGAGGGCAGATGCCAGACAAAGCGTAATTTAACTGCTCCAAATCATCTACCATTGTAGCCAATTCCTATGCACTGAACGTACTGGGAGCCTTAGGAAACTGGCCTCATTAGACTAAAATCTAGCCTTTCTCAATATCCCCTCAGTAAGGCAATGCATCCCTTTTTGCCTTGACTCCTTTTACTTTACATGAACACCTTTCTTTACAGAACCCCATTCTAATTTTTGCATGGTCAACCCTGAAACAAGACTAGTGTTGACAGCACTCAAATCACCTTGGCACATCATTCAGAACACTTGGACAAGATAGATTCAAAAAGTAGAATGGTTTTGTAACCAGCTAGGGTAGAAGCCATCTCTAACTAAATAAAAGATTAGCTGCTGGCGATTGTCCCTATTATTTGAAATCTCTTGCTAAATACCAGTCTGTTGTGCTTTTGTTTGTTTTGCGAAGTCCTTCATCTTAGCTGCTATAATTCTCACACAGACTATAAGGTCGAGAGAATTTCTTTTGATCTGTTGTGAAAAAGTTAATCTCGAAATAAATAAAATGTGGTTTGTTTTTTTTTTCTTTTTTTCTGGAGGGTGGAGAAAACATCTGATAAATGCTTTAACTTATGTCTTCACATGTCAATCAAAACAGCAGTAGGAAATTTCTGCCCACATAGCTGGGAGCATGTCTATTCCGACAACTTCATCCAAGGCACCAGTTATATAAACTTTCAGTCTTACTTAGACAATTGGAGGAAAAGGACAGTTACAAAAATCCCCGGAAAAGGCTTCTTCACTGGAAAGTCCAGAAGAACCCAGTTTAATTTCCATTTATTTCATTTCAGAGGCCATCTTCTGAGCTGTTGACCCTTTACAGTTCCTTTCAGTTCAGAGGGAAAATGAAGGCAAATACAGAAAATATAATAGCACTGCAGATGCCAGGGTGCTGGCCAGACAATCTCTAGCAGTTGCTACTAGGGCTGAGCTGATCTTCAGTCAAATCACATTACCAGACAGTATGTGCATCTCACAATCTCCCTGCTACCCTGACTGCAGCTAAAATGCATGACCTTATACCACCTTTACCATGAGCTAAGTAACACCTTTCATCTTGCACCAGGCTCAGTATGAACATGTGTGCATGTCTGTGACTGCAGAGGTGACTTGCTGCAGCCACTCAGTCACTCTGTGGTCACTTGTCTGTATCAAATGGCTTATCTACACAGCAATTTTTTTCTGGAGCAGATGTTTCTCATTGACTTTCTGCATGAACATCTTTGTAAAGATTGTCTATATATTTAATCTAATTTTAAATTAAATTAGGTTAAATTAATATAGATTATATTAATTAGACTAGATCAATCTAATTTTTAAAAGGTACTTTTATTCTAGCACAAAAACATTGAAACATGGAGTTAGCAATCATCCTTCTTCAAGTGCTGCTCAGAGAATGACTCTGATCACTGTTCAACTTTATTTCTGTAGCTGTTCTGTAAAATAAAGGCATGTATTGTCAGTTTTCCCAGTTCAAGTTAGTGAGAAAAAACTATTCTCCTTCCACTAACCTCCTTAAAAGAATTTTTCTATATAGAAAAACTTGAGCATAAAATTCACTCTTGTTAGGCCAATAGGGCTGTTAATATAGTAAGGATTTTGCTTGGGAATCAAGTTTTAAAATTAAAGGTATTATTTTGCTGTTCCCATGGTACTGTTTCTGCAGAAGAAACATGAAGCTACCATAACTCACACATAGAGTGCATATATGAATTTATGTCCTTCTCTTTAGCTACTTAAGAATTTTTGAAGTACAGTCAGCACAGCAATGGGTACAGGGATATTTCTGCACACGGCCTGCATTGCAAATGTGGATTATAGGCTAGTGGCTTTTTCTGTGATGGAGCACTTACAGCTATTCCTTACGGTACTTAAAGTTGAAGTTAGATTCCCTGCAGGAACCATGATAAATGACCAAAAAAAAAAAAAAAAAAAGTGTGACAATTGGAGGTCCAATTTGATATTTAGGTAAAAGGGGGATTTGAGCTGTGCCATATTCTGGCTCATTTTCCCAAAGGAAATATTAGGCACAGGACAGCAACTTAATGGTTTCTGAAGACCAAAGTTGCTCAAACAGGTAAGAGAGGAGTAGAAAACACATGAAAAGGCAGACATTCAGACATGTTCTTTCTTCATGCCATTCCTCATGGCCTGTCATATGCCTTCAGTGAAATTTAGTAGTCATCTTCTTTCCTGAGAACTGTTTGTGAGTTGTAACAATACAGTCCTTGGGACTTTGACATTGTAATTTGTTGCCATGACAGTAACAGGGATATTATAAATTAAGCTCCCACAAGGTCTCCATGCCTCTAGACAGAAGCTGTGAAGGACAGGGGCCAAGAAATTATACATGAAACTTATGAGAAAATATGATTTTTCTTTCAAACCCTCAGCAAAATAGGGTTTGATGCTGTTCCAGCTAAAATCCGTGGGAGTTTCGTCACTGATATCAACAGGAGCAGAATCAAGCAGAGTTTGTCATGGAGATTAGTATGCAAAAACAAGAGATGTGAACAGCAAAAAATGCAATCCCTCATAAAAAATCCTTTCCTGGCTTTTGGATGCGTTTGCTGTTGTTGCTACTTTCCTACATGAAAAAGAGAAGAGCCAGACATCAGAAAAATGATATTGTTTGGTAATCTCTAAAGGATATCATTCTGCTTTCAATAAGACAGATTTGGCTGTTTTCCTCACTCAAGGAAGTCAGATGGTCCCAGAAAGGCTTTGCTTGCAATTACGCTCTCTGCTAAGACAAGGATACAATAACTGAGTGCTAAGTCAGATCAACTGTTTCAAAGGGCTTTAGACTAGATCCTTTGGCTCTCACTCACAGAAATGCTGTTCAGTCACACAGATAAGTTTGAGGAAGGACTTTTTTCATGCTTAAGATTGAAGGATTAGGCTGTAAAAGAAAGGAAACTAATCCCAAGGGTCAGCAATATTTCCCAAAGTTTTTCAGCTAATAGTTACAAAAATTGAACCCTTCACACTGAATGGCACAGCCAACTTCAAGACAGAGTCAGGGGATGTTAGAGCACTTAGGATAGTTATCCTTTATAGCAAGGGATTCTTCACCTGGAAAGAGAGGAGCTTTTTCATAAAACTTTTCAGCCATTGATTTGAAAAATGTCCTGTATCGTTACACTCATGCTGCAGAAAGGGAGAGGAAGGCACAGGGATATAAGCAATGTTTTCAAGGTTAAAGCATAAGGGAGTTACGCTGTTAAAGTGCCATGGATGCCAGAGCATGTCTCTGCCCTTCCAGGCAGTCATGCTTTAGCAGAAATTGAGTGAAGCACACCCTGCTCATTAGACATACTTTTGGCATATCCAGTGCGTTGAAAGAAAGATCCCAGAACCAGAGTAAACAGAAGTGAAAATAGGCAGCTCTGGCAAAGTGTTACATTTCAGGAAGAGGGTTTATGTCTGTGTGTGCTTCCAAAGAAGTCATCATTATTGTACAGATGAATCCTCATCTTCACCATCTTCATCTTCATCATCTTCATCTTCATCATCTTCATTATCTTCCTCTTCATCACAAAGCCATCACAACCCTCAAGTTCAATGTGCAACCCTCAAAGTGAGGTCTTGCACTGATGTCAGTGGAAGGGTTGAATGTGCAGTGAACGCACAACACCAAAACAAAGCGATTTATTGTTCAGCTCTGAGAGCAGAATTTTGCCATCAGTGTTTTAATCAAGTTACAAGCCAAGATATATGTCTTATGGCTTCGGCGGTTTTCCAGGTCTGTGACAGATATTCTACACAGATTTACAGGGCACTTTGCCATTGTTCTGTCCATTTCTTACATTTTATATTTCTATTTATCATCTTGACTTCAGTTAAGTTTCTGCTGTCTGCATATGATGCTTCTTGCATTCTCAGAAAGGAAAGAATAAAGTGTAATTTCAAAACAAAAGACAGATAAAAAGACAGGAAGATAAATGTTTGCAAGGATAATAGAACCAGCCTTAAAGAGAGAGAAAGAATAATTATAACTATTAAAGTTTGGAAACAGTAAAACATTCTCTAAATTGCTGTTTTCTATACAATTATGGAATAAATCTAAGATCAGAAATCTCGGTATAAGATGTGAGAACAAGAACTTAATGTGGAGCAATTCTTGTTACCATTAAGCTTAAAATGCTTTCGTGGTTTAACCTCAGCCAGCAACTGAGCACCACGCAACCGCTCGCTCACTCTCCCCCCCATCAGTGGGATGGGGGAGAGAATCAGAAGAGTAAAAGTGAGAAAACTCATGGGTTGAGATAAGAACAGTTTAATAATTGGAATAAAATAAAGTAGTAATAATAATAATAGAAGAATAGACAAAGCAAGCGATGCACGATGCAATTGCTCACCGCCTGCCAATTGATGCCCAGCCAGTCCCCGAGCAGCGGCCCCCCCCGGCCAGCTTTCCCCCAGTTTATGTACTGAGCATGACATCACATGGTATGGAATGTCCCTTGGGCCAGTTTGGGTCAGCTGTCCTGGCTGTGCCCCCTCCCAGCTTCTTGGGCACCCCCAGCCTTCTCAGACGGTAGAGCATGGGAAGCTGAAAAGCCCTTGACTAGTGTAAGCACTGCTGAGCAACAACTAAAACATCGGTGTGTTATCAACATTATTCTCATCCTCAATCCAAACCACAGCACTGTACCAGCTACTAGGAAGAAAATTAACTCTATCCCAGCTGAAACCAGGACAAATGCCCATTTTATCACCCTTGCAGAAGCACGGTACATTAGTTTTAAAATTCTTGTTGACCTAAATAGAGTAATGTGCCTTTTTTTCCCATCACAAAAATTATACAGCTCCTTTGAGCCGTTCATAAGGTGAAGAAAAGTGTTTAAGTATCAGTTAGGTCCACTACCCAGTTTTCCAGGTAAAACACTGGTGTTTATTGTTCCTCTACCCTCAGGGCTCTCATCTGTAGGGTCTCCCAGTGCTCTACAGTTCCTTCATACGGGCAAACCCCTGTGGGAAAGGATCAAACCACCTGATGAGGAAACATCCGCTGTGGTACCAGTAGTATGGAGAAAACACCCAGCTGTGAACGAAATGCAAAAGCCACCAAATTCACTACCTGCCAACTGTCCTGCAAGCTCTGGGAACACAGTGAATTGGTGAGAAGCAACTTGCTGAGCTTAAGTGCAGAGAAGACTGAGGCGAGTTTGTGAGGAAGAAGCAAGGATTTCAGAGTTTGGCCGTTATGTAGAAGGTAGCCACATCATAAATTGGTAAATAATGGATACTCTGAAGGGAATAACACAGTACACCCCACAAAATTAATTCAGTAATGCTACTAATTATTAACAGTAAGCCGCTGATTATTATTATTACTTCTAGTCATTATTTTTAATAACTGCAACCTGAAATTCCTAGTCTTATAATCTCCACATATAAAACAGCAGATACTGAATATATTATATTTAGAATTCTCTGCCTCACCAAAACCCATAAAAATCTTATGAGAATAGGTACAACAGTAATTTGTTTTTGTGTACCTTTATTTCCATAGTATTGAGATTTTAATAGGTATGTAAGTTCTGTGGTCAACTGAGATTTTTAAAGTTTGTGTACGGATGCAGGGCTAGATTTCCATTGGTTTTCATTGTAATTTCTTCTCACCATATTCACCTAGAGAAAAAAAAACTATTTATTTTTTTTCATTTCCAATTGTAATGTTATTGTATCAGTTAATCCCCTGAGTTTCTTCAATACCAGAAATTTATCATTTCTACTATCTTTCTGAGACAGTAATTAGGAGTGAAGGGTAAGACTTTCTTTTGGGTTTGGATTCAGCATAAATATGAAAAAAAGAAAGAAGCAAAGCAAACAGCAGAATGACTCATCTTACTGAGGATAAATGTTCTGCTACTAGAAATATTGCATGAGTGGGTCAGATCTACTGTGGTGGGTCCATGGTGCACTGGAGAAAAAACCAAACAAACCAAAAAACCACACTTTTGGGCCTTCATTCACAATGTTACAGGAAATTATAAAATATTAGGCATGCAGCACAATGAAAGAAAACAAGGGAAAGAGTATTGCAAATTTTGAAAAAATATGATTAGTAAGTGTCCCATGACTGGCATTGCTGGCTTTCACAGAGCAGCAACCACGAATTTCCTGCTGACTCCTCCCGAGCCTGGCACTGACATAGAGGTCCTTGCATTCCCATAAAGGATCACTGAAGCAAGTAGGATGAAGGGTTAGGATGAAGGGTTAGGATGAAGAACATAAACCGGATGAAGGTGGAGCAGTTACCATCTACAATTACCTCTTGCAGTAATTAGACAATGTTGCAAGACAACATTTTAAGTCCTTTGAAACATTCAAGGGTAAGAAGATTATACTATTAAGGTTAGGAGTTATTGTGCTGAAGCAAAAGAAGTAAGCACCAAAAATGCTCCCCAAAACCTGATGAAATATTAAAACTAATTCCAGGTAACTTTTATGCTTCCCAGTTTCATTTGCATAGTAGCAAGAGAAGGAGAAGGAAAGGATAAGAGTCATGTTCTTTGGTTTGAATGTGGCTGACGCTTCAGAACACCTTTAAAAACAGGCCTTCTGCAACTTGGCACTGACTTGGTTGACATCCATCAGATCCTACTGGATATCTGTACAGAGGAAGAGATGGAAAGATAATGCAAGAAAGAAACAACATGATAAGATTAAGTAATACCTGAGGGATTTAAGAAGCATTGGTAAGATGCTTATTCTTTTTCTGTCCAAAACATGGATGACTTGTTTTAAATAGAACATGGAGATCTCTTTGCACTATGCCAGTTTTCCTCTGCTTGATCTTCTTGTGTTTGAATCTACACACAGTCACCAACATCATAAAAAAAAAAAAGAACAATTTTCCAATCCAGACAGGGATCTGGAGTTCTAAGGGAAACTCTAGTTCATTCTACAGCACATCTAAACTCATTTAATAGTAGTCAAGAGATGCCTACCATATTGCTATGATATCCTTGTATAATATAGCTATCTTTCCTTCTTCCCTAGCATCAGTAGCAGTCATGTAAAATAAAGAAATGTGATGTGTGTTTCATTACACTACATTATACATTTTCTTTCTTTTTCTAGTTCCATTTTTCCATTTCTGGATTATTTTCTTATTGGCTATTTCGATCTCATTTTATTTTTCCACATCAGTCCTTAATTTCTTCATTTACATTTAAGAAGTAAAACTGTATTCTGTTTTAAATAATACCTCTCTTTTTCTCTGTCATCTGCTACTGGCTTACCCTTTTGTTCATTCCAGCTCTTGCCTTCCTCTCTTTTCTTTCCATCCTCTTTATTTCTGCATTATCTGGTTCTGTTTCTTCAGCTTCACCTATGTCCCACTGTTCTTCAGCCCCATCACAACCCCATCTCTCTCTGAAACATTCATACATAACACTTTATGAATACCCAGCACCTCAGTGCAAGGCAAGGACATGTTTTTTCCAGGATCGAAAGGAGAAAATACAAATCGGTGTAGGTGCTAGGGTAAAATCCTCTTGCTCCCTTTTGACCATGTTGTGTTCTTGGTCATATGGTCTCCTGTGCAGGTGGCTGCCCTGACTAAGGACAACGGCATCATACCTATAACAGCAAACGGTACCAAGTCACCTGGGAAAGGACTGAAATTTATTTCTCTCACTTGAGTTCCAATAGCAAAGGCCTGGTCTAGATTTCCTCTCTCCATAAAACCTCAGCTCTTAATTTAACAGATTCAAAAAAATCTTATGTGGACAGCTTATATCTCTGCCAGAATCCTGCAGGAGCGGCATATTTCCTTCTGTATTGGATGTAATTTTAAATTACTCTGAGCCTCAATAGAAAAACTGTAGCTTTCATATATGAAAGGCTTTAAGAAAACCCATCTGATTTACCCTAGGGAACAATACATGGATTATTAATTACCATTTCATGAAACTGAAAATAATCTTTTGAGTTTGGAATCAAGAAGGTTACTTGTCATAACAATACTAATAGCAGCTATACAAACTGCAGTATGCATGAATATTGTGCATCTTTATTTGTGGTGCTGGAGCTGACAGTGAAATAATGGACATATTGGCTGTTCAGATGCTTTGTTAAGGGCAAAGGCTGATGTCCTACCATTTATTCTGATGGTGTATTTTGCTATATATTTTTAAGGCTTATCTTTGCCGCAGCCTATAAAAGATATTATCTTTGCAAAGAAGGGAGGATAAAACAAGGTGTTACAATTTTGCCAGGAGATGTTTGGGCTCAGACAATATCTCCACTGTCCTGCTGCTTGCCAAGGACCATACAACTCATTGGAAAACATTACACATACAATCTTCATTGCCAACTACCAACTGGTCCGAGCAATTTGGTGGTACTGTATTACAGCAGTACATACTGTGAGACTACTCCAGTACCTATTTACCTGCAGCAGAATGTTGTAGGGTTTGCCAGATGTCCTAAAATTACCATTAGCACAAGCACAGATAAAGGTAAAAATGAATAATTTATTAATACAATCCAAACACACACAAACTATTTACAAAGAATTTTTCAGTGGTTCATGGAGAAAAATATAAATAACTGATGTTTACTACTGTTACTCTGAACGAGCTCTAAGTGATTTCTCATTCAGCATCTCTCAGCTATCAATCTGTCAAGGAGATTTCTCAACTTTTTCCTTGGGAATCTAGTTCTACTCTAAGACCTTCATCTTGCAGCTTGCCTTTAGGGAAGATCGTGGTAATCTGTGAGCCTATTTAACTTACATACGCAAGCTTCTCCGAGGGGCCCACTGAGATAAAAACTTCTCCAGCATGCACACTGTCATGCAGGAGTCCTATGAATATAAATTAGTTAGGACAGCTAGGAGCTCAACTTTTTTTCTGAAGGATTATCCCCCACTGTTAGATTTTTTGACTTGGTGATGCCTCTGGGCACGGTGGGATAGAGTGATTGCCGATCCAGAACACAAGTGGAATCTCATAACCATGATTCTGGGGCTGACGTATTCCCACAGTACACCACCTAACCTGTAGGACAAATCAGGACATAAAAATAGACTGGGATTCTTTGCTTCTTCTCATGTCTAATCAGATTATTAGTAAAACAGAATAATCACCAGTGAAATAAGAAGTTATTTTTTCAGATTCCTGACATGTCCCAGGTTCTTTCCAACATCTAGAATCTATGGAGGTTTCTGAGTCAATGCAAATGATAGCACCCCATTGCATATGTGCTTTATCTGTTCCCATGAACCTTCCACTCCAGGCATATTACTTGGAGTGTCATTTTTTGTCATTAATATTCCAAGTGTTCCTTTCCCTCAGGACCTGCTTGCCATCAAGTCAAGTCTATCTCTCATTTTCAGCAAATAGGATGTTAACATTCTTCAGAAGACAAAAAGCACACTCAAATAAGTATTTGACCTCTGACTGACAGGAACCAAAGGCTAGAAATAAAGCAACACGGCAATGTCTGCCTAACAGACACATATACACAAGGGATGAAGAAAAACTACATTAAATCTCTGTTCAGACCAAGAAGGTGCAAATCTGAGGATGACTTTTATTTCAACCACAAATCCTCATCTCCGTCCTGGTCTTCATTCTTGGATTGTCAAGGCTTGACTGGATAAAGCCCTGAGTAACCCAGTCTGAGCTATGTGCTGATCCTACTTTGTGCAGGAGGTTGGACTAAAGACCTCCTGAGATCCTCTGTGACATGAATTATCCTATGAACCAATGCATAAAACAAAAAGCATTTAATCCCTAGTGGAGTTTTAAATTTTGGTTTATAACAACAACTAGTAATTGAATAAAAATGTCTGAAGTTTAATTTTCCTCCTCTCTATCCAGTTATATTGCTCTAATCTTCACACCTCCTGGCCCTAGTGCTCAATACCATTCCTCTAGATACACACTCTCATGCCCTTGATGGTCCAATTCAACAGCCAGTCCCAGCTTGTCCCCCCTTTCAAAGAAGTGTCTTTCCCTTTGGCCAAAAAAAATATATTATCAATGGCTTAAATTATTTTTAAAGTAATTGCCATTTGTGAAACTCATAATCAGGAAATTAGTTATCAGTCAAAATCCCTAATTATTATTACAGATACAAAAGAGGTGGTACAGACCAAAAGTGTAAAATATTTTCCCCAAACAAGGTTTCATTCTTCACAATAGCTTTTCCAATGGAGAATTCATGGCCTGAGTTTTCCAACACGATCTGGTGTTCGGAGTGCTTAGATTGAGCCGTTCACAAGAAAAGTGGTTTTCAAAGGGCCAGGTCTTCTCAGTGTGCCCAGCAAATAAGAGGTAACAGAGAGGACTGGGTACTTTTAATAATGAAGGTCTAAAATTTGCAGATGTGCCCAAATCATTAAGGAGCCTACTGAAATTGGAGTCACTGACCCACAGGTTCTTTTTTAAGTGTAACCTATGTCCTTTCTTAAACAAAGATTTTCAGATATACTGCAGCATAAGTTCATGCCAAGGTAATAGGTCAAGCAACTAGCAAGGAAAGACTTGGCATTAGGCATCCAGGGGTTTGTTTCCAGTCTTCTCACTGTTAACAACGGCTTGCAGAGTCTGGCCCCAGTTTCAGTGCATCCAGCGATAGATAATTCTGCTCTGTCTCTAGAAGATGGATAAAGGTCCTCATATTTCAGCCAGACTTAGGATGCCAGGGGTGGGAATGGAAGGCATGAAGTGCCTTTCAGAAGTCCTCTCAGAGGACCATTAACCAATCCAAAACATTCTCAAATGGGAAAATGTGTTGGTATTTGCTCCTGAGAACTTAGAGTAAGGTTTAAGGAAACTATTTGTCTTCACAATACATTCCTGAAGGGAAAATAAAATCAACACTGGAAATTAATTGCCTGGGAATGGAAAGATAATGAGAAGGGCTGTAGATATAAAGAAGTTGGAGGCAACTGGAGGCTTGCCAATGTGACGCCCATCTACAAGAAGAGCTGGAGGGAGGATCCGGGGAACTACAGGCCTGTCAGCCTGACCTCGGTGCCGGGGAAGATTATCGAGCTGTTCATCTCGAGGGTGCTCACAAGGCATGAGCGGGACAACCAGGGGATCAGGCCCAGCCAGCACGGGTTCATGAGAGGCAGGTCCTGCTTGACCAACCTGATCTCCTTCTATGACCAGGTGACCCGCCTAGTGGATGAGGGAAAGGCTGTGGATGTGGTCTACCTGGACTTCAGCAAGGCCTTTGACACCGTCTCCCACAGCATTCTCCTAGAGAAGCTGGCGGCTCACGGCTTAGACAGGTGTACTCTGCACTGGGTCAAAAACTGGCTGGACGGCCGGGCCCAGAGAGTTGTGGTGAATGGAGTCAAATCCAGTTGGCGGCCGGTCACGAGCGGTGTTACCCAGGGCTCAGTTTTGGGGTCAGTCTTGTTCAATATCTTTATCAATGGTCTGGATGAGGGGATTGAGTGCACCCTCAATAAGTTTGCAGACAACACCAAGTTGGGCGGGAGTGTTGATGTGCTCGAGGGTAGGAAGGCTCTGCAGAGGGACCTGGACAGGCTGGATCGATGGGCCCAGGCCAACTGGATGAGGTTCAACAAGGCCAAGTGCCGGGTCCTGCACTTCGGCCACAACAACCCCATGCAGCGCTACAGGCTTGGGGAAGAGTGGCTGGAAAGCTGCCTGTCGGAAAAGGACCTGGGGGTGCTGGTCGACAGCCGGCTGAACATGAGCTGGCAGTGTGCCCAGGCGGCCAAGAAGGCCAATGGCACCCTGGCCTGTATCAGAAATAGTGTGGCCAGCAGGAGTAGGGAAGTGATCGTGCCCCTGTACTCGGCACTGGTGAGGCCGCACCTTGAATGCGGTGTTCAGTTTTGGGCCCCTCACTACAAGAAGGACGTTGAGGTGCCGGAGCGTGTCCAGAGAAGGGCAACGAGGCTGGTGAGGGGTCTGGAGAACAAGTCTGATGAGGAGCGGCTGAGGGAGCTGGGGTTGTTTAGCCTGGAGAAAAGGAGGCTGAGGGGAGACCTCATCGCTCTCTACAACTACCTGAAAGGAGGTTGTAGCGAGGTGGGTGTCGGTCTCTTCTCCCAAGTAACAAGCAATAGGATGAGAGGAAATGGCCTCAAGTTGCGCCAGGGGAGGTTTAGATTGGCCATGAGGAAGAATTTCTTTACTGAAAGAGTGGTGAAACATTGGAACAGACTGCCCAGGGAAGTGGTTGAGTCCCCATCCCTGGAAGTATTTAAAAGACGTGTAGATGAGGCACTTAGGGACATGGTTTAGTGGGCCTGATGGTGTTGGGTCGATGGTTGGACTTGATGATCTTAGAGGTCTTTTCCAACCTTAATGATTCTATGATTCTAAGTTTTCTAAGACATTTTTTTGGCATATCAGACTTTCTCCCCACTTCTGCTCTTTCAAGGAAAGGGATCTTCCAAAGAAGCTAGAGAAGGAATCAGATATATAAGAAGCCATGAGAACAAGGTGAAGAGGTGATTAATGCTGCTCCAGTGCTTGGAAGGGAAATGGTAACTCCTAAGTTCTTCCTTCGCAGCCTTATTATTTACACTTCTGTGACAAACTGCTGCTCATGAATGAGTTGTTTTTTTCTGTTCCATGGAAACAATGAAGGGTGGAAGTGTTCTACGTCTTAAAATAACTCTTTTTATCATTCAAGACCATCAGCTCCAATATGAATCAAATAATCTGTCTGTCAAATTCTGGCACCTTCAATGCTGCCACTCTTTATCAGAGACTTTTCCTTACCCTATGAAAGCCTCTGTAAATCCAGCCAACAAAAACTGTTAAATATTTTATGGGTTTTTGATAAGAAAAAAAATTCTGCATCTGCCTTAAAATTGTTTTTTTAAGGGCTCATGATCAATCAGGCTCAGGTAGCTGTGAGCTCAGAGACTGTGATCAATGGTAGAACATCCAATATATGTCCTGGGTTTTGTAATACGTCTCTAAATAAATTCAGCAATGCATTTAGTTGTTTAAATATTCATACCTGTTCCCCTACAAGCAAGCTTTAATATGTTTAATTTGAAGGGATAGTCAAATTTATAAGCTTTATCCCAATCTCAAGCACCATGCCATTACTATGTCCTCCTAAGGTACTGTTAGCAGCTCCATGCTGTTATTCTGCAAGATGTATTAGCCAGAGGTGAGTTAGTTATTAGTTGGAAGAAAATCTGTGGTATTCTCTGAAGCTTCACATGAAGTGTTGCTTGGAGAAGAAAAAAAAAAAAAAAAGAAAAAAAAAGAAAGAGGAGAGAGAATAAGTAAATATTAAGCCTTGGGCATTACATTTACATTTATGAGATCCTCTACGATTTACTGCTCCAGCATGTTTTCCTAAAAATGCCTTGGGTTTGTTTCAGCTAAAATACACTATAATGCTTATAACATTAATTTGTTTAAGGTGCCCCTTACTCTGTGACTATTCAAGTACAAAAGCGGGTGCCCCATGGCAAAACTCAAACCATGGTCATGGCTTAGAGCTATCCCAACGCAGCTATAAAACCCGTATGTGTACAAACCCTTACCTGTCCCCATTCATCAAAAGCTGCATCAAGTCACCACCGTAACCAAAGTTACCTGGTTTTCTTGCTCCGTGTCTGGATTACAATATGCCCTTGCAAGAAGGAGGAAGCTGGCCGTGGGCAGTTTCAACCCTTGACACTCAGTACTGGAGTAGCCACACGATCCCCTGGATGGTGGCTCAGGGGCAGAAAGTTCTGGATGACATTGATTAATTATTCCTGTTTTATTGCCACCTCTGATGTCAGTAATGGTGTGTTAACATGACTACTCGTAAGTCAGAAGTAAAGGTAACAGAGTAGATCAGTAGCTGACCTGAGACTAAGATCTCCTGTCTGCTAACACAACAGCCCTTCATGTCTTTCACCACTTAAGTATTTCCTGACAATTAGTAACCATTGGCGAATGTTGACTCCAGTGGACCATATTAGTATGGTATGGGGGAATAATTCCACTATTCCTGTGCTATTCATAGCTTTGGAGATCCTGCCTTCTTGGTTCGGTGTAAACTCATGACCTATAAGAGGCAGCACTTTCTAATGCAATTTTTTGGCATCAGTAATCTCTCTCTTCAGAACGAGTTGAACTGGAACAGATTAAACAGTGATATGTGTAGAAAAGATGAATAAATAAAATGAAAAAGAGGCTTTGTCAGAAAAACAGTTATCTGCATATTTTAAGTTGACAGGAAAGCACTGACAGAGAATTACTGCAGAGCATTCTATAAACAAATTTCAAAGAAACAAGAATTGTTTACATTGTTGAAATTATTTTAAATTTTAAAGGGAGTGGTTCTTACTGAAGAAAGCAGAAATGCCAAATCAAGAATGATTTATTGGCAATTAAAAATGAAATTTAGCTTTGTGATGTCAAAAATTAATTTCTTTTTTCCCCTTAATCATAAACATAGACATTCTTTTCCAAAACATTCCCATTATCCTCACTGAGTTACTTTTCTGATAAAACTTGGTTTTGACCAGTTCTCATAAATACAGAAAAAAACTGGATTTAGAATTTGAAATAATATTTGTGTAAACAGGAAAAAATATTTTATTCAAGGGAATGGAGTGGGACAAGCTAGTTTCAGAAACCAACATGTGAACACAGAGAAATGAAATGGAAAGTGCTTACTCAGAAAAAGTCTTAGAAGTCGGAGAACTCTCTTCTGAGACAGCTATCTGAAAAAGACCGTGAAGTGGCAAAGCACTACTGATATTCCCAAAAGATTTATTTCCATGAGTAATTTTTATAAACTGTGAACTGATTTTGCTGGAGCGAAATCATAAGGAGAACAATTTTGAAAGTGGTACTTTGGGAACTACATACGTAAATCCTGTTGTTTGCTAACAGGATTTGAGAACAGAAGTCCCATTGCACTGCATTACAGACTGAGCTCTGAGAGGATTAAAACACACTGAATGTTTCTTTTTCAAGCCTTTTTATTTTTACTCCCTTTCTTCCTCCTCAGTATTCAAGATGCCACCATCTTCACAGCTAGAGGGAGCTGGCTTGTAATGAGGTCCAGTTAGTAGGTTGCAGGTAATTTCTGACTCTACTGTCAAATCTGATACAGCAGTTAC
Organism: Aptenodytes patagonicus; assembly: GCF_965638725.1. Lineage (NCBI taxonomy): Eukaryota > Metazoa > Chordata > Aves > Sphenisciformes > Spheniscidae > Aptenodytes > Aptenodytes patagonicus. The sequence continues at coordinate 77,464,860 of NC_134951.1, forward strand.
ACAGTTTGTTAAATCCAGAGCAACCTTAGGAAGTTGGAGAGTTATTCTGGAGCTCCACTGATTGAATGAAGAAGATCAGAAGGATCCATGACCATCAATTACCAATTTAAAAAGGACAATCTACACCAAGGTGAAACCGGCATGAGAAAAGAAGCTGACTTGGATCTCCGCCTCAGATTCCCTGGAGGAGCAAAGCTGTCCTCCCTGCCCTGGAGCACAATGAAAGGAAGGGATGGATGTGAAAAGGGTTCCTTCCACCAAATGCCTCAGGACCAAGTGCGTGCCTGTGTGTAGGGATGGCTGCAGCCACACCTGGTTGCTGAGACATGCCTGTTCACTGCCTTGTAAAGAAAATACAACCCACTGGTGAATCATTTAGTAATTCTTCAGTGATCTACCTGGGTTTTAAAGAAAAATGTAAGACACCATTATTAGGCCTGAGTGCCTTACAACATTTGAAAAATGCGTTTTATAAATCAGGAGCTGAAGCAGAAGGTAGAATTTACCCATCTGCCAAAGGCCAGTGCAAAGTCAACGTACCATTTACTTTCTCAAAATAAGTTTAAGTGAGACCTACGGTTTCATGCTGACCTTTCCCAAAAGGATGAGCTTCAAGATCATTCAAATGGAAAATAACCACCTTAAAAATGAATACTCTAATACAGGAAAAGGAGAAGTTTCTTGACATGGTGAAATAAATAAAACCCCCAGCTAGTATTACTGAGATAAATGTCTCAGTAAGAGTTAGAACGAGAGGCAGCATATTTTTGCGGCATCCCAGCCAAGAAATCCAACAACAGGTTAGCTTGAAAGAGATGCTATATTCCAAGCAGAAACAGCCCTGCATATTTAAAAAAGTAGCACAATCTAAACTTGTTAAACTCCTTTGAAATGTAATTTAATATTTCGTCAGTAATTCCAGGGCAAATAAAAGATTTATTTTAATTTCTCTTTCTAAATGCCATCTAGCTGTTTTCATCATGGCTGCTTAAAGAGGAAACAGGAAGAAATAATGCTGGAATGCTTCTGAGTGGCTTTTATTCTTGAAAGCTGCCTGTCCTTAGGACAACTTTGCCCTTGCTTTTGTCCTCATGTACTCATTTCCATGAAAGAAAAATGTCACTGCTCTGAACTAGTAACATCTTACATCAATTTAGGATTGGTGTAAAGGATTGTTTCACAAGGTGTCAGGCTGACAAAAGATCACAGGACAGCAAAAACCACTCAAGGCTATGAAATGGAGCAGTAGCAGATAGGCTCTTATCGCTGACTTGGGGTTAAATGCTAATGGCTGATGTCTTCATTATTGTCTTTTTATGTATATATACATATATAAATATGTATATGTATACACATTTTAGGAAGCTTTTTGTGTTAGACCCACAGCTTGAAAGGGGCTGTTCCGTATGTTTGGCAGATTCTTCATCTGCGTAGTGTCATCTATTTAATTAGCCATATTTTGAGGGATTGTTGCTGGTTCTAGTCTGTCTTTATTGACTGTATATTCAAATAATTATCTTGGGCACATCTCTGAAGTTTTTATAAAAATACCCCAAGCCTATAAATAATAGATCTTTCACTTGATTCCAAACAGTAACACATTATTCAGCAGGGTCTTACTTGTTTCTTTAAAACCTAGGAGAAAGCTCCTAGGAAACTAACTTCTCAGAAAGCTGTGAAAGTATAGATGGAGGAGTGCACGGGACTCTGGTGTGAGACTCTACACAAGGACCCACTTCTAGGCTCTGCCACAGACTCGGAGCCCCTCGCTACACCATGGAGCTATCACAGCATTTAACTGCATGAAACAGCGGAGGAGGAAAAACAGCTAGCTCAAAAGAAACAAAAGAGTCTCAGAGCCAAGCTGTAGCTGCATAAATGTTTGGTAGCAATTGAAAATGTGAATTGTGAGAGCTGAAAAGCTTTGAAGTAATTTTTAAACTGTGTCCGGACAATTAAAAGAGGGATCTAAGTGTACTGGAGACAAAACACTAGTCAAGTCAGCAGTTTCCAAGATTCACACATTACTTTGAGAACTATTGTGGATCTGTTACAAGACTAAAAACCTGCAGGACAAAATTAAATGTATAAAAGCATACATGTCAGATGACCTTCTTTTATCACAAGACTGCAACAACTTCTACGTAGCTTAAGTAGTTAGGTGTCTGCATTCTTCTCTTTTTTTGCCTATATTAATTTGCAAATAAAACAAAGGAGAGGAAAATAAAAGATGAAGGTGAAATCTAAAACATATGGGAAGTATCATAATATTAATTTTAGCTTAGAAGCTAATAGCTTTGCTGCTACAAACTGCACTGGCCAATTAGGCCTCATATCTGATAAGACTATACAGAGCCACAACAATACGATAATTATTATAAAGCAGTCCATGAACCTTGTTAGACTTAATAGCTCAAACAAAATTGAAACCCGCAAATGCTTATTTGAAATTTATCCAAACATCTTTATCTTTGACATAAGGGCCGTCAATGTCATTAATATAAGATTTCTTTTTAGATTTCCGATGTTGTCTGGTGCCATCCTGATTAGAAATACCACAAGAATAGCCCTTTTCACACCGTGTTTTGACATGACTATTTTTTCAGTCTGTCTGGTAACAGGAATCTGAAAATGGCAAATGAAAAGAAGTTGGTATTATCTGTCTGCAAAATAAGATGTGTGTGTGGTTCAAGTTAGTTCCTATATTTCTGAACCTGCTTTGCTCACTACATCACTGTCTAGACATCTAGTGAACAGAAATAAGTTTTCAAAGTTTCCTTTGTACATTTACAAGTATACACATTAGTATCTGGTATACATCCATCATTTGATCATTGATGCAATAGTTATATGCACAGCCAAGTATTCAGCATATGCACAGGGAACACAGGGCCATAGATACACACATGCAAAAAGTCTGTTTTAAAACTACTCACAGCTTTAAAATAAAAGGATTGGCAAATGCCAAGAGGTGTTTGCCATGGCTGGTTGACTACACCAGAGCCTGGTGTTCCATAATTTGCTGCCAATATTGCCAGTATCCTAGGGAAGCAAAGCTCCTCTTTCCACTCCCTGACTCAGCAAGCTATGTACTACTTTCAGAAATAGGATATGCAGAGTCCATAGGTCTGATGGAGTAAGTATATTAATAGGAGAAAAGTCACCTGGAAAACATCTGTGGAAGAACTCATGGTCTTATAGCTAGACAAGCTGCTGACAATTTTTCCTAAACACGTTATGTTCCAAGTATGGTCTCACAGATAATGCTTCAGTATTGAAATGGAAGTCAGTACAAGATGGTTTAAGGACAGCAACTGTTCTGCCAGTGTGAGACCACAGGCAGTGTTACTGCACACAGAACTGAGAAGAAACAACAGGTTTGTTTATAAGACCGTTTTCTGAAAGATTTGCCATGGTTGACCATATACGCAACTCCTGCTCTTACAAACAGTAGTATCCCTCCCTTAACATTTTAGAAAACAGTGTGAAAGTGAAATATGATCTGGAGCTCAATCATTCTTATAAAAGAACAAAATCCAGCCAGGAGATCCACCCACAAAAAAACCCCTAGCCTCTGTGGTGAGAGGAAGGGTTCAGCATGTAAGCTATGGTGGTACCTTCTTCCCCCAACAAACTGACAAACATCAGAAGCAGGTGGTTCCTCATGACTCTTTATACATACCCCATTAAAGAAGCACTCAAGTCGGTCTTACAGAACACCCCCTTTGGAGTCTTTTATTTCTCCAAGGGTTTTGACCAGTTTATTTTGTCCTGAGTTGCTCCATTGTCCACCATTTAAAAAAAAAAACCAAACTCCACTTTATGTCACCTTCAGGCATCTAACTGTGCATACTGTGGCATTATTGCAAACATTCAATACCAAATTCCTATCAGTTTTGAGATCAGAAAATAAAAATCTTAGTGTTCTATGTCCCTTTAACAAAAACTGTGTTTACCTCAAAGATCTCCTCACAAAGCAACTAAAGATGTAGCCCTCAGAGAAAGGTGGTCTTCATTAAATCTGTGAAAATGTTCCAGCAATACATGAAATCACATAAACATAGTCTTCCTGTTCCATTCCAGCTTGGAAAAAATGTAAATCTGTGGAAATACAGTTACAGGTTACTAAACGTCCCTGGGCACTGGATGAGAATGTAGAATCTGAACACACCTCAAAACCACCTGGATTTCAGTCAGTGGGGCATGTGAAGAGTTACTTCACTGTGAAACGAAAACCTTGCACACACAGTGGGACTAATGTCTTTTTCCAGGTGCAGCATATCTGAGGGTCTCATACTTTTGCCTGTGATGTTGTAGCCCAAAACCATGTGCTTAAGCTAGGTGGGGAACCTGATGTATTGTGCCTGCTCTTATTCATTCCTCTCTCACTTTGGGATTGAAGCCGTTCTGGGTAGTGGGACCATCTGTGAAGTCTAACACTTTTGTAAAGCGTGGACATCTCTCAGCAGAGCTTAGACTTTCATCAGCAGGCTTCTGGAGCTGCTGTTGCATTTCAACAAGCACAGCTTCAGTTGCAACCCTGATGGTGCATGAAGTAAAATCCTGAGGTCCAAAGGAAGGTCCCTTCCCAAAAAAGGGTGAAGTTTGACTTTGATGATACCTCTTGTCCTGCTGGAACATTATCAGGTTGCAGTTTGGATGAAGCAGAACCACTCTTTTCACTCATATTTTGTTCTCACCCAGCTGACAGTGGCACTAATTCCAAGAGAATTGTTGTCGGATATAGCTATTAATATGCTGTATATTTAAATACTGGTTTGTATCCAAGAGCAACTCTTGACTCTCTTTGACAGGCACTTCCTGGCATGTATTGCTATACTACAAGAGATACTATCTGCACATATTAATATAATAATGCATTAAATTAAAACATTTCCTTAGCAAGAAAAGCTCACATAAAATGAGCTAAATAAAAACATTGACCTCACAGTAAGGTAACAGAGGTCGTTATTAATTACAGTATGCTAATTGAATATCAGCCCTAAACTATGCAGAAATTTGGCCTTTAATATTAGAATAAATTATAATTTACTAATACGAATGTACTACATGAAATAAGGTCATAAACGTGAGGAAATGAAAAAACAGGAAAACTTTCCTGGGGAAAAAATCATACCAATGATTTGTTGAATGTAAGATAAGTACTTTGCTTTTATTTATTGCACAGACAAACTGAGGAGGTGTTCTTGCAGAAATACCGGTTACTGTTTTATTTGGTGACATCTTATTTGGCAACATCTGGTATACAGTATTCAGGAAGTAAGCATTCGGTTTGAAAAAAAAAATCACAGACTTTTATTGAAAAACTAACTCTATGTCATGACACTTCTATAGTATGTGTACAAGTGATTATCGTTTGAGATGCAGCATTTCATTTCTTCCTGTTTATAGGGGAACTGAGACTGGTGAAAGGCAAGAGAATCACACAGGGTCAGAGCAGGAGTTTTCAACAGAGGTGAAATTTGAATTTGGGAACTACTGCTCAATTCTCTACTCCCATTTTCCACCAAATAAATAATGTAAATAACTTTTGAACATTTAGCCATGTCCCAAACAACTCACAAATTCCAAGCAAATTTTGAAACTCCATTCTTATTTTGGTTTGGAATAGGTACATACTGCAAGGCTTTGAAGGTTAGGGATTTAAAATACTGAAGAAAACTTTTCTCAGAGACATTGCTGCAGAGAGAAACAGAATTTTGCTGTAACTTTGAAGTTCCTTCCTCTAGCTGATACTATTCAAATTCTTTTTATGAGCTAAACATTTTTGTCCTTATATGAGTAAGTAATATAGTAAAATATCCTGTTTACTTTAGCACCTCTAAGTTCCTCATAGAGTTTCCTACCTTTGCAGTTCAACATTTACAGACTTTTCAATTTGCCTCAAACTGGACATTAAGAGTGGAAAGACCTGGAGAAAGGTTTATGATGGAGAGAGAAGACATCCCTCCGCAATTGCTAACACTGTATTCCTGCCCTTGCTACAGGGGGTCAGTCTTAAATGTTAGAAATAGACTTGCTGAATTAACGGGATTCTTTTGCCTTCGTTTAAAAGCTGCCTTTGGTAGGTTCCACTAAGGACAAGTCACTTGCCCTAAATCATGGCTTGGACCATATGTGCAGGGACCTTCCACTGAATGTTTTTCTTGTAGTGAGCACTCTATATGGAGATTATATATTCAAACAATTGCTTAAAATGGCAGATTTATTTTTATACCCACACTAAGGATGCCAGTAACTAATTATGTCTGATTTTGATGGAGAGGTACTCAATAAAATGTATTAAGAGATAACTTCTGAGAATGCCAAGTAGAGAACTATTCAAAGCCTGTGCTGATGTTGCAACACAAAACGATGTGATAGCAGAATGCATTCAAGCCAAGTCTGTAGAGGGAGTACTGTGAGCTAACAGCAGGAAACTGAAATCACACCATATTCACAAGACGTGTTAGCTGTTAAATAAAGGCATTATATCCAACATCTCCCATCTGGACATCTGAATTCTAGGCATAAAAGGTTCAAAGCACTTTACATAGCACATTGCACATGTTTACCTAGGATCGTCATAGGGCTTTTTCATTCAATAACAATAATAACTCCAGCAATAGCTTGAAAAAGAAGGGTTTCATTTGCAGCTGTCTTTAAGACTGTTTATTTTTGCAAAAATAGCTGCTTTCTTTTCTCTTCAGTTTTCTCTACCAGTCAGTTTGTCTTTCGTGTTCCCTTTACTCCTGTCTTCTAACTCATGCTCTCCTTGTTCTGTCTCCCTGAACAGTTCCTTCAGCATGTTGCTCCTTTTCTTCTTCTTGTGCCTTAAGGCATAAAGCTGTAGAGACTTTACTCCTTATCCTTTTTCCCTTGATGTTCCCTTTCAAACCACTGATCCTGTTTTTCCTCCTCTTCCTTTGTAAGAAGGGCAGAAACAACTAGAATTATTCCCAGCTGTCATGTACGGACTTCTAGATACTTCTTTGCAATCCAGAGCTTTGAAGCAGCCGAAAGTACCAATTAAGAGCCGTCTGACCCCATGGATCACCAAAATACTAGAGACAGTGATATAAAGCCTTGAGCGTATAGCATTAATGATTAAGAATAGAAAAATCATTATCGCTTTTTTGCTTCTATAGGTTATACCAGTGTGAACCGTAATTTGGGACAGCAGAAAGTGTTTTGCCTAGAGGTTTTCCTCTGTCTCACAGCTAATTTGAGAAGTTGGGAGAATCTAGGTTCCAGCTCCTCTTCCTGGTTCAGTCACCAATGCTGTATTTGCTGTAGATTGTTGCCTCTCTTGCCTAGTGTGCTTAAGCCCAGGAGAAGTAAAGGTGTTTTATGCACAGGGATTAGGGGGAGATGGCAGAAAATCTGGAGTAGCCAAACTGCTACTGTGTCCTTGCATTCCCTATCAGAGGGAGACATTTACCAACTGTAATTGCTCAGGACTCGGGGAAATTGTGTCAGCCCCAGGAACTGGAGTACCATTTGTGCAGTAGTTAGCTTTCTCTGCCCTATAAACACCTCACAACATAAGTCTTGGGTGTTCTGATCCAGTAATGGCCCTCTTATCTTACGCACTTTTGTATAGATCTAGTTTCGTTTAATGTCTTGCAAATTACTTGATTCAAATGCAGTTGCCACTACTCTCCAGAGTATTGAATTATGCTAGTAAGAGTATACTCTTGGTTTTCTAGTGCTTTATGCAAGACATAAACTAGAAATTCAATCTTCTCCCCCCCCCCCCGGCTTTTTTTATTTATCACTGAAGTCATTCTAGTCCTTGCAAATTTTATACTGTAAACTACAATATTTAAACTTCTTTTAAGGCTCCCCTATGAACTGGAATTCACTTATAAGGATAAAAAAAAGGAACTGCAAATGGCATTGGTGATCTCTAGCACTTAGTGAAGATAAAAAGCTGCTGCTGGAGTCAGTGGGAAATCAACTACAGGACTGTAAAAAATAAAGTACTTTGGTGTAACAGGATATTGATTTCCCACAGTATTTAGTAATGTATATTGATATCTAATAATGAAACTCATGCTGATAACAAGAGTTAACATCCTAGATATATTCAGAAATATTTCTTTAAAGAGAGAAATAAAGATAACTGAATACTAAGATGGAAAAATTTCATACTTCTTTTTGATGTGTTTTTGAATTCCTTTAATGAATATTTTACTAATGTTTTCAATAATACAAGAAATGCAAAACTAATCATGGTCAAGCTGTTGCTGAGTATCAGAATGTAAAAAGAAGGAACCAAACAAACTAATCCTGCAGATATATTCAGGACTAAGCAGCAAAGAATTTCATTAACTTCCAGTTCTATGAATCCCATTCTCCTATGGGACTCTCCAATGTGATCCCTATGTCTATGAAAATTCAAATCCAAAGTTCAGATCCCAAAATTGGGGTAAGTTTGTGGGTCTCTGCAATAAAGACATCCCTCTGATAAATGATCATCAGATATTGCACCTTTTTCCCAAAAGCAAGACATTGATAGAAAACCTATATTATTCATTATTTTGTCAGATATTTTGAAGAATTCCTCATGTAAATTAACTCTTTGTATAAAATGCCATAACAATTTGCTCTTGGGAATATGGGAGCAATGGGAATATCCCATTTCTCAGCTGTGTCTAAGAAAAGCCAAATGTTCCTGAGGGAAACCAAAAGCATAAAATAGGTGTGAATGCTGTAAACACAATCTATAGTGAGCTGTGGTACTGTTACACAATATTACAATTTATTAACGCTTTCATTCATTGCAGGTGATTTTTCCATTTTTCTGTTCTTTTTTTTGGTCTTTTTTTGGTCTTTTTTTCGGTCTTTTTTTGGTGTTTTTTTCTTTTTTTGGGTCCTAATAGCTGTTCAGTACCTGTTTTGGAAGTTTTAACAGTTTTAGCCAATGTTATAATCTAAATAACACAAATAAAACTTAATTAAAACACTGAACTTGCCTTTTTCTTTCAAACAGTATTCTTCATAAATATGTAAATGAAACTTTATTTCCTAGGGCATTCATTCAGTTGCATTTCTACAGCTCCCTCAGAGACGTTGTTTAGGGTGGTTCTCAAACTGATTGAAATGACTGATTTGAGGCATGATGGATGTATGTGTGATATTCAGCAAAACTAGACAAGTGTGCTGTTTTGTTCTGTGCTGTTATGTTTTCACAGAAAAATATGCAAATATATACACCAAATATGAACTAATGAGAGACCTGTTTGTTCCTTGTTTTCCTAGAAGACTAAGTGGTACACTAATATTTTCTTAAAAACTCTTCACCCTCTTTTTTTAACTGTTACCCTGATTTAAGGCTGTTCTTTCAGCAACATAACTATTAATAGATGTGAGATTAATTCATTCCTTGAAGCATGGTCATTCTTTCTAGGAAGCCTAAGGAAGATTATCAGCAGATCTTTTGGCAATGAATAGCCAAGAACATGTAGTATTTGGTTACAAACCACAGCCTGGTGCTCCTCAGTTAGTGAATAAGCCCATCTCTTCATATGTACAAAATCTTCTCATTCACCCCAATTCAACAATTATCTCATTTTAATCTCTCTTTATTTTTTTATCTGAACAGTAGACTATGAAAACATCTTTAAATGCACATCTTTTACTGTATTACCTGCTGAGGTTGCTGTTTTTCTTTTCCAGGTTAAAGCAGTTCTTCAAATTTTTATGACAACAAATAAACCAAATGCAATTCAGAAAGCTAAATGACCTGTAGCAAAACATGCACAAGTCCTTAGGACAAGCTTGCCTGGAGATCTGAAAGGTTATGTGCAAGCTGACCTGTCGTGTCTGCACTAGTGATATGCGTGGGGACTTTGGCATGCATAATCACATAGATTAGTCTGAGTGTCACAGACCAAAAGATCACACAAGCCATTTTTGTCAGAGAAAGGAGTTGACAAGAGGGCTGTATTGGTTAGTACTTCTCATAGGCTTGTTAAAAGGAGGGATGTCTCATTGCTGTCATTCTTCATTCAAATATAAAAAAGAAACCCTAAATACAAATTTCCATATGTGATGACCCTCCTAGTTATTTTTGCTGCATTTTTGCTCCTTATAAACAGGGCACTTTACAAACCTCAGGGCAAAGTAGAATTTTAAATATTCATCTCTGATTATTTTGTACATTTTCTGACAGCTCAGTACACGATGGGAAACCTTATCAGTAGAGGCAGAAGATAACAGCAAAAAGAACTAGTTACACTCTTTCCCTCTGAGAAATATACCCAGTATTATATGTGGAATCATTGATTTATGCTAGTAAAAAAGAGCAAAGGGACAACAGGCTTTCTACCCTTGACTCTCTCAGAACACTAAATTCACAGACAAATCACACACACAAGATGAATGAGGCTCAGACGTCAAAGCATGCAAATTCATGCCTCCATTCTCTTTCAATAAAGAGAGCTAAGTCATTATTAATAAACTTATCTGTTTGCTGAGCAGAGGTGTTGAAATTGGCATGCTGTATATATGTTGCCATTGGGAGCCTGGGCATCCAGAATTTGAGAAATATAAATCATGTCAAGAATTTATAGGACAAACTCATGCAACATACCTTACCAGAACACTGCTGCTGTGCTGTCACAGCATGTCTGCTCTTACAGTTTATATTGAGCAGGATACAGAATGTAAATATATGAAATTCATTGATGCATGGCCATGAGAAATTGCTGTAGAGTGGGAGCCATTTGAATGACTAGTAAGAAAATAAGACTGCTGCTGTAAACACAGTAAAACTTATGATATTCTTTTCCATGAACTAACCTCCATGCATTCAGCATTCAGTAATGGATTAGCCATCCAGATAAGATACCGTTTTCTTCATTTTGCAGAGGGGGACCAAAGCACAAGAAGCTTTAAACGTTCCTCCTTCAGTAACACGAGTCCTTGGTATTTGCATTTTCGTGCTGTGTACCACAACCTGTGTTGCCTGAAAAATGAACTGTAACTTTAATTTGCAAACTACACCAATTTCACAGAGTTCTTGCTATCCTTTACTACTTATGTCTAAACTTTCAGCTACACTGGTCTGTCTGGCAAAGCCTTGCAATAAAAAATTTGTACCATGACTTCCTTCATTGTCCCCCTCAGATATGATTTGACCAAAAAATGAATGTGAATGATTGGTAAGTATAGGGGAACAAACATGACAGAAAACACTAGTTTCTGAATCAGTGCTAAGAAATCTTAGACTGTTTGTATTCCCCAACCTCAACAGACAGATTATTTGGGAGACTGACAACTGAATCTTCCTAAAAGAAAATGGGAGAGATTGAAAACCAACATCCTTGAGGCCACAGAGGGCACAACAGTATCCAGCATCTTTCAAGGAATTCTGATGCTGTGGTTTCAGTAGAAAACCATTCCTTTGTGATGTGTGTGCAAGCAAACAGAAAGGATCCTGAACCATGGCTTCTGACATCCTTTGCACTTCAGATAACAGACAACATGAAGGAGGTGGCCACTGAGACTGGGCAGTGTCAGTAGTCATAGCTGATACTACTAAGAAGAACTACAGGGAGGACACTGCACTAATGGGTATGCACTGTCCACAAACTCCAGAGCAGAGTGGAATTTACCCACAGATGAGCTTACATGTAGAATGAGATATGGACTTTGGTTATTATATTTCTTTTTAGGGGTATCAGTTTGTCCATTTATTATAGGTAGGAAGTGTCTCACTCACTCCTTGCATGAGAGTGTTACATGTGTGCCAGACCTTGACTTGCAGGAGTCATCTGAAGAATAAGTCAATACCTATATCCCAATTAGTCTTTGGCCTTACACATGGAAAAAAAAACCAAACAAAAAAACAAAACCCAAAACAGGACAATCATCTGACTCTTTTAAGGTGGGAGTGCCCAGGAATCATCATTCATCATTTGAAATTCTTAGTTCTGCACATGGCCAGTCGATGTGTCAGAATAATCTCAATAAAGTTGTTCTTTTCTTCTCTTCACCTTATCTGTATACTTTATTGCTAGTTGCACTCCCTTGTTCTGCCTTGCCTTAAGTAGAAGGTAGCAAGATCTGTGTCTTCCTTTGAGCTTGTACATCCTCTAGCAGAGTAGATCTTGCATCAAATGTCAGCTTTGGTTCACTGGCCTAGTTCTTAAGAGGTTATTTCTTCTTCCCCCACAACTTTTGTGTTCAGCACAGTTTCAGACCAGCCACAGCTTTATACCCTCCCCTCCAAGGAGACTGAGAGCAACCAACCAGGCCAGTTCAAAGAGAAAATTGAATCCATTTTTTGTTCCAAAAGGAAGGAAACCAAGTCTTCATACCAAAGCTTTGTTTCAGAACACCAAACAACAGCAGTTTTACGCTAATCTCTCGTTCAAAAAAAAAGACAAAACAATGATTATCCAGAAAAAAACTCTCAAAGAGCTTTCCACCTCTTCAACAGCGTCACTAATGATCCATTCTCAGCAGCCTGTCTTCCTTTTCTTTATGACTTTCCTGCAGGTTCATTTTCAGTTAAATTAAACCTTCCTCCTCTTGCTTTTTTATGGTCACTATGTAAAAGAAATACCAAGGCCAATCTTTAAAGAAATTATGAAAGTTTTACCCTCATCTGATTGATCATTCTTCATGGGATGCCCTGAGCTGGCAGCTGCAGTCTCGGGAGCTGGCTGCAGGCATCTGGGCTCTCTCCCCTCCTTCCTGACTGAGGCTCTGTGTTACTCCAGCTTTGCAGCACTTGGGCTGGTGCTGGTTACGGGTGTCATGCCCCTTTCTGAGTCCTTTTGCTCCATTTGCAAAACACTGGCATGGACCCTGTATGGTACAGTAGAGAGTCAGGGAACATAGCATATGTATAGCCAAACCCCCATGTCACTTACAGTAGCTCAGCAAATACTTTATTGTTTAGTGTTTTAATGCCCACTGACACATTTAAAACATGGTCCCCTGCGCAGCTGAAGCAATGAAGCCTGTTTTCCTACAGCCGCATCACCTCTTTGGATTCGATGGTACCTTCTAACAGTGAAGGCTGAACACTGGGATCCTTCTTGCTCTCTTTCTTTCTCTGGTTTCATGAAATTTGTAAGAGTTATTTTTGAGACAGCTGCCACACAAATTTGAGTACAACTGGCCAATGGATGTATAAGTTTTCGGGTAGAGGCATATTATGTAGATGGATAGCATGATGGCACAGGTTTTACCTCCTTAGAAGAGAGATTAAAATAGTCTTTTGGTACTTCAGATGTCCCACCTAGGGGAACCAAAAGGTAAAGAAGCTAAGCTGTTACCCAGGATGCCAGTCAGTACCAGATGTGAAATACAGTAAAAGCAAATATCCAAGTATGAAAAGAAAAACAGACATGAGCAGGCAACACTTGCTAAGAGAGTATGTTAATGAAAACACTGAGGATGAATCATAAGTTGCACCACTTATTGTCGATAGATGAATCCAAGAAATCGGGTGTTCAGTGGAGCAAAGCAGGACCTCTGTAATCAGAGTGGATAATATAAAACATGTCACTGCGAAGTGGAGAGGGGGAAGACACTAACCCAAGAAGATGGACGTCGTTCATTTCAGCTGTCAGGATGAGTAAGTGAAAATAAAAGAAGCTTTCAGCTTCACAAGAAGCTCTTTAAAGTTCCTGACTAAAGGAAGAAGCATTTTGTTACCTGGAAAGCTGGCCTTTTCAGGGTCTTGCCTTTCCTTCACTAGCATAAGCAGGCTGAGGGAGAATTTTAAAAGCTTCCTGTAATCTTACATGTCTGTTTTTATAAGCATTGCCCATCAATTTGTTTTCAGAGAAGTAAATAAACGGAAGAAAGCCTGGGTCCTTACATTGCTCCTTGATTAAACATTTACTGACTGCTAATTTGGTAATGCTTTACAACTATAAATGATTACTTCAGATGCAAGGCAATGGAGATCTGGGTCTGAAATGTCTGCCTATTCCTATAGTCTTTGGCATCCTGTATGCTCATACAGGATTATGAATCTTTGTCAGGAAGGTCAGGAAGGGTCACACGTTGATTAATGGTAAGTTGCAGAGGTTTCTGATAACTGAGCTCCAAGGATTGTAGTTGAAACCTGTTAGATGGCTATTAATACCTCCTTTGCCCTTACTGTAACCCATTCTGACTGCAGATGACTGTTGAAGTATTGCTGGCTTTTCGGCTTACAAGGATATTCACCAGCCATCTCTCTCCTCAACAGGGTCACCATTTGAAGACCCTTTGTATTGCCAGTTGGGCATTAACGAGAAGGCATCAACTGGTCAGGAACAGCTACATCCACAATCTTTTCCCTGTCCACGATTCACCATGGTAGGTGCTCTCCTCTGAAACAAGCTCACAAAAAACAGGCTGGAGCATGTAAAAAGGGAAGATAAAACATTCAGTATCAAAGATGTACAAAAAGGATGAAGACTGTTGCTTAGTGAAATCTGTGCAGGAAGTTTGTTCTGCATTCAGATCACTTTAATCCCATTCTTAGAGACTTCATCCAAGGCTGCCTTCTTGAAAAAAACCGCAACATTTTTTTACTCTAAAATATATAAAAATATATTTTACTCTAAAATACACAGAGAATACATATCCTGCTCAACTGTATGATGCTATGGCAAAACAGGGTTAGGGAAAGCGTAGCAGACAAACTTGTAGAAGAACGCCAGTGTGGCTGCTCACCTTGCGAGGATAGGAAGGAAACAAAAAGACATTTTCTTTCTTTGGGAAATGTTCCTGGTGAATCTGAACCCTTGTTCTTTACACTAGAACGCTGGCTCTGCTGCTTTCAAACTATGGGTGGGGTTTCAGCGTAGGAAGGCACTGCAAGGTCAGCTAATATACTCTCTTTGGTCGGGATGTCCATGCTAGCAGTAGAGATAGTCTCACAGGTTGTGTTTGATAGGTGTGCAGTACAAGTTCTCCAAAATATAGTCAGGATATTAGGGAGGAAATGTAAAGGTGGCTAGACATTTAGGTAGATATCTTGCAGGGATATTAAAAAATGCCTCAGTATCTAATCCCTGTTGATTACAATGTGATTTAGGTACATAAGTACTTTGAAATTCTTTCATGACTGTCTATGTCATTTTTTAGGTACCTAAATATATTTTGAAATTTAGCTCTAACAGGCTCCTTAAGGCAAAAGACCTTTCAACTATGTGTTTACATTATTGTGTCTCTAGTTAAGTAAATTACCCTCTGTTCCCACATTTAATTGAAATCATAACTTTATAGCTGGTTCAAGCAAAAGTGTGTGTTTGCATAATCCATAATGTACCTTGTTTTAAAATAGTAAATGCAGAGAAGCAAGTGTATCTAAACCTCTGCTGAAGATTGCTATGAAAATGCATAATCTGTAACTTTTCTCTTTTTAGAATAGATTTTTCTGTGTCCTCTAACCTTTCTTATAAATATTCTGCTGGAAAACCATGACATCTTCACATAAATAGTCCTTATGGAAGGATGCTGTAAGCAGTATCAAATTAGCTGCCATAGAATTTGGCCACTTAGTGCTTTTGCTGTCAATGTCAAAACCCATGCTGAGTCACTGTTAACTGATTGAGCTGATACAAGTGAATATGTTGACTAAGTCATTTATTTACATGTTGTTGCTACAAGTCTATGAAAACTGCTAAATGTATTAAATAACCAATCCACTCAGCAGCTTAAGATGCAGTAGTAGAAATGAAGTCCTGCTAAGTTTCCATCATTACTATCAGAGTGACTCCTTGGATGCTCTGAAAGGTTATACAAGAGGGTAGCTATTCAACAAACATTGCTCACATTCAGAAAAGCCTGCATGACTTTTGAAAGAAAATACATAATCCAAAGAAACTGGGAAGATAATAATATAAGCTTGTTTGTTTAGGGCTGTTCAGCATCCTGTAAGACAACTGTATAGGTTTGAAAGTGGTGGATTACAATATGTGCCTGGCTGTCTAGGTATACCTAACCTATTAATGATACAGAAATACCTGTAGATGACAAATTATTTACTGACAGGGATATGTGGGCAGCATTATTCTATATTATTCATTATAGGCATGTCAGTATGTGAGCTACGTAATTCTATAATGTCATAAAACCTGTTCATTAGGGATAAGGCAATGCAAGACTCACCAGAGATTTGCTAAAGACCAAAGCAACCAAAGCATGTCATGCCCCATGGAGCTTTGCTATATGTGTATTTCAATTCTGCGATTCTTGTAAGCTTCACCAGAGGTAAGAACGTTGAGATCATAAATGGACTGGTCACAACCACTATCATTTAATTTTTTTTTTAGTTGTACATGCCTAGTGTAGGGCTTAGATCAATATCACACTCAGAAATTTTTATATATTGATCCAGAACTGGGCCTTGTAAAAGCCAAGATAAAGACTATTTGGGAATAACAATGCAACACGGGTCTGGTTTTCTGCTTACTTTTACCCAGAGAAGCCAACCCTGAAGCTTCATTATTTTGCCCCTGTTTCACTGTATACATAGGCATAGACAACTATATAAAGTAATGGAGAATTTAGGTTCGGTGTCCTCTGAACAGTAGGCCTTATTAACATATCTTACACCGGCGTCGAAAGTTGGCTTTACGGAGGTCACAGCAAAACTCCTGTTGATGAAAAAGGGCAAAGATTTAATTTCTAGAGGTTTAGTCTGCTTTCTGTTCTTTCGTGGTAGGAATGAGGGTAATGAAGCCTGTGGAAAGGTGACACTAAATGCACTGAAAAAAAAAAGGTTGTAAAGGTTGGGCTGTTTTTTCTAGTTTGGAATAGTGTTGATGAAATGAGCATTGCCATGAACAGCCTGGTTAGAAAGAAAATGTGTTGTTATAAGTAGAGCTGATTAAATAATACTGGAAAGCAAAGCGAAAAATTGCTGTAATATTTAATATCATTGGATTTATTTGTGGGAAAAATTAGTGCATGCTCTTTAAAGTATGCCCTTCAGAAGTGGCAGCAACACTCCTGTTTCTAACAAATAATTAGCAGTGGAATGAAACATCAACAGAACAGAAATACTACAGTAAATTTAAAAGGTTTGCCAAAGATTTGCATATTTTGTACTATGATTTAAACAAGAGAAATATCTAAACAAAAGTATTACAGGCACTTGCAGAAAGGGTAAAAATAACTTGATACAGGAAAAATTAAACATCTAGCTCAGAAGGTATTATATAATAGAATTAAATTATACCACCTTATGAAGGCCTATAAAGAAGAGAAGCAATCAGTTAGAAATACAAGAGGACATAGAAGAAAGCAAATAAGATGAAGAAATAGGTGATCATTTGAAGAATATAAAGAAGCCAGGATGGAAGATTAGTCAAATTAAATTGAACAACAAACACAACAACAAAAGCATACCAAGAGAAGGAGAGACACTGTTTAGAGAACTACAACATGAACATACCCTTCAGGTCAGATGCATTTAAAGTCACTGTGGAACTGAGCAAGGTCACCCTTCCAGCCTTGGTGGGCATTTACCTATATAAAGAAAGACTAAGAGGCAGTTCAGCAGGGATGGTCTAGAGAGATGGCCTTTACTGCAGTGACGTTCCTACAGTAGTTCTCTTTACAACGGTAATTTCACAAAATGGTTTCCTAGAGAAGAAGCAAGAAATTATTCCTCACATGGTATTAGCTTCTCCTAGGTTTGGATGTTACATATTAATGAGAGACATGCAAAATATATATCAGTATTTGTTACTTTCCAGATAGGCAGCTACTACAGTTGCCATGAGATGTCCCAAAGGGTACAATGAGCTGACCTCACAAATGTGAACAGGTTAAAAAGCGGCCCATGTATTGCAAATGAGGAAAGAAGAAGGTCAACAAAGCAATTTCTCTAACAAAGAGAGCCACACTGCAAGAAAGTTTGAGACTTGTTTCTCAGCATTGCACTAATCAATGACAACTAGAACTTCCATTAAATCTTTTTTTTCCCCTTGGTTAAAAACACCAACAAAGGAAATACAGTGAAATTTGTCTGATAAGAATTAAGATCTCCAGCAACAACCATTCATCCACATTAAATTAAATTCCCAACTGCCAGAAGATGCCATTTTGTACCCTAGATGGCTCCCATTGCTCTCAAATTGCTTTACTTCACTACATTCGTCTGCTGATTCACTAAAGATTTAAAGTTAACAGGTCTGGCACTGTGAAAAGCACCACATGATATTTCCTCATACTCCACTAAATACAATTATACTGGAGAAACCTAGAGTCATCAAGTTCCCGCAGTGATTACTGGCAGCCTGAAAGAGGCAGGAATGGAAAGAGAGCCTCAAAGGGGTCTTTGCTGAGCCAAATGACTGAGGCTGTTTAAGGAAATGCAAAGAATTAGCTCCTCAGTGCCAGAGACAAAATTCGACCACACTAAGAGCCTGCTTCATGCACTGCTGCTGAGAAAGCTTCCCCTGGAGAATGATACAAAGAATACATCATTAGTCAAAACTCACCTATCATAGGGAGCAGATAATAGAGAATAGAGAGAGGGGGGAAAAGCAAATGCTAATGAGAACTTAATAGATTATGAATCCAAAGAAAAATTTTAGAATTATAGTTTAAAATATCCACATTTGCTTGGCTTGACATTGCTATTACAAATGGTACTTCTGCTCTTCCATCACCTGTTATTGTCTGGGATCCTGACTTGTTGCCTCTGGGTGATTCTGGTTGTCGATTCCCAGAGTTTGACTGATTAGTGTTAGCAGCAAGAGAATTCTCTGGTGAAAAACTACCCCATCCTAGAATTTACCAAAACAAAGAATTGGCAGGACTGTGGATTTAGACATTCTGTGTACAGTGTAGGAATTTTAAATAAGTATGAAAACCAGCTTTGTAGGTTATTCCTTTAAACTGGGTCAAGGAAAGATTATGGTTACATCATTCGGTTTGCTGCACAGTTGAGCAACTACAATAGGCAATTGCACATTTATTTGATATTTTTAATGAACTACGTAAATGTCAACATTGGGCAGCACATACTGTCAGAGTCTCCAGACCTTTAGAACAGAGAACATACTGCATTGATGTCAGTAGAGGGCTGAATGTAAGTACTATAGGTGTAGAGATAAAGGGGGTAATTATATAAAATTAATAAGGAAAAAAAATGTCTCCATGCTCCCTGAAGCAAGCAACAAAAGCATCTTTGTGAGTGCAGTTCTACACACAGGACTGTTGCCAACTATTTGGGCTATGACCTAGTACTTAGCTGCAATAAAAGCCAACAGTAAGTTAAGAGAGAGCAACTCTTCATGCTGATGGTCTGTACTCAGAGGCTAGTCAGAAGATCATAAAAAGAATAAAGTTTTCTCTTCTTCTGATCATAATGGGATTGTCTCACCATTCCTGATTTTGTTAATGCTGACAATTTGGAGGGAATGCAAAAAACCTGCCTTTACCCAAAGCCTGTATATCACAGACCAAGAACAGCATGGTCTGTGAATTCTGGAGCAAGACTGACATAGAGGGTCTGTTTTAATGGTAAAATCACAGCTGCATTGCCTTCATGAACACAGTAGGTTTACAAGGCAGATCTGAGTACATACTTTGTTTTTATACACAAGTGTGATAAGATATGAGAAGCTATTGTAGGTCTGTCCTTTCCAATTACTGAGTCTGTCTGCTTATATCTGAGCTCAGGCTTTTAGTGTAATCACCATAAAAGGTGGGCTTGAGCCCTGGAAAAACTGCATAATTTCTCTTCTGTTACAGCAGATGATCAAGTACTGAATAGCACATTCCCTGCATTTATATTAGCTTTTTCTTTATTTTGCTGCTAATCTCTAGTTGAGAGCTTACACAGCCCAGCAGCAGTATCGTACTGCTCCTCCTTTGACATTCACCTTTTGTTGTTCCTTACAGATGTGCAAAATGGATCTCGTGGAACCGTTCTGAGCAAGACAGTATTTAAAGCTCCTTTTCTGTACAAGTGAAGATGACCCCACTGACAACAAACAGCCAACAGCAGGTTCCTAATCTTGAAGTCCCATCCCACTGAGATATTTATGGAAACATGGAGGTGATGGGTATTAGATGCATAGCTTTCTGGGGAATATTAAACCTCTAGTAGAACAAGGTCAAATTCAGCCAACCCAGTTACACCTGTGTGCCTTGAGGACAGAGTCTAGATTACTATTTTGGGACTACCTGTGACGATATGCTCATAAATTTGGAAATCACTGCCAACAGATGCTAAGCACTTTCCCAACCTTCACTGTCAGTCAGAGCTGGCATTAGGCTTTTTGGACCCCATACATGGGCTAAAGCAAAAAGCCTTCCCTTTTTCTGTCCAACTTTACTGTGACTTGCACAACTACATCTCGGGGATCCCCACCAGGCCCCATTATCTCAAGCAATTGCCCTAACTGTTCATCCCTAAAACTAACTTTGCAGCCAGTCACTATTGCTAATCTCTCTATCTCTCTTGCTAACCCAGGGGCAGAGAAAGATGATCATGTTCATTGTGAGATAGCTAAAAGAAAAAAAAAGAAAAAAATTCCAATAGCTTTTGTATTACCAAACTGTTTTACTGCTTGCAGAAAGCCCTGAGTAGCATACCAACAAGAATATGACCTTCCTGCCCAAATAATGACATACACAAAGGCAGCTCCTTTAGCAGGGCAGTGGGAACAGTAGGTTATGAGTGATGAAAGTCTTCAAGGGCACTTTGTTTGAAATGGTGCAATGTACTTTCTCTGCCCTAGCACAGACAAACTACTTATCACTCTAATTGGATCAGTGACTTATTCTTACAGACAAACATACACTTTGGCATTCCTGGAAGGCTGTGGAAGACACAGGGATAAAAGATGAGTAGGTCTGTACTGTCTGGAATGTTATGTCACTGTCATTTAACATACGTGTTACTCTAACACCCATGCTACGGTAGCACGCTGTGAGACAAAATGACATTCTGAGGTATCTGGAGATGTTGCCTCCTACACGGAAGAACCTTTTGTTCTTTATGGGACAGAACTTCAGCAGGTATAATAATACATTTGTCTTTGGGCTCAGACAGAGCTGTAGCAATTTCCAAAACCTGAATATCTGACCCAACCATTATTCCGGTCTTCCTTTATTTTTTTATGTTTTGTACAATTTTGTATAATTGTCCTGTCTCATTTCATTGCGATGACCAAAGGAAGCTCTCCTTCTGGTTTAGGATACCTGAAGCCCACCATGCAGAATGGCTCAGACTTCAGCAGGAAGAGTAGCTGGTACCCACCCTCTGTCAGCACACCCAGTCGGGACAACAGGTGGTCAGTCATTCAGCCCCTTCTGGGCTGAGAAAAAGCTTGTCGCCAACTTTCCCCCTATAAAAATATTAAGTTCTTTTCAATGATGACTAGGTGCGTGGCACCAGAATTTCATCTTCTTTCAGGTCCTTAAGTGCCTGAAAGGGAAGGAGTTCAAACATACCTTGGCATGTAGCCTTTCTCACTGGTAAGCTGTTCAGTATGGCACTAGCTAGGTTTCTGTCAAGAAGCACCCAACACCATGCTGCTGCATACACCACTTCTCTGTAGAAATCTAAGTGCCTGACCTGGATGCTCTAGATCATCACACAGGGGCAGGTGCCACATTATTAAGTAGTGTAACATTTGGTGTAAATGCCTAAAACAGGAGGTTAGTCATAACATCTCTGCTCCTCCCAGCTGCAAACAAAGCCGAACATTTGGACAATTTAGAAGTAACTCAATGTTGCAGCTTTTTAGACTTCATCTATTTTGAGGTGCTAAGTGTTGAACATTTGGGGCTGGCAGCACTTCGAATATTTAATGTCTGAAATATGAGCTATGTATATTGAACACAGTGGGTTATTTCAGATCCTTAATCAAATTGGTGTGGGCTCTTACTCCCTGTTGATAGCCTGCAGTCTTATAAAATCCATAGACCTGCTGCTCAGTGAATTCGTTTGATAGAATATTGACAGCAAGTGAAACACCAAAACAGGGGTGGGGCAAATTCACACTAAAAATGTGAAAAATAATGGAGGGCTTCTTTTTGCTTTTATTCATCCATTGTTTATTGGGGATGACAGTGTTTTTCCCCGTAAAGGATAAGAAGCTGATATAACATTTGACCATGTGATTTATGCTCATCTGTTTCTCTGCTGCTGGGGTCCAAACTCTAGAATGACTTTAGTCATCTTGCAGCATCCACTGATGAACATCTCAGAGGCAAACACTCAGATCAGGAACTAGCTCTTCTTCAGAAGTGAAACAACTAGAAGTAGTTGTGCAGAACTAGACATGCTTTATGATAATCCCAGAAGTAAAAAGGGAACAGAGTTGATAGGAGAAAAAGAGACACATTGTGAAACAAATATATTCCATGTCATCTCCAGTCCAGCTATCCACTGCTGGGGGGAAGAGGGAGGAATTCCCTGGACATTTTAATTATAGAATGCTACTGAAATAAGAAAATAAATAAAGCAATCTATGTAAGTTTGAGATACAGATACAATTTAAAAAAAAAAAAAAACAAACAAACACCAAACACCCAAAAACCCAGAAACCCACATCCCAATCCAATTAATATGAGTAAAAAAATCAGCTTCAGAAAACAACCCTTCTTGGAATCATTATTGTGTGCGTGTATGCACTTCTGGATCAGAAGTTAGTGACCAAGGAAACTGGATTATTCAGGCTGAGAAAGAAACCTCTAATCAAAAACCTAACCATCAATTGTGTGCTACTTATGCCAGCTCTGGGGTTTTTTAATAGTCTATGTTATCTGGAAACACGTATCTAGAAAGAAAGATGTATCAGCCAAAATCTGTATAGCTGCATAACCACAAGTCCATAAGATGTTCAACCTTCTATCCAGAATAAAAGATGATACGGAATGGAGGAGCGAAAGGATGTCTGCAAGAAATACAGAATAAAAGAGCAAAATTACAAACAAACAGAAAAAAATACATTTTTATTTAACATGAATGAAACATCTCACTGGACTAAGAAGAAAAATCTTCAGTTTGAATTTATAAAAACTACTCCATGCAAAGAATGATAATAGCAAGTTGCAATAGCAACTTCTCTTATAATGCTTAGTA